>NC_060286.1:38842228-39075554 GCF_021613505.1 Equus quagga
TTTTACCTTGTTGAGTGATGAACATTTTGTATTCCCTTAAATATTACTAAGTGTTATTCTGGGATGTAGTTAAGTTACTTGGAAACAAGTCTGATCCTTTAGGTTGTGCTTTTAAGCTTTATTAGGCAAGACCAGAGGGACATTTAGACTAGGTCTGATTTTGCCCTACTGCTAAGGGAAAACACTCCTGATTACCTGACCTGGATGTCTCATGACTTACTAGGTTTTCCACTCTGGCTGTTGGGAACAGGAGCTCTTCCCAGCCCTGTGTGAGTGCCAGGGGCCATTTCCTCTGCTCCTTTCAGGCGATTCTTTCCCGGTCTTGTGTAGGTTCCTCACATGCATGTGTTGATCAGTCTTCAGTTGAAGAATTGAGGGAAACTCACTACAGATCTCTGAATTTTCTCCATGCAGTGCCCTTCATTTCTGATACTCTGCCCTGTGAATTATATCCACCTTGGCCTCCCAGCAATCTTTCCTCAAATCAGGTAGATCTGGTAAAAGAAAAAAAGATCTGGTAGGTTTCTTCTCTGTGGCCTAGAAACGCTCTCTAAGCAATAAGAATAATTTGGGCTACATCTCATTTTCTACCCATCTCTCAGGGACCCCTTTCTTTCATTGCTTTGTGTCTAATTCTTAAAAACTTTTGCTTCATAGATTCTATTATTCTTTTTTATTTGTTTCATTTGTGATGGCACACCTAGTCTCCACTACTTCCACTTGTCAAAAGTTAAAGTTGGGCTTAATTTTCTGTTGCAAAAATGACTCATGTATTAGAATCTTTCAGAAGAGCCTGGAGAGATAATTTGTGCTGATAAAGAATTTTGATATTCTTGTTAGATTGCGGTCAATTATTTCCTTATCTTAAGGAGCATATCTCTTTGAACCAAATCCTCACCTCTACTTTCTCATAGTCCCATCATACCTCAGATTGCCTCTTGCAAGCTACCTGATCTCACACAAATTACCTGAACTCTCTTACCTCAATATCTTTAAGTCTGTGAAACTGGAATACTATTATCTACCTAATGGGTTTGTAATAGTTAAATGACATATGCAAAATGTCTTCCTCACAGAAAATGCCTAGAAAACAGTTGTCTAATTAAAAGTACTTAAAAGTTGTGCACTCTAAAATGTCAGGGTTCATTCACTGTCCCCAAATCAATCACAGTTATACATTTTTATCTATCTATCTATCTGTCTAACTATTTTCATTTGCACCAAGGAAGTTCTATGAAATGCTATCCTTTGCCGAAGGAGCTCAAATTTTTTTTTTCATTTCCCTAATAAAAACTATCCCCTAAAATATGCAGCAAGGAAATATATATTTGAAATTTAGTGTTTACAGCAGTGTATTTCACACATAGCTGGGACTGAATTCCTTCTGATAGGAAAGAAAAAAGTTCTTAATTAATTATTTCAGCCCAGTGAGAGGGCATTTCCATTTGGGAATCTGCTGAGAACTGGTAGAAGGCTCATCACTGGAAGAACTGGTTGTTCCCAGAACTCTGCGTGAGTCCCACTGGGCTGTGGGTACAGAGCTGCCCAGGCACCCCAGTCAGAGGTTCCCTTGTCATCTATCTCACTGGAGAGAGAGCATTAAACATGCAGCCAGGTGCAATGTGCTCATATTCTGCCTGAGGGTACTATGTGTGGAGGAAGCTTCTCCTGTGCTGTCATTGGTATTTAAGGTTCCAGAAGCTTCTGGTGACTTCCAGATGATGATTTCAGTAAGATTGCCCATAAAGTCCATTTCTTTCCATCCTAGATTGTCCTTTCGGTAATGACCTGCAACAGAAGCCACGGTTACTTCTTCACGTCTTTGGAATCTTAGGTGAAAGAGGGAGAGGAAATTTCATTTTTTTCCTTCTATTTTCTTCAGAATGAAAATAAAATCCTTCTTAAACTCCCACTGTAGTAGACATACTTTGTGATGTCCGTTTAACTCATGCTGTCCCCTTAATTTTCCCCCTTACCTACAGAGGGGATGAGAATCTGTATGTATAAATGGCCCCTGTGCATTGGGCCAGGTATAGATATAGACAGCTGACACAAGCTAGGCCAGTTGAATTTGGAACTGAAATTCATCAATATATATCACACGAGATTAACTCCTAACAACAACAATAAAAAGACCTTTAAAATTCCAGAGTGATGATTTGGACATCTTCCACCAGGAGGAAATTATAAGCAGGAAAGCATATATGCAGAAATAAGAGAAGGAGTTGGATTGAACAAAGAGAAGATGACACAACAGGTCCATTCTCTAGGCTTTGCAGATGCTGTTCCACGCCTTGTCCACGGACTGGCTATATTCTCACCCTGAGGTTCTGGGAGGCAAGCCTGTATCCTTAAACTAAATACCGAAATTTCATTTCAGCTTATGCTGGTTTCTTCTGCTTGCAAACAGAATGCCCTAACCAATAAAGCAGGATGGAGTGATGTGGAGTAAAGAGCAGTTGATCTGCATCTAAAGGGAGAGGAAGGACACCTAGAAATGCCTGAGAACCCAGTGTAGGCCAACAACTTTGCTACAACCAGATTCCCTAATCCTAAAAGCAACCCCTGGGAGGAAAGCTTAGCAGGTCCACTTTACAGAGGAATAAACTGTGGCTCAACTAGTGCAAGTGATTTGTCCAAGTAGTAGATGTTGGAACCAAAGTCTGAAGCCAGGTCAGCTGTCTAGAAAGCTTCTGGCTGGAGCACGAGGATGCTACACTACTCCTTCAAGAATGACAAAGGTAGTATGTGACCTGCGGCTTCTGAAGTCCTTGACCACAAGTTGGGTTTGGTTTATAGACAGATCATAGGAGTTTACTCGTCAAATTAACTTAGACGGAGCCCCACGTGTCACTCAAAAGGAGTCAGACAGGGATAGGAATCAGCAGGGACAACATATTTCCTCCATGTATAATAAGTAATTAGGTGAGTTTCTTGTTAATTCAATCAGAGAAGCAGAGAAGTATTGTAACTCTTTGGATTAAGGTCTGAAATCAAATATTTTTTTTTACACAGTTGACCTTTGTCAGTTTCATGTAAGAGGAACCGATGATGAGCCACTGAACTAGCAAATTAGCTCTGCAGAGCTGTGGACAGGGTCAGTAGGAAACGAAACCCGTTTTAACAAAGAGGAGCCGCTTTCTAAGGTGTATGACTCAGTCTTGGAGGCTTCAGCCAGAAAGATGTTCAGAAGCACTTTGGAAGCAGACTCCAAAGAAGTGCAGGTTTTTTACCTTGACACATTTAACTCTGCCCTCCTCCTCCTAGAGTGTGACGTTGGCTTGCCAAACCTTTCAGAGGGCAGAGCTCTTTAACAACTACTAAAAACCAAGCGGCTTTCCTAGTTTTCCAAGTGGATTTGGGCTTCTAGTCTCCATCAGGCACAGTCATTGCCATAGTGTATTGACTCCTCATATCAGAAACAGGAGAATTATTTCTAATTTACAAAAGAAGAAACTAAGGTACAGAAAGCTTTTGTAACTTATGGTAACCTCTTAATCCCCATACCTATGTTAAAATTTAAGATCCCTGTGGAGGATGCCGGGTTCAGAAATAAGGAAAAGATTAGCAAGAAGACCACCAATTCTGTTCTTTATACTTTCAGAGTACCAGCTTCATTATGTTTCCCAGACTCCCTTGGGGTAGGTATGATCATGTGACTGAGTTCTAGCCAATAGGTTATGAGCAGAATTGATATGTAGCAATTCCTTTCTAGTATATAAAATACTCAAGCAAGTAACTTTCTTTGCTCTTCCTTCTTCCAGTGGCTTGACAGAGACAAGTACAAAAATTTGGGGAGGTCTATGTTAGATATGGGGCAGCCATAAGATGATAGGTGTCTGGGTGCCTGAATTACCACTTGGAGGAGAGCCATCCACCAATTTGGAACATTTATTTGGGACGTCACATGGCAAAACATAAATTGTAGCATGCTTGGATCATCAAGATGTGGGAGTTTATCACCACAGCTCATGTTAACTAGTATAAAGAGCTAAGGACCGTAAAGGTGATATGCAATTTGGTGGAAGGACTTTTACACTGAAATGTAGTCTTTAAATGGGATGATGAATTTGATGTATCAACTTGGCTAGACTACGGTGCCCAGTTGTTTGGTCAAACACTAGTTAGTCTAGATGTTGCTGTAAAGACACTTTTTAGATATGATTAACATTTACAGTCAGTTGATTTTAAGTAAAGCAGATTATCCCCCATTATGTGGGTGGGCCTCATCCAATCAGCTGAAGGCCTTGAGAGCAAAGACTAAGGTTTCCCCAAGAGGAAGAAATTTGGCCTCCAGACTGCAACATAGAACTTCTGCCTGAGTTTCCAGCCTTTGGATTGATGACTGCAACATCAACTCTAATTCAGTCTCCAGCCTGCTGGCTCGCTCTACTTATTTCAGATTTGTCAGCCACTACAATTGCACAAGCCAATTCCTCAGAATAAATCTCTCTCTCTCTCCCTCTCTCTCCATATATCTATGTATCTATATCCATCTAAATCTATCTATATCTACCTATCTCTCTCTCTCTACCTATCTATCTATTTATATAAAACCCATTGCTTCTGTTTCTCTAGAGAACTCTGGTTAATACAGATTTAAACAACGGAAACAACTGGAGGGCGTGGTCCTCACAGTAGCTGAGAAACTGAGATGCTCCTACTGACTGACATTCTCTCATTTCTGGAAAATTCAGGAAAGAGCAGTGAGGAGAAATCAGATGGCCACAACTTGTCTAGAGAGTTTCTAGCCAACGTCCTAGGATATTGGGACACTGGTTGGCAGGCCTGTGCAGTGCCCTATAGCAGACAGCACTGCCGCACTCAGTCCCTCCCTCAGGAGGGTTCTGCTTTCCTGCCCCAGTGACATCAGGCTTGGCCATTTGACCTGCTCTGACCAATGAAATATGATCAGAGGGGCATATTTTGTGTCTAGGCAGAAATTTTAAGAGTCAACATACGATTTCCTCTCTTTTGCCTCTGCCACATGGCTGGAAAAAGATAGAGGCTGCACCGTCATCCTGGGTCCCCAGAACAATGCACCTGGAACAGAGTCACAGCCAACCCTCTGTGAACACACAGCATGAGCAGAAATGAACTTCTGTATTAAAAGCCACTCAAAATTGGGGGTGATTATTTATTGCAGCCTATGTTAATCTCTCCTGACATCTATATTTGTAATTCTATACCTATAGACTGCCCCAGTTCCAGTCCTGCCCTTGGACAAGTTAGCTATCCTCTCTGTTGCTCAATTGTCTTCACTTAAAAAGGGGGAACAGAGTATCAAAAAGGGTTGTTGGGAGGATTTAGTCGGTTAACACATGTGCAGCTCTTATTTGTATAATAAGGTAATTAATGAATATTACCTATGAAGGTAGGATGCTTTCAAAATCCTTCTCCCCACAGTGACTAGGAAGCCATTACCATTAGGGTGGGCGATGTAAGACGGGTAAGCAATTCACGATCACTACTCTCAAGAGTATCATCCAATTCGGGGTGTGGTGGGGAAGCCTTTTCTGTTAATGCCAGGTAATACATATTTTAGGTTTTGCAGGCTTTAGTTGGTCCCTGTCCCATGTTCTTCTCTGTATCTGTCTGTCTGCCTCTCTATCTATTTATACAGACCTTTAAAGATGTGAAAACTGTTCTTAGTTAGAGGGACATACAAAAACAGGCCATGAGCCAGATTTGGCCACCCGGCAGAGTCTTCCAGCCCCTGGACTAATCAATCCTATGGTGTCTATTTCTTTTGATTTTCTTTATACAAGATCTCCATCTAACCTCCCTTCTGGAAGGAAGTCAAGACCACCCGTTATGCAGGCATGCTTACATTCCCTCCACGCACACTGTATGCATGCATTCATCTATTCAGTACCGTTTCCGTGAATGCTGACCATGAGTCATCGGCTCCTCTCTCAGCTGGTTTCGCTTCAATAACATGGAAAATGATACACCTCCTCAGCTCATCCCTCAGTGGTGAGGTGGACTTATTCATTACTAGAGGCTTTAAGTACAGCTAATGGAACGGATTCTTGAAGGGAGAGCAAATTCTTTGTTTATATGAGCAAATATTGATGAGCCACATTGCAAAATAACAAAAGTCTTCTGGTGTGGGGGTTTAGCTTGGCTTGTTTGATAGGAATAGCATGTTGTTGGCACAGGTTTCGCTCTGTCCCTCTGAGGGTCGTCAGTGGTCCATAGAGGTTTCGAATACACCCGATGAGGGTTGACATGAGCATTTGGGTAAAGCAGATGCTTAAGATCCCTGGTGGAAAATCCCACTGCAGGTTAATCTTCAAGGCCAGCCCCTCTTTCCAATACTCAATGTAGGAATCCCAGCCCTCTGAGTTCCATCACAGGACAATAAATATAACAAGCAGGGACATACATGGCCATGACAAAGTTCTTGTGCTGACCCGAGTTGCTTATTCCTGTACAGGTATGGCCCTGCAAGGGCTCACGTTGGCTGAATCTGACTATTTTGCAATCTTTCCTCATAATGTTGTCCAACTCAGCCACTGCCTCTTCTAGTCCTTGGCATTTGCTTTGTAATTCTGTTTGTCCATCTGTTATTTGTCCTTCTGGCATTGTTGCCTGCCCATTTTTTATATTTTTCTGGTTTTTGTTTTTCTCTTTTTTCCCAGTAATTTTGCAACAACAGTCTACTATTTGATTTTCTGTCTCGCTCGCCTTCTGAAGACATGCTGTGAGAAATTCTAGAACTGGAGGGAAACGCTAAGCACTATTTCTCTGAGGGCTTGTGCCTCAAACTGAAGTGTGTGTCTACAGGCACGCAGGGCATGCAGTTGTAGGCCTATAAAGGCACAAGGTAAATGTCGCATGTTTTCCCCAGCAATTTTACATCACATGGAGTTGAAACTTTTTTATTTTAACAAATATGGGTCTATTATATAAAAGGTCAACATTTTTTGTGGTTTTTAAGTGAATATAAGGACAACATTGCTGAATGCTTTTTTGGAGTTTGCTTCAAGTTCTCTCTCCCCAGCTATTAGAGGACTTCAGTGGAAAAGTCTAAGAAATATGATTAAGCAATATAGTAGGGGGAAGGAGAGGCATGCCCCCTTAATGCTTCCCATGCTCTGTACTTGATCCTCCTTGTAAATCATCTTATTTAATCTGCATCATACATGAAGCCGCAGCAATTTTTACCCCTTGACCAAATCAAGGTTGAATGAGCCAAGCTAAGGATACCAGTGGTCAGGCTATTGCAACTGCGTTACGTGATGCTGCTCAGGCCGCATCTGAGGAAGAGAGAAAATTGCAAGTTGAGTGCTGTTCTCTCACTTAGAAGGAGATATTCTTGCATGATGTTATGGGCTGCATTGTGTCTCCCCCAAAACTCATATGTTGGAGTCCTAACCCCAAGTCCCTCAGAATGTGACTGTATTTGGAGAGAGGGTCTCTGAAGGGGTAATTAAGTTAAGATGAGTTCACTAAGTTAGGCCCTCGTTCAATGTGACTAGTGTCTTTATGAGAAGAGGAGACTAGGACACAGACACACACAGAAGATGATGTGAGGACACAGGGGGAAGATGGGTTCTACAAGGCAACAGAGAGGCTTCAGAAGAAATCAACCCTGTCAACACCTTGATCTTGGACTTCCAGCCTCCAGAACTCTGAGAAAATACATATCTGTGGGTTAAACCACCTAGTCTGTCTACTTTGGTACAGAAACCATAGAAAAACTAATACACACGACAAGGCTTTCTATTTGTCTATGTATGTACGTACGTATGTACGTATGTATCTATCTATCTATCTATCTTTCTATCATCTACCTATATATCCACGTTTCTATTATCTATCTTCTTCCTATCATCTATCTATCGTTCTATCTGTTGTGTATCTATCTATGTTTCTATCTATGTTTCTAACTATCTACCTTTCTACCTATCATTTATCTACCTATCTACCATCTTTTGCGTATATTTATATACAGCAGATACAGAACAGATTTTTAATTCAAACATGAAATAGTCTAAAGAGAATATTTTTAGTTGTGCCTATTGCCACTATCCTAAACAACATCTCTTTTGAAGGCAACACAAGTCTTTGCATCTTTACCCATCTATACTTGCAATGTTTCTACACGGTTATAATCATAGCATACATATGCAAGATGTTGTAATGTTTGCCCTGATCTTTAGTGCTTAACTATTTATAAAAAAATTACAGAATGTAAATAATCTTACTAAGTTGCATACTATTTGTTTGTAGTTATATATTGAAATATGGTATGTTTAATTATTATTTTCATATGGTCATGACGTTAACACGGAATCATTTTAGAAAATGTACACAGAGTAGGAATATAATCTACAAAAGACATTTTAAAATCACTCATAATTTCATCATCCAGAGATATCTGATACGAACCCTTTGCTGGGAGGGTTCTCATTCCAGCATAGCACGAACACACAAGTGGCACATAGACACATAAATATTTAACGTACTTGTCTGCATTCTTTACATAGGAAAGATACCAAATCTTTATCTGTTATCTCTGAAGTAAATATTTTCCTGGATTTGTTTTGTTGTTATTTTCATTTGAAGAATTTTTTTTTTTGAGGAAGTTTAGCCCTGAGCTAACTACTGCCAGTCCTCCTCCTTTTTGCTGAGGAAGACTGGCCCTGAGCTAACATCCATGCCCACCTTCCTCTACTTTATATGTGGGATGCCCACCACAGCATGGTGTGCCAAGCAGTGCCATGTCCACACCCCGGATCCGAACCCGTGCACCCTGGGCCGCCAAGAAGCGGAATGTGCGAACTTAACTGCTGCGACACCGGGCCAGCCCCGATTTGAAGAATTTTTAATTTTTATACATTCCAACCTATTGAATTGCAGTTTTTCTGTCATTTTTGTGCTCCAAAATCATGCCTCTAACCTGAGATCATATTAGTATTCACCTAAATACTATAGGGTTTCGCTTTCTTCCATTTGATTATTTAATTTATCTGGAATTTATTTTGTGACAGAATATTTTAAGAACATCCATACTTGTATTTCCCACGTAGCTAACAAATTGTCTTAATTCTGTTTATCCAATTTTCTTCCCTTCCCCACTGCACTGGTTTTTGATTTCTGTGTTACAGATTCCACAAACACAGTGACTTGAGACAGCACCCAGGTATTAGCTCACAGCTCTGTAGGCAAAAGTCTGGGCACAGTGCAACTCAATCCCCTGCTCAGGGTGTCACAAGGCACAATCAGGTGTCAGCGGCAGTGTCCTCATGTGTAGGCTTGACCAAGGATGATGCTTCCAGCTCCCTCAGGAGGTAGACAGAATCCATTTCCCTGCTGTTGTAGGATGGAGATCCCCATTTTCTTGCTTCCTCTGGCTGGCTGGGGATCACTCTCAGCACCTAAAGGCTGTCCTGGGGTCCTTGCCACATGGTGCCCTCCATCATCCCTCTCACACTTGAAACCTCCAGGAAGGACTCAACCACTTTTAAGGTCTCATCCAATTAAGTCAGGGCCACCCAGAATAATCTCCCTTCTTATTAACTCAAAGTCAACTGATTAGGGATCTTAATTACATTTGTAAAATCTCTTCACCTCTGTCATAAAGGTAACCTAAGCAGGGGGGGTGAAATTCATTATATTCATTAATCCTGCCCAGATGCAAGTGGAGAGGACTAGGTAGGTCATGTACACCAGAGGGCATGAATCCGGGGGGCCAGCCCAGAATTATGCCTAACACACCCACAAATTTGGATGCCATCTTCATCATACATTACTATTCTTTATTTGTGTTCTATGTTCTATCACCTGCTAATGAACTCTGCAGCTTCAGTCCTTATCTGTGCTTAAGCCCGTGCTATATTGCTCTCATTATGATAGACTTAGAAAATATCTTAAAATATGTTAGGCTGGGTGCCCCTCCACTTTGTCTTCTTTCAAGAATGCTTGTCTGTGTTTTCTTTTATTATTTATTTATTCTCCCAAATGAACTCTAGCATCATTTGTTAAGTCTCCGGTCCCCAGTCTAGAGACTGTCTCATTTGAATTCTGACTTGGAGCCAGTGAAAACTATTTATTACATTCCAGGAGAATATACTCTTTTACAAAATTTAGTCTTTATAAAGAACGCTAAACCTTTCAAATTTAATTAAACAAATACATGTTGAGTATCTACCCTGCACCAGACATAGAGATAAACAAAAAGAATGATGCTCCATGGAGCTTCATTTAAGTGAAGGAGGTAGACGACAAATAGGTAAATAAGTGAATGAGATTGGGACCAGCCTGGTGGCATAATGGTTAAGTCTGCGCACTCCACTTCGGTGGCCCTGGGTTTGTGGGTTTGGATCCTGGGCACGTACCAGCACACCACTCATCAAGCCATGATGTGGCAGCGTCCCACAGAAAATAGAGGAAGATTGGCATAGATGATAGCTCAGGGACAATCTTCTTCACCAAAAAATTAAAAAAAAGAAACAAGTGAATGAGATAATTTCAAGTAATGCTAAGCGCTGTGAAGACTAGAGTAGAGATGTATAATGACTGGGAGTGATAATGGGGAAATTTGGATAAGGAAGTAAAGGAACATTCTTTGAGATGAGATTTAATCTGAGACACTAATAAATTCTTAACCATGAAAAAAACAAAGGAAAAATCATTTTGGGCAGAGGAAACAGTAAGTGCAAATGCCCTGGGACAGCATGGGATGCAATCCAACAGATGGATAGGCATCAGGTTTCTCAATCAAGATCTTTGTGTATTTTTGAGTAGTAACTTTATACAATGCTCCCCATATAGGCATTGTATACATAGCTCTAAGGACAGATTATGGAGTTTTTTTTGTCTTCTATAGAGAATTAGTTAAGTTTTCCATGATATTTTCTAAATGATTGCTCATATGTAGGAAAGTTATTGATCTTTAGAGTATTTCTTCTGAAATGGTCACATTACTTAACTGTGATTAATTCTGCACGTTCTTCAGTTTATGGACAGCTGGATTTTCTCCTCTTACATTTCTGAGGCAGGTGCTCATAACAAATGTTGTAATAATAATTCTGCAATAATGTAAATTTTGCGTCTTCCTTTTCAAAGGTCATTACACTTTTGATTTCTGTTTCACATCTTAACACTGGTTTTATTTTCACAGATCTCAGAGGGTGTCATTCTTCTGTTTTATAATAAGTTGCATTTGGTTTAAAATGGGGGGCATGATTCTTTTTTGATATTTTCGTGTTGGATACAGGAGCTCTTCCCAATCTGGACCTGTTATAGATAAAACCACTCTACAGGATTTGTATCTTTCAGAGTTTATTGTCCTTCTAAATCACTTCCTTTAAATATATTGAGAGGCATAAGATTCACGGGTTAAAAGGAACCATTGGGGTGCTGGGTGGGGGTCACTGGGGCTCTGGGCAATGTTTACTAGCAATGGTTGTCTAGGAGTTTTCTTCAAAAATAATAATATGATTATCATGAGGGAGAAGTGACACTTTGTTACAAAAGAGGATAAAGAGGAAGAGAAGGTACAGGTTGGTAACCCAGGCAGCATCTTGGGAACACGGTTAGGAATCTGTTCCACCCCACTATTGCCAGGGGGTTCCTGACCATGAGGAATTTGCTCTCCCTGTCCCTGTGGAAACTGTAATGCAGACCGACCTGAACCCAGGCTCTGCTGTTGATTTGCTGTGCAACTTTGGGCAAGGCAGCTAACTGCTCTGAGCCTCTTTGATTTCATGGAGGCCTTACTCTGTAGCTGTAGGGGCTGCTAATAGATTAAATAAGATACCATATTTAAAGTGCCAAGCATCTTACTATACACAGAACAAGTCCTCAAACGTGTTATTTCCTTTCTTTTTCTTCCAAGCCAAAGGAAACTTCTAGCTGCTGTGTGGTCTACAGACATTTCTGTTTAATGTCTCACCTTAAAAGCAGCCCTCTGTCACCAGGAAACATGATAACTGTGGCTGTTTTGTTGTTGCTGCTGTTTCTGTCGTCATCATCATCATCACCATCATCATCTTTATGAAGATAAATCTAAGTCCCCTGGTCACCCAGTGAGCAGGACTTTTTAATCTCCAGGCCAATTATATATCCTGAAATGTCAAAGCATGAAGGTAGTTATGTACAAACAAAGGCAGGATGTTCCCTTCACGCTAGGGGTGAGCATATGAATGAATGAACAAGCACCACTCTCCATGTCTTCCGTCCTGCGGATCTTCTTTCCCTGCTTCTCCACTTCAGGTCCCCTCTGCCCACCAGCCTATTCTGACTGAACAGACATTTTGAGAGCAAACGTCTCTGTATTTATCACAACCAGCCCTTATATGTCTGAGACTAGCCTGCTATTTAGTCTCTTCGCTCCTCCCCGCAAACACAACGCACCAAATTTCTCATGTAAACTGTATGAATTGGTGTCCAAACTCTGCCATAATTTTTAACCATCTCTTTGGGTACCATTTCTCTGGAATTTATTATTTCCTCTTCCACATCATTTCACAAAGAATGGGCTATATACGAAGTGAAATGTAAAATTGAAGGGATGATCAGGGAAATTTAAAGCACAAATGCCATTAAAATTCATGTTCCTGTACCTGCAGGGTTTGTTGAAATGATGCACGTTGTCCCCCTTAGGTACAGCAGTCGCTACACTGTGTTTCTGGACTTGGTTCACGCTGGCTTGGGCACTGTCCGTCCAGCTGTCGCTGAGTACCTTTCATGTGGGGTCGTTCTTTGTCCATATATATTAAGTGTCTACAGTGCAAAAAAAACTGTACTGCTAAAGTGTTGATCCTTGAAATGGAGTCAAATAATCATACTGCATTTGGGATCTGATAGACCAGCTCTAAAGCTCATCTCCTACACACAGACAACTCTCCCTGAACTCAGTTTTCCACCTGGGAAATTGGGAGAAGAACATTTACCTACATAGATGTTTTTTGAGGGTGTCAGTGAAATAATGTATATTTTATACAGATTGGCACTTTATAAGCTTTTAACAAATTAGAACCATCATGGATTTAATTATTATTTCTTGGCTCTCTAAAAGAGAATTATCATCATCATTTGCATGTTTATGGCTTCTACTTTGAGCTGTGGCTTCAAGGACTCAGTCCTCATCACCACTTCAATGCCCGTTCCCTTCTTTATCTTTAAGATCTGAAATCCAATGATCTCTCCAGTGAGTTATCCTAGGTGAAACCGAATTGGCTTCCTTTTGTCAACTGCTGCTTGGCCTATCCCATCCACCCAACTCGGATGTTGAGGGCCATCAACCTTTCATTTGAGCCTACAGCAATAGAGCTTTAAGAATCAAGCCTGGCATAAACTAGGAGCGTCCTCTGGATTGTTTAGTAGGTCCTGGACATTATTCATTTGCCCATGTGACATTGTCCAGGAAGCATTAGGGACAGATTTAGGTCCCAGCAACCAAGCAAACACTGGATAGAAGACATCAGCTCTATCCCCTGGTGTGGACACCCGGCCTCGCTGCCCATCTTAGAGTGCGATGGTCCCAAAAATCAGAGCCTGAGATAAAGATCTCGTGGGAGTGATTTATTGAGAGAGAAACTTTAGAAAGGGGGGAGGAAAACAGGGAAAGGAAAGTTGAAGGAGCTGAACAAGGATGTGGTTTCAGGTGGAGTCTGGCCTACACCTGATCCCACAGGAAGCTCTGGAGTATGAACTGCACCACAAGATTGTAACATGGACGTCAGCCTTTTCTTCCCTGACTTCAGTCAGCTATTAGCTGCAGGTCATCTGTGTTATGTGTGGGTCGGTGGAGAATGAGTTTTCTACGGCTAAGGGCTCCATCAGCAGAGGGCAATTCTCCATAGAATGATTCAGCTTTGAGCCTGCAGCAGCGAACACTTGTGGTAATTGGAGGATGAGCGCTCCGACCGGGTAAAGCAGATCTCTGCAGAGATCTGCAACGTGACCGCTACACTGACTCTTCCTCCGTCCCTGATGCACGCATTTGCTCCCATTTTACATAGAAACTGGGACTTAGTCATGATTCTCAAAGGAGTGCCTGGAGGAAGTCAGAGCTTGGTTCTGCGTCTGACAATCACTTACAACCCTGATTGCTGAGTGCACTTATTATATCCGTAGCTATTTATTTAATGCATGTATTTTTCACCAGATGGCAAACTTCAGCCTGGTACGGATTTTGTGCTGTATCCCCTGCATCTAGAACATCACCTACCTTATAGTAGATGCTCAATAAACATTTGTGGACACACACACACACACACACACACATCACACAGATATAACATTTCAGAGACACATAATATCCAGAGACACCAAATAATTCTCAGAAATAGAACATTCTAAGATCACGTTAAGAGACAACAGATATAACCGTATCATAATCTGCTTCTGTGTGCAATGGGGTTCACACCATCCATCGTTTACATCATTACACAGGACAGACCCATTCCCTTTGGTTAATCCTCCTGATTGCTGACTATGCTGGAGCTCTCTGTGGATAGACATGGAGCCCACTACAAAATGATGGGCATTTCAGGTATACAAAGACCTGGTGGAAGCTTTGTAATGACTGATTTTCTTCAACCCAGCCACTGTAGGCAGAACATCCTTTCCCAATCTGGCCCAGAACAAAATCCCAGAAAAAAGCTTGAGGGTTTTGACTCTTCCCTGGATGGTAAAAACAGATGAGGTAAAGCCAGGTCCCAGTGGTCACACACTAAAGGAAAGTCACAAGGGAGGTCACATCTGCCTATGGCCCACAGTCAATCCAAGGTCTCCTTCCCATCTATTGCCCAAGTCCGAGCTTCCAAAGCTCTCTCCTCTTCCATCCTTGCTTCCTTCATCCTCTTCCTATTCTTTGATCGTTCTTATCCCTGCTTGTCCAACACATAGAGGAAACAGACTGAAGGTTCAGCTAACTCAGATCAGGATCCTGGGTATAGAAACATGTGCCTGGATAAACTATCTCTGCTTGGAGTCAAAATCATCTTTCCTAATCACCAGCTCTAGTTAGGCCCCCTACATGCACACAAAATAAGGTCTCACTTTTAGTCTAGCTGTCATATCAGAGGTCACTGGCAAGCATGGATGTGTTGAACGAATGGGGTAACACTCAAAGTGGGGAAGCAGGACTTGGCACTAGAGGTGAGAGTAAAAGAGAGTTCAGATATGGAAGGGATCTGAGCAGACAGAGCTCGAAACTCAAAGAACATAGCTTTTCTGGAAGGGAGGTCTGGTGGCAGGCCCTGGGACTTGGCACAAGTCCCTGGATGCAGCATTTCCCAGATCCAAAGGATTCAGCTCGGCAGAGCTGCTCACTGAGGCTACAGATGGACTTAGTGGCTCAGTGGCTGGAGTGGGCTGGTGCAACATGGGAACCCAGGGAGAGGACAGCACCCCTAATGGGCGGAGTTGGTTAGGCGGCTGGGGTCTTATGATGCTGGGGGCCCATGCCTGGTTTTCAAAGGAACCTCTGATATTTGGCTCCCTACAACATCCTTCCAAACTACGTCTGGGGAGGCTGAACATGAACTTGGGGTCAAGCTCACCTGTGAGGAACTGAGGATGTCGTGGGTGAGCCAGATGTCATCCAATTGAACTTTGAAGCTTTTGAAGGGAAATATCATATCTCAATGCTGTGTCTTCTCTAAGGTAAAAATCACCAGTCAGTCTGGCCACTTCCTGAATTTCATTCAGAAGTATTTATCAGGTATCTACTATTTACCTGGTGCTATATTAGGTGATTGGGACACACACAGAGTCCTAGTTCCTTCCTGTGATGGTTAATTTTATGTGTCAACTTGATCTGCTATCAAGACCCAAATATTTGATTAAACATGATTCTGAGTGTGTCTGTGAGGGTGATTTTGTAAGAGGTAAACATTTGAATTAGTAGACTGAGTAAAGCAGATTGCTCATCAGTAGGGATGGGCCTCATCCAATCAGTTGATGGCCTGAGTGAAACAGAAAGACTGAATGAACTTCTCACAAAGAAGAGGAAATTCATTCTGCCTGACTGCCTTTGAGCTGGGACACTGTTTTTTTCTGGCCTTTGGACTTGAGCTGAAACAATGACTCTTCCTGGATCTTGAGTCTGCTGACCTTTGAACTGGAACTACATCATCTCTCCCGGGTCTGTTGCTTGCTGACCACAGATCTTGGCACCTGTCAGCCTCCATCACCATGTGGGCCAACTCCTCATAATAAATCTATTTCTCTCTCTCTCTCTCATCGGTTCTCTTTCTCTGGAGAACCCTGACTAGTACACTGTCCAAGGACTTTGCTGTCCAGCAGGAGGTGTTTGTGGGAGAAGGCATGGAGTACAGACGAGAAGCTCGTTAATGCCATAACCTGTGGAAAGCGGTGCAGCAAAGGGTGGTCCACATATGTGTGGAGCTCAAGCCTGACGAGGGCAGAAAAATGCTCCAAATAAAGATTTTGTGTGGCATCCCATTACCAAGTTCCAAATCCAGACCCCTGTCCTGGTCTGCAAGGTCACCTGCCTCTGGCTCTGCCTCCCTACCTCCCACATCGTCCTCTTCAGCAGCATCTCCTCTCAGCTACGAGCTGGGCTTTAGAGTCAGACCACACTGTTTGAATCCACTTCTTCTACTTATTAAGTGTGGGACTCTGGGAAAATCACTTGACCTCCCCCCCACCCCACAAATCTCAATTTTCTTGTTTGTAAACTGGAAATGCTACTATCTACCTCATAGGATTTCTTGAAGAGCAAAGAAGATAATATTTTTAATGCACAGAGCACAATGCCTGATACATTATACAATGCATGGTACCTATTTTCATCTCACCTTCATCATCATCATCACTACCACCATCATCACTTTCATCATTACCATCATCATCATCACCATCATTATCACCTTCATCATCATCACCATTATCACTGCCATCATTATCATCATCGTCTAGATTATGCCATATATTTTTTCATTTCAGACACCTCATGCTTCAAATGGAAATTCCTCCTTGGACTGTTTTAAACAATAATAAGAATTCATTGGCTTGTATCATTCTAAGTTCATAGTCATCCAGCTTGAGGCGAGGATTGATCCAACAACTCAAATAATATCACATGGATCCATCTCCTCTCTCTCTCTGTACTCTCTTTCACAACGTTGGCATCACCCTCTGACTCCACACAATACCTCTGACAGTTCTGGACCCTCCCCTATCGGTTTTAATAAAAAATGGGTGCAGCAGTCGTTGGCCTCACAACATCATAGCACACTATGCAGAGAGTCCTGAGAGAACTTATGGAAGAGAGAGGAGGCTTCTCTTTCCCAGAAGCCCCAGGAAACAGCTCACATTTCATTGGCTTTGAGCGAGTGGTGTGCTCATCTCTGAACCAATCACAGTGACCAAAGGGGTGGGCACAATAATTGATGAAACCAGTGGGAGCGCATCCCTGAAACTGGGGCTGGGGGTTCACTCATGCTGAAATCATACGGCTGAGAAGGGACGTGGCTCCCCCAAACAATGCTAAGTGCTGTTTCCAGAGGTGGCTGCATGGAGGAAAGAGAACAGGTGCCAGAAAAGGCCGCCGCACTGGCCTTCTCGGTTGTACCTTTGCATAGCTGTTTCCTGCGCCTCCGCTCACTCTGCTGCCCTCACGTCCCATCTCAGCCGAGTCCTTCTCTGCCCAGTGTCGCGCCTCTCCTGACCACGCCCTCCCGGCGTAGATTCGGTGTCCGTGTGCTGTATGCCCCGAACGCTCCCCCAACTAATTCCTGCTTTTCTCCCAGCACGTATATCACGGTATTTGAGCCACGTGTCTACCTGTTACCCCGACCCACTGCAACCTAAGTTTGGGGGAGTAGAAAAGCCTGATTATTTTTCACAGTACTGCCAAGAGGAGACAGGATCGGCAGTGGTAAGTGCGCTCGACATTATTTGAAAAGTGAATGTGGGAACGGATGAACGAGGGACAGAATGAATGGGTGAATAATGAAGTGAATGAGTGAAGTGACCTGGGCTTTAATCTCAATCCAGTGAAAGAAAGAAACGTCTCCTTTCCTACACTCTAGGCAAGCCAGGGAGACTGTTTGCCAGCTACCAGTCAAAATTGATAGAGGTTCCTGTTTTGAAAAGAAAAAGAAATGCTGAAATGGGGGAAGAAACCAATTTAACACTAAGAAAGAATCAGGGGCTACAAAAATAGCAAATGAATGCAGTTAATTACGACTTAAATATTGACTACAAGGGATGTTTTCCAGCCTGAATTAATGTAGTGTACACCAAATGAAAGACCCGGCATAATCACATAATGATTGACCATTGACCATGGTGCTGTGCCAGATGACTGAATCAGGGCTCATCTCCCTTCTCGGAAAGCCCCCCACCCCTGGAGTGGACGTTCCAGAGACAGGCATGAGTCTGGAATGTGTGCAAAGGTCGAGTCAGCATAGACATAACCAGGGGTGGGACCCAGGACTGTGCTTGAGGGGGATCACCCCCAAACCATGAAACTGATCATGAATTGCTGCTGTGCGGCTTGCATCATTGCAATCATCCAGGAGTTCCAGGAGAAACCAAAACTCAGCTGACACTACGAAACAAGTCTGTGTCAACATTGCAGTGTATGTGAGGAGGAGCAGCCCTGGCCATAGTTACTGTGGAAATTAATCAGGGCACACAGCCTTTAGACAGCTCCTGGCATCTCACAGATAGAGGCTTTGGCATTCCTGATGTCATTACTGTACGCTGCCCAACCAATGAGGAGGAAGGCATTGCTTCTCCTGTCTTTTTTTTGTGTGTGTGGAAGATTAGCCCTGAGGTAACATCTGCTGCCAATCCTTCTCTTTTTGCTGAGGAAGCCTGGCCCTGAGCTAACATCCATGCCCATCTTCCTCTACTTTGTACGTGGGACGCCTGCCACAGCATGGCTTGCCAAGTGGTGCCATATCCGCATCTGGGATCCGAACTGGTGAACCCCAGGCCGCTGAAGCAGAACATGCGAACTTAATCGCTGAGCCACCGGGTAGGCCAAATGCATCACCTGTCTTACGGAAGAGAAAACTGAGGCTCAGAATACTAATGGAATATGTGCAAAGCTACTAATAATTGTCCACCTAGTGATTTGAACGCAGATCGCTTCTTTTATGCTCTTCAACAGAACTTACTCACCCTCTTCCTATGTCAAATGTGATCAGAATTTTTCAAAAATAAATAACTTTTTCTAAAGAACAGTCTTGTACAGAAAGCAAGGCATGTCATTCATGGCATTGCTGTGTGTATGCATACGTGTATTTATATGTGTGCATGTGTGAATATATTTCTATGCACGTGTGTGTAGGTATGCCTGCTAAAAAATAAAAATAAAAAAAAAACAAACAAAAACCACCTCCCTGGAAGTCAAAAAAAAAGAGTGATTTTCCAGCAGATTCCTGCGGAGCCCTTCTCTTTATTCCTGAGAGGTTCAATTAACGGATGCAAGTCATAAAACAGTGCATTTTCTCCCTGCTATGATGCATTGTTTTTAATCTCACTGCCTTGTATTATATCACATTCCTATAATTCTTCCGACAGGAAAAGGCTTGTTTCATAGAAATATAGTCCCCAGCATTTGAAATATAAGTTCACATGCAGGCAACATATATATCACCGAGCCAGCGAACTAACTCACTTACTTAATCCACTAAACTTCAGGTGCTTCCTATATTATGTGAAATGGCTTGAAACAGGCAGGGGCTGCCAGGACCCATCACTGCTGCTTTGCTCAAGAGAGACAACGGAGAAGGGAGGAGGGCGGAGTGGAAATTCCCTCGGTGGATGCCACAATAACATGCCTTTCATTATCACCCAGTGTCAGGACACTGGGTAATGTTCATTGTGCATGCACGATAAATTACTATTTACCTGGCAGTGCCTTTGATAAGGCCATCTCCTCTCCCTCTTTCTGTCCACGCAGCACGGAGCAGAAGAACCCCTTTGCCTATAATTCTTATTAAGGTGATACCTTTTCTGAATAAGAAAGTACACGCTTCCAAAGCTGGCGCTCTCTGGGGTTTTTGAGAGACATTGTTTTTATTGGTTCCCTTTTATTTCTCCCACCCCGCTGTGTTTTAATGCTATAGTGACTTCTGTGTATACAACTCTCATATTGAAATGTCGGCGGCTGCAGATATATGCAATATTAAAGAGCGCTTATGAATTTTTGACATCTAATTAGTCGCTACCCAGTTAACATGTCAGGACTCAGAGGAATGAGGGAGGCAGCCCTTTCTGAATAAGTTACAGCGAGGCCCCTGTCCTTTTCATGTATTATTCTTTAATGTAGGTGGTGATTATTTGGCTGTGATTAATTGATGAGGCTCATTGGTCTGGCAAGTGGTACCGAATTCACCATCCCTCACTTTTATTTCTCTCAGTAGGGCTCTGCCACTTAATCGGAAGGACTCGCTCCTTTCCAGGCAGTCTGGCCTCTCTGCGTGGTGTTTGGGGGCAGCGGGACTCTTCCCCAAGCCTGGTCTTGATCTTGTACAGCTCTTTCGACTCGCAGGTCATCGGTGGCCTTTGCATCCCGCCTTCTTGGGGAAGCCCGGGTCCTGCAACCCTGGCCCAGGCACATCTGAAACCCGGTGGGGCTCCCACAGAACAGCTTCCGGTTGCTCCCTTTTCTCCTAGCCGATTTTTTCAAGCCTTGCTCCCCGTGCTTTCAACACCTGTAGCACCCTGATGGTTCAGTTTACTCCTGGGTTCAGCTGCCTGCCAAGTCGCCAGGTGACATGCGGGGCTCTCAGAGGCCACTCCTGCCATTGTCTCCAGTTGTGGAGCCCCCAAGAAACCACACATACGATGATGCACAGCCTGATAGCACTGGCTCTGGCCCTGGGGTAAGTGACACCAAGCTCTAAAAGAGGCAGCAATGCAAGCGGATGTCAGCAAGAGAACCTGCTGGTTGCCTAGAAGGGACTGGCCCCGCTGGTGTGGGTGTCCAGCATCCTGCTGTCTCATGGCTCAGGTGTGAAGGGTGGAATGGGAAGCAGGCACCTGTCCCTTTTCACAGATGCTCTAAGCCCCAGTGCTCCTGATGCTCGGATCCAGCTCCTTGGCTCCCACTGATGGGCCGGGTCCTCTCTGGTCCCTCTGGCCCTCTTTGGGCTTGCAAAAGTTGGATTTGATTGCCTTGGACTTGAAAATGGCCATGATTTTAAATTTTTAAGATATAGCAAGAAGGGAAATGGTTTGTGATGTACAGCTCTGTGTTTATATGGAGGGGGGCTATGGAGATGATATATTTTAATTAATTTACGGCTCCCCATCAACACGCCCATGTACACACACAGGCATACACACAGGCACACACTCCAAGTACACATATAGTCACACACACAGAGACACACAATGTACACACACAAGCATACACAGCTACACACAGACACGCACATACTCCTGCACAAACATACACATGTACACACCAGGCACACACACAGACACCCACTTCCTCCCCACCCGCTCTCCAAACAAAGGCTCTGCCATCAGGCTTTCCTACCCTGGCCTCCTGGTTTTATGGTCAAATAATTACTTTTTGCAAAGTAGAATCATCCCCATTACAAACCCCCACCATTCAAACCTGTAATTGGGGCAGTAACAGAGCTGTGACCGATTCAGCTTTTGAAATGCACCAACTCTGGACAAACCATGCTAAAAATGTGTAATTATCAATAAACCTTCACCTAAGTCAGCTGGCGGGGGTTTTAATTACTGCACTTGATGTCAATCAAGGCTAGCGCTGGGCGCGCGCGTTAGGGGCAATTTCAGAGAAATTTCGCGGACATAAGCTGCTTCCCGCCTTATTCTATTATCTATATTTAAAAGGGGAGGGAGGGGATGAAGCAGCAGCCAGGAAGGGAGAGGGAGAGACTGGCTCATGGAAAGAAAATGGTGGGGAGGCATTTTACCCAAAGGGCAGTGTCCCACCAGCGGGAGAGTCGGGGCCCCGCCCCCCATGGCCTTTGTCTCCCCCCATCTTCCCCTCTAGGAGGAGATAGGGAGCGAGCGGGAGTTGAGTGTGTATCTGCTGATGGAAGGGGGGGGTGGGGTTCGGTGGTGCTCACGTGGGGACAAGACGGGGTGGGAGGATGAGGCAGAGAAGAGGGGAGCAGGGAGGGCAAGAATGGGGGGCGGAATCTGAAAGGAAAAAAAAAAAATCATCTGATCATATTCGCTTTCTCCTTCACGGCGGATTCTATCCGAAGGAAACACTGAACTTTGTAGTGTTAGCAGCAGCTGAAATTTAGAATTATTGTTTCCTTCTAACAGAAGACTCATTTTCCACGGCCGCATTTGCAGCATAATAAGCTTTTTGTTATTTTTTCAATTAGAGTCAATTGACCTAACAAAATGCTTGGCAATTAAGTGATTTTTGTAATGGTCCGGGGGTAATTTAGTCGAGCTTGTCAGCTGTGTTTCATGAAGCCGCGATGTCTTTTTTTTCCCACTGCCTCTCTCTCTCCCTCTCTCTCTCCCTCTCTCTCTCTCTCTTGAGCATAATGGCTCATAATTTCGAAATCTTTTCCTTCTGTTTCCCTCACAATAATTCGCAATTACAGGAAGTTGTTGGAGGTGATTTTTTTTTCTACCTTGCCTTTTGAGTCAGTAATTTTAAATAAAATGTACATACTTATAAAAAGGCAGCTATTACTGAAATCACTTTTTGTGTAAACTCAATTATTTTATGAATAGTGACACCAGCTTATACTGGGTCCCGCTCCTGAAGGCTGAGGCATTATTATCTTCAGGGTAAAAGGTTTAGAACGTTCAGAACATTCTTTCCAAATCAAACCAGCATTCAGTAAGGTAAACACAACTTCAGGCAAACAGGAGGAGCCTGGGTTAGGTGGTTTAGGAAAACGGCCAGCAGATCCATTGCCAGCCTCCTGGCAGCACCCCCCCTTCCCTCAGCAAGGACTGGACTCGAGCTTCTCTTCCTCTGATTTATGAGGGAATTCTTCATTTCCCTAATTGATTCATTTTCTTAAGATGACATCTGGAGTTACATTCCCTTTTTAAAAGGCTGTAGTTAGATCTGATGACTGGATCAGATCTTCCTTCATTGTATTCCCATTTGTTTATGCCTATATTTAAAAAAAAAAATATTCAGTTTGTATCTGCATGCATGCACCCGTGTAGAAATAGCCCCGTGTTCTTTCAGACAAATTCGACAAAAGGAGGTAAGGCAAGCCATTGTAGGGATGGATATAAGTTATCAAGATTCATCTTTAACCTTTAGGAGGCTTGTGCATGCTTTGGAGTCACTGTATGTGTTTCAAGATTATCTCTGGTTTCTATGCTGAATTAGAATCTCCTGTTTTCTCCAGTTGCCCCCAACTGTGAAAAAACAACTTAGAAGCAACCCACTTTGCTCCCTGTCAGGAGACCCCCCAGTAGGGGGCAGTAGAAGAGCAAGCCAGCCCAAACCCGGTGTTGGCTAGTCCTTCCAAGGGGGCAGGACCACCAGCTCTGGGAAACCCATCCCCTCCTGGCTCACGTGTGGACACAGAGCTAGAAACATGGATTAATAGAGGTCGCTGGTTTGAACTGGTCTCCCACATCTTTCTGGATAACATCTAATCAAATGCTCCTCCTTCTCGTTTTAGAGTCTTTTCAGAGGGGTTCTTTGAAAGTTGTGGCCGTTGTCAGTTGGGTGCTAGGAGCCCTGGGCACATTCCCTGCCCAGCTTGCTTAGGCAACATGGGGAATGGGAGACTTCTCCCATCCTGGAGGCTCTTGCAGGGATTATGAAGACAGACATCCAGGGTCATTTGACTCCTGCCAATTTACCTGACACCTGAATTTGGCTATTATTTCCTTTTCCTGCATCTCAATTTCCCCAATGCTAAATTGAGGCGGTTGGGCTACATACAATCGCAAACCAATCATTTATTCATTCATTCTTTCATTCATTCATTCTTTACTAAATGCATGTTTATAGGGAGGGCACATATTCTGGATGTTAACAGGGTCATCATATTCTTGGATTTGATTTACTCTTTTTTTAAAATTTCAGGATCTTAGTTCAAGTCCAAGTGGTTTTCTTTATTTTGTTTTTTTTTTTTTGGTTGCATAATTTGTCCTCAATGAAGGTGTAAAGAAATTTTGGAGATTTTAACTTATTTCATATCTTTTAATGAGATATGTGCTTTCCACAGTGATGTTTCACTTGCGATTTGAGGTATCGGGAAATCTCTACCCGTTTCCCCAGTGGTCATGGACAGCCCTGGGTTTAGTTTAGTTTAGATTGTAAATCGCTGTGGTTTGGCCTGGGCTGGGGCTGGCCAGCCTCCGCAGGCTTTGATTAATCCTCTGTACCTCTCATTTCCCTGACTATAAAAGGAGAAGCTACAGTTCCGAATAAGCATCTTGCAGAAGAAAGAAGCCAATGAAGAAAGTATTAAACTTTCATCCAACACCATAGGAGAGATGTAGTTATTAAATTTCAGCTGCTTATCAAACTGATATGAAAGTCATTTTGCATGATTGCTTTGCATCCTCAAATCTTCTGCTTTTATTTGCAATGCATCTCCGTGCTTTCTTATTAGAAAAATACTCAAAGGATAAAAAAGCTGATAATATTATTCAGTTTTGACAATTAGGTAGAAAAAACATTCAAAGAAGTGCTTTTTTATTGCAGCTGGTAATAATATCGGGGGTCCTCTTGATAGCAGTCTATGCTGATGCTACCCAAGGTGACACTGGTTTTATCTTGAATTTGCCATGTCCTGGTGATACTGGATCTGGGCAAGGGAGGCTATTTCCAGCCTTTTCACTGGAACGTATAACTCTGGTTTATGTAACGTCTAGAAATATGCTGAGTCTCTTGCTTTTGCACGCTCTAGTCTTTATGGTATGTCCACTATGTTTATGGGACCCCAGAAAGGGACTTTTGCCATTACTGTGAGCTGGGAAATGCGTTAAGACCTAGGGATGAAGCTCCAGGCGGCAGGCCACCTACAATCGAATTTCATCTCTTCTTTATTAAATCATCACAGTTTACTTTTAAATTATATACATATACAAAATTATAAATTGTGTATATATTTACGCACGTGTAGAAATATGATTCTTTTCATCACTTCACTATCTTTCGTGGTCTGTAAAAAATACCACAATGTTTTATTTTTATCTGTTAGCCAGTTTGATACACCTTTTTTATTTTAGCCCTTTTAATAGCTTTATGAGGTAGAGACTCATTTTCTCATTGGAAGGCAGCGGGAATTGCAGCTCAGAGAGGTGAAGTGACTTGCTTAAAGTTACATAGCTGGTACATGACAGCTGCATGATTCAAGCCAGGTCTGTGTGACTCCCCAGAGAGTGCTGTTTTGACCTTAGCCTGCTGCCAGCAGCTCCTTCAGAATCATTCTCCCCATAGTCACCATTCCTCTTTATTTCCATGTGTTCAGAGACTTTAGCACTGATAGCGTTGCCCAGTAATAGAAGTGAGCACCAGGCCTTTGGGTGCAGAGATGGGGCAGTGGGAGCCCCACCCTCTCCACCTTCCTTCAGACTCTGCCATCTATCTTCGCAGCTCTTGTGTAGGGAAAAGGGCCATTGTTACCCAATCTATTAGACTGTGACTGACAAAAGGGAGGAACATTCCTGAAATCCATTCCTGGAGAGCTGAAAGAGCTCTTAGCAGAAGAGGGAAATGGTGGCCATGTCCAAGGGAAATAGCTCTTACAGAAAATCAAGAGAGATCCTAATTAATTCAACAAGATTTACTGAGCATCCTCCATGAGTCAGATGTAGTCCTTGGTGCTTGGAACAAGGAAACAAAACAGGCAAAGCTGCTTGCTACAGCGGAACCTGAGTTCCAGCTGGCGAGTCAGGCTCCCAGCAATAGACATAATAGCATGTGAGGAGGCAGTGAGCGCTGTGGACAAAAGGAAAATGAGCAGAGTACGGGAGAAAAGGGGGGCAGTCTCAGTACTAAATAGCCTGGCCAGAGATGTGGGAGCCAGCCTCAAATTTGTCTTGGGAAATGTCTTCTCCCTCTGGGTCTCACATATCATGATTGTAAAAGAGGAAGTAGAAATAAACCAAAGTTTTCCAAACTTGGCTGATCTTAGGAATCACTAAGGAGATTTTATGTTTGTTTGTTGGTTTGTTTGTTTTTAAACTATATAGAATCCCAGGCTCACCTGTAGATTCAGGCTATCAGACTATGATGGACCTTGGGCCTAGGAATCTGCATTGTTCAAAAAAAGAGTCCAGAGGCTGGCCCGGTGGCGCAGGGGTTAAGTGCGCATGTTCCGCGTCGGTGGCCTGGGGTTCACCAGTTCGTATCCCGGGTACAGACATGGCACCACTTGGCAAGCCATGCTGTGGTCGGCATCCCACATATAAAGTAGAGGAAGATGGGCACGGATGTTAGCTCAGGGCCAGTCTTCCTCAGCAAAAAGAGGAGGATTGGCAGCAGTTAGCTCAGGGCTAATCTTCCTCAAACAAACAAAAAAAAGAGTCCAGGGAAATGCAGGTACACAATGAAGTTTAAGAAGATGTGGACTATATGGCTGGGTGTACATACTTAAGGGCCTCAGAGGAATCCTCTTCACTTATAATCTCTGTGACCTTGGAATCGTTCCTGGAGATAGGGGTATTCTTTACTCCTGGTTTGTTCATGAGGGTTAACTGGTCCAGCAGTTGCTAAAGCACCTGGCCCAGGTCCTGGCACATCACTGGAGCCCAGTATTACCTTCCTATTCCTCCTTGTGGTCCTAACATCAAATGCTACTTCTCTGGAATAATGGACCCAAGACAAAGACGTGAAGAAGAACAGCTAGATCCCTAAGGGCTGAGAAAAGAAGAGAATAAGGAATTGGTAAAGTGGTTACCCTGCCGAGAGAGACAAAACCTCTAAGCCATAATTTAGGCAGAGCCGATTTCATCAACGGGGTTAGCAAAATATGCATGCAATTAGCTGAGATGATGAAGAAAGAGTAGACTTCAGTATTTTCCCTAATGAGTGCATGCTCTATGGGATGGGGTCTGATTTCCTCCAGGTCGGGGGTGATGGAAGGTGATCGTCCCTGAGTCTCGGGGGCTCGAGGCAAGTGAGTACCGTTGCTGCTCCTGCCTGTTTGCACAAAGCCCTGACATCCGCCTCTGCCATTGAATTGTCTGTGTGCTGAGCAGAAACCTTTGTCTCCTTCATCACCTGGGCTCTTACAAAACTGAAATTGTAAAGAGATAAAATTCATTTTGTTGTAAATGTAAAGAAATAAAATTCACTTAAAGAAAAATGAAGCAGAAACACAAGTGAGAGACCACACACCACATAAATATTCATCTCTGAAGGGGTGGAATTCTCGCTTCCACCCTGCTCTCCCATGAAAGCTCTTCCTGCTTCCCCAGCCTCATCATTTCTCATTCACTCACCCTGTTCTGGGTTTTTATTTTCTTTTTCTTTTTGAGGAAGATTAGCCCTGAGCTAACATCCGCCATCAGTCCTCCTCTTTTTGCTGAGATCGGCCCTGAGCTAATGTCTGTGCTCATCTTCCTCTACTTTATATATGGGACACCTGCCACAGCATGGCTTGACGAGCAGTGTGTAGGTCTGTGCCTGGGATCTGAACTGGCGAACTGCGGGCTGCCACAGTGGAGCGCTCAAACTTAACGGCTGCACCGCCAGGCCGGCCCCCCTGTTCTGTTTTTATATGGCTTATTCTCACCTGATATAGCATCTGTTTCTTTATTGGTTTCTTTTCCTGTGTACTGTCTCTTTCCCCTCACCAGAATGAAAATTCACAAACCCAAGGACTTTAAATTGCATTACACCTTACCTACCACATAACAAGGGCTCAATAATACTTTTTTTGAATAAACAATTTTCAACTCACTTCTGGTTTCATACTGGTTGAATGTCACCAATCTTTTCTTATTCTTCACTCCCATAATTTCCGTTAGCCCACTAAGCTGGCAACGTCATGGTATACTTAACTGATAGAAATGGGCAATTCAAAAAAGGAAGAGAGAAAAATAAAGAGAGAAAGAGGAGACCAGTAGAAAATTGAGCACAAAGGTGTTCAATTTAGCATTATCATCTTTGTACATTATAGTTAATGCCTGTAGACCCCACAGAGCTCATAGCTTGATTTTTGATTTGAGGCACGCTTTCATAGAATCCACCATGTTAAGGGCAGAACAGGATTTTAATGGCCAAAGGCAATTTGCAGATTAGTTTGCAAAATTGCCAATTTCTAATATAATACAAGGAAACAGACAAGGCTGAAATGTCTTTGCAATGAGTCAAATATAGGTTTTATTTTTAAAAACATACTTTGATTAATTTCAGGTACCTAATTATCTCCTCAATTTAACAACTAGTTCTGTTTAAATGACAGCTTTTTAAGTATTTGACTCTAATAAACCTCCCCTGAAAACTTGTTATGCTATTAATTTGGTAATTTTTTTTAATGGAATGCTCATTTGGTAAAGAAAACCCAGTGCATGTCTAAAAAAGAACAAGAATGTGATCCAAAATAATATTTTACTATCTCACTACCCAGACGACTGTGCTGGACGTCCATACCACCATCTGTTCTGATGGCCTCAGGTACTGTCTTTCTGAGGCTGGGGGCTGGATGACCACCAGGCTGAAGCCCATACCAGGCCCCCAAGTCCATGTGGACTCCAGCTCTAGGGGTGATCCTTATTGCAGTTCAATCTCGTATTCATGTACAACTTGAGAAGCCTCAGCATTCTGCCATTTCCCACATGTTCTTGATAGTGATGATGAAGATGAAGATAATAGGTAGATAGGCCTTCCTTTCATTAAACCATTTATTCACCTGCAACAGGAGAAGATTAAAGAGAAACAGTGACTAAGAATGAATGGGTTTCCCCATTCCTAAAGGGTGGTGTGTGGAACATTGGCCTGGGAGTCAGATGATCTAGATTCTGAGCCTAGTCTGCCAATGACTGTTTTGCTCAAGCCCTTATATAGACATTTATATAATGAGAATTTGAGGCCAACATTAATATTCGATCAGTTTACAAAGATAAAAAGCATGGCTGTTGACCAACTTTTGGACTTATTGGAAATTCAAGCCAGCAAGCATTTGCCCAATGAATGTTCTGTTCCAGGCCAGTGCCATAGTCCCTCTGGGGAGTGGAATTAAAATATATGCATACGTGTGTGCATATACACACACACAATGGTGGTTGCCTACAGAAGGATTGCAAACTTTGGGATATTTTCAATTTTAAAGACAATGTCATGTAAAAGAAAAAAATGTAGACATTCTACGTTCAGCTCTCAACTCCACCCTTCAGTAGCTATGATTGTGGGCAAGTTGCTTAATCTCCTTGACCTGCCGTGTCCTCATCTGAAGAATGGCAATACAGATACATGCATCATGGCATTGTTAGAAAGATTGGTAGTCTATATTAACAGAACACAAAACAGGTCCAGGCACATGGTAGGTGCTTGGTGAAGAGGGGCTGCGATGATGACGATGACGATGACGATGAGGAGGAGGAGGAGGATAGAAGGTTCTGGGTGTATCCTTCCATAAATATACTTCACAGGACAATAGGAAATTTCAGCTCAGAAGCTGAAAGTCAGGGACCTGAAGGCTATGAGTCACCACTTTGCTTCGTGCCTGTCAGTTCATTTTTGAGAATCCACAGAAATAGAAATGTTCTATCAGACCAACTTGGATTGCCATCTGGCCCACACATTTTCCTGGCACGGCCCGAAGGCCAGCACTGCTACTCTCCCCTCCAAGCAAAACCCCAAGTTTAGCAGAACAAAATCTGGTGCCGAAATGCATCAAGCACAGCATCAGTTCGTTATTGCGATTAGCATATTAGTAGCGGTTACAAGGCAATTAACATGAATAATTGAATCTGGGTTATAGTAGTTAATATAACTACCAGTTATATTAATATAAACTGCTAGTATCCTATTTCATAAAGCAGCACGGTAATAGGGAGTACTTCATACTTTTCAAATGGTTCTAACAGTCATCAGCTCATTGAGTCTTCTTTGGGCTATACTATTATCCTTAGTTTCTCTTTGGGGAAACTGAGGCTTGGAATAGGTGAAATTCATCCCAGGTGATGAACTGATATGCAGAAAATTTAGATTAGAAACTCTGTCTTCCAACTATTTGTATAGAAAGCCCTGGAGATTGAGTAGATTGAGGAGAGAGAGGAGAGACCTTTGTTTGGCTCAACAAGTGGGTGTCAGAGGATGCCAGGGCAGGAGGGGCCTTGACTTTCATCAAACACAGCTCTACCACCATACAAATGAGGAAACCGAGGCCCGGAGACGTGAGTGCTTTACCTCCAACGAACAGAGCTGTCATACGGATTCCAAATTGATTATTTCAGAGTACCTTTATGGGGTCCCAATCTTGAGCTCTGAAAATGATCTTTTTAAAATCTTCTGTGAGCTGAAAAATGAATAATCAATATTGTTAAAGGTACGTATTAACTTAGCAATTTAGCTCTAACCTGTGTTCTAGTGCTGCATTTCCAAAGATGTGTCCCATTTAACTCTGATTCAGTAAGCATAGCATTAGCTATTATGGAAAAGTAGGATTCCCTGATCAATTACATTTGAAATATTCTAGGTTAAAACATGAATTAAATAGAGGGTTTTTTTTTATTGCTGACCTTTTTATATTTTACCTTAAATATGCAAGTAGTATTGTGTGTTCCCATCCATCTTTGTCCATGAAATCCTTTGCTCTCAGAAAATCCCTTGAGACTCACATTTGAAAGGTTATAGTTTGGGACACTTGGGTGCAGTGGCATTTTCTACAGGGTTTTAGTGCATTTGCTTTGTAGCATGTATTCCTGATATATGGACGTCTGCTGCGTTTACTTCTGAGTCTGTGGCCAATTTACGGAAGACTAAAGTCCCTAAAAATATAAAGTGCAGATATGAGGGAAGCGAGACAATCATGTTTCATTTTAACTGCAATGCAGTTAAATCCACACTACAGGAGACGATTCTGAACCTCTGTCTCGGCCCTCAAACTCCCCATAAGTGACACTCATCTTCAGTCGCTGTTGACTGGGTGCCTACAATGTGCCAGTTTTCACACAATTTCTTGCTATTTTAGGCTCTTATTTCTGGATCTGGGCTTCCTGTGGTGCGACACCTGAGAAGAAAGCATGCACAGAAGGGTGAGTATTTATAGGTTTGGGGGCTATGAAATTAGGTGGTTGTGCTTTGACAGATAATTTCTAACAATAAGTATGATCCTTGGATGTGATCATATAAGTGAGAGGTGAAAGCAGCCATTTTTTCTAGGTATCCTAGATAATATAGCCACTGGGAAAAAAACAAACGATAAGGGACTTTAATGGGATGCGAAATTCTTTTAATGAAGAAAATTAAGAATCCCTGGGAAAGCGTGAGAAAAGTCAAGATTTGGCCAAAAGCTTGGTAACTTTTGCTTCTCTCAGAGACACACTTGATTTACTATTAACCCTTAAAATTCAAAGGCTTTGAGACTGATTCATGAATTCTGGCTTATTTAAAGCTTGGCGTCAACCACATCCGTCCTGGAAGTCTGATTGTTTGTCTGTTTGCTTGTTTATAATCTTTTGGGGAAAAATGTTGATTTTGAAAATTGCCTGAGAATAAACAGATACAGGATGGTTTGGGGTGTGGTCATTCTGACTTAAATTCAAAACATTTCAATTTGTTTTAAATTTCCAATCCAGCACAGAAGCTTGTTGTTTGCTGCATTTTGTAAAAAAAAAATAAATAAATAAAATTAAGAACAGCCCAAGTACTGAGGTTGAAAAAGTGTCCAGTGAACGTAACTTTCTTTCTCAAAGACCTACACACAGGGATTTTTCACTTTGCACTCAAGACCACATTTTCAAAGGCCGTCCCGCCCCTACCCTCCTCTTTGAATATGTAAAACTCTGCATGCATCTAATCGTTCCTTCAATTGTCCACTTGCACCTTCAAATTATGGGACAAGTGGCCAATTGGGCCTGCAATTGGCTAATTGTCAGTGCAATTAGCCAATTGTGGGTATAATTAGCTGCATGTAGAATTAATCATATGCACAGAGTGGGCGGCCACTCTTTGAAAACGTGGAACTAAATGTGTTCTAGAGGCACATCTGGACCCAGGCACAAAGGGACGCAGGCGAGGGTCCTGGAGGAATCACTCTTCAGAGAATCATTCAAACAAATCTGATGGTCGGTTAAAAAGACCACGTGATTAGACCCTGAACATCCAGTCTACTTTCTCTCTCAACCAGGAGCTTGGTGTGGACAAGGCAAAGAAGGTCTGAGCATTGAAAACAAATTCTTCAACCTGAAGACCTTTTGCAGTACACTCTCCTGGCTGCTGGTACCCTCCACTTTCATTTTTTTAACTAAACCTTTGGATTTGTGGTAGATTTGGTGAGTTGTGTCAGGCTGACTCTGTAACTAGCATCCTCAATGAGGAGGCTAACTCATTTTGGTCCAAATACTTGCCACAGTGTCACATGTCGCCATCTTGAGAATTCATACCTAACACCCAGGCTTCTCAAGTTGGTGTGTGTATATTCCTGGGGGGACCAGAGGACACTCCCAGGATAAACACAGTGCATGTCTCTGAAGCACCAATTTTATCTGATGGTGAGCAACATAAAACAATTTTAAATTTTAAAGTAAATGATATAAAATTTTGAAAGTGGTTAATGTCGTAGAGGTTAAAAATCCCTTTATGGGTTCATTTACTAGACTTCTTTACAACCTAGTTTACTTATATATAAGGATAAACTAATGTAAACTGATCATAATTACCTCATGGGGTGTTTTTAGAATTAACTAACTTCTTTCAAAATTATATAATAAAAGTGAGGGACCGGCCTGGTGGCATGGTAGTTAAGTTTGGCACACTCTGCTTCAGCGGCCCAGGTTTATGGGTTCGGATTCTGGGCATGGACCTGTGCCACTTGTCAGCCATGCTGTGGTGGTGTCTCATATACAAAACAGAGGAAGATTGGCACAGATGTCACCTCAGGGACAATCTTCTTCAAGCGAAAAAAGAGAAAGACTGGTATCAGATGTTAGCTCAGGATGAATCTTCCTAAAAAAAAAAAAATGACTGTCATTTATTTGAAACAAAGGCCATGTGAAAAGGATGGGGACATATCCAAAGTTAGAGGTGTTCAAGGAGAAGAAAGAGAACTACAAATGATGAAACACTTCTTGAATATAGAGACATGTTTCTTTAAACATAGATGTAGTCATCTTCTTCTAAATTCTAAATTTTGGCTGGATTTTATATACAAACCTTTATTTATTGAATAAATTGCATACACACCATATGCATTTCTAGAAAGAAAAAAAGGAAAGAGAAGATAGGAAATGCTTACTTGTACAGCAAGTACTTTTACGGGTGTTATCTCAGTTTTTCTTCAAAATCATAACATCAGATAGGAATAATAATTGCCCTTTTTTTGGGGTGAGATTACTGAGTCTCAGAGACATTAAGTGATTTTCCCAAGGTCATGCAATATCAGGCAATAAAGGGCCAAGTTGCAAATTCTCGTACATAGATCTCAAAATCTTCTTTTGAACAGATTCTGTAAACATAAACCATTATAGACATAGACATATGAGGAAATATTATGATAATTGAATTTTACGTTCAAATGCATATAAACAACCCATCCGAGTGCATGCATCTGAATACAAAAATCTATATTTGAGATTTTCTGCATAAATATTAATTTGTATTAAGGAATTCTACAAATGATAGCATTGATGCTAAGAGAGGTAAGGTTTTGTCTTTCCTTCCAATTGAATTGAGCCTAAACTCTGGATTTACAGATCAATGTCTGACAGAACTCAAAGCAAGTCAAGCCAAAATGAAGTTCTCAATCTCCAGGCCATTGCAGAGCCTGAAGTCAACAATAATGCATGAGAGCAGACTCATTCATTAGACATGCTCTCTAGTCGGCCCTTTGTCCAGGCTGACTTGTGCACTGTTTATTGGTAACCTACTTGACATTTCAGCAAACATGTTGTCAGCATTTAAACAAACTTACTCTTCATACCATAACTCTTGACTCACACTTGAAATGCTACCTCTCTATGAAATCGCCTTGTCCTCTCAGGATAGATCTAAATACATTTCAATACTCTCATAGCTCCTGTCTTGTAAAATGTATCTGTTGTGCTCTTATCTGTATCTGTCAGCCATTGCTGTAACAATGCTGCTTGACAAACAACTCCCAATTATTTGTCAGCCCATGTTACACGTAAGCTTGCATAGACCAAAGCTTTGCAGCTCTGGGCTCTGGAGCTCTTCTCTAAGCTGCTGATGGACTGTGGATCTGTTCCCTGGGTCTTCTTATTCTGGGATCTAGGATAAAGAAACAGCCCCTGCCTGCTACACGGTGTTGGCTCATGGCAGAGGTCAGGAATAAGAGAGCTGGCAGAAACTCACACTGCCTCTAAGAGCTGTTGCTTAGATGTGGTAAACATCACATCCATTTACACTCCATTGGCCAAAGCAGATCGTACAGTCAACCTCTGTGTCAAAGAGATGGGGAAGTAAGCTCTGTCTTCAGGATGGCAAAAGTAGAGAGAAAGTGCGTATTTCTGAACAAATTACCAAACCTACTGGGTTACCTATCTACATATTATCTTCCCCAACTCATCAGTAAGGTAACAGAACGTAAAATGCCTATGTGTCATCTTCTCTCTTCTTACTAGCATAGAGTAGGTATCCAGAGAAGGCTCTTTAGTGCTTGAATAGGTCGTTAGTTTCATTTGGGAGTAAAAGAGTAAAATGGTTAAATCATATCAAGATTTAACTTTTCTAATCTCTCTCTCTCACACACACACACATATACACATGCACATGCACACCCTTTCCTTTAGCAGTGTCATTTTAGAGATGAAGAAACCAAGACTTAGAGAAGCTAAGAACTGTGTGCAAGATGATGCCGCTAAGAAGTAGCCTGATGATGAATCATGCACGGGTGCCTTTGACTGAAGATCCTATGATCTTAACCAGTACACTACTCTGAACTTCCTCTTCTTGTCCTCTGGAGTACTTGGCTGAGGAAAGGAGCGAGTGGGTCAAGCAGAGAAAGCATCCTAAATGATGTGCTGAGATAGGACAAGCAAGAATAGTCATCTATGGTGTTTTTCTCTTGCTAAAAAATGCAACTGTGATGATACAGCATGTAAGGGCATCCTTACAGAAATTAGCAGCAGTTACACTTAGATGATGAAAATGTTGCCTAGCAGTGCTTGCCTAACTTATTTACAGGGCACACATAGGAAATGATTTTATTTGTGTGACACAGTATGAAAAACAGCAGGAAACAGCAGAGAGATCTGGAAAGAGGTGACTGGCCAGAGGTCTGCAGCTGCCACAGACCCTATTGGGCCACCTGAAGGCTCTGGGATGCTTTGCTAAGGACAAGCCTTCTGGAGATGGCCCTGTACTCCAGAAGCATACATGCCCACTCTCGTCAGAATCAGAGGGAAACTAGAATCAGCTCAACCACAGGCAATGTGATCTACTGCTGTGCATGATGTATTCCTCCGTGGTTTACTAAGCACTCTGTAGATAGCCGTAAATTCATTATCCAAAATCCAACTAAAGACATCCTGTTGGCATAATTATAACACAAGAACCTGGTCCTGTGAGTCATCCCAGATCAGGATGCAAAGGACCTTAAATGTCAATGTCCTGATTTCTCACTTCAGAGTTTGAACATCTTTATCCGTAGATTACTCATCTGAGTCCTCAACTCTCCTTAGCCCAGCCAAGAAACTGAAAGAGCTTCTCAGGAGCCAAGACCTTGAATCATATGGGAGGTCTTAGTCCTACCCTATGGCCTCAATTCAGAATCAATAAATAGAATAATAATCACTTGATTTTAAGCTTACTTAAAAGGATAGATGACTGAAGTGGCTCATAAAAGTCTTATTAGTCAGAGAATTGGCTGTTAACAGGCCAACCAAGAAGAGAAAGACCAAAAAAAAAGTTTTTAAAAAGTAAGAAATATAAGGAAAAGAATCAAGACATTCTGAGGGCACTTGGGATCAGGTCAGATTGTCCTACGATCTCAAGGTGTGATTGTTTACCTAAGTGTCAAGTAAGAATAATACGGTGGTTCTGAATATAAACTGGAAAGTTTTCCTGCCACGTTTAAAATAAAACTAACAAAAAAGTAAAAATAAGACAATAGAACAAATTTGCCTTCAGAGGGAGAAAGAGAAGAAATTCAACCTCTTTTTGAAGTCCCACCATACGCCGGAGATGTTCCACACGATATTTCCTCTAATCATCATAATGCACCTTTTGGATCTGTTTTGTCGATGGAAAGATGAGATTTAAGGATAACTCTCTTGCTTAAAGTCACATGGTGAGTTTCAGATTCAGGGATGTTCCTTTCCAAAGCCCATGTCATGAGCTGTCTAGACCATCCTGTGTGGGACACTTCATCCCGTGCTGAAGTGAGATAAGTGGAGGTCCTGGTACTAAAGGCAATGACTCAGAGGACAGGAATTTGTTAGTGTTGTGCACATTCACCCGCAAAACCAACCACAGACCCAGGGCCCTTCCCCTAAGTGCATAAAGACAAGAGCATATAGGCTGGAGTTCACACTCTGATGGCCTGTATGAACGATCTGTAGCAGGCAGACCCAAAGCATTAACTAAATGTTGCTTTTTTTGTACTTAATAAATAATAACAGCTACATGCCACTAATGTGGTGCCATTTCATTTAATAGCATCCAGCACGGAGTGATTTAATTATTCTTTTAGTCACTGAAACATTCATCATAGTTTTCCGGTGGCTCCAAGAGAGCCGGCTTGCCTCTTGAAGTCATTAATATAGAGGCAATGAGTGGCCGCCTCTTGAAAATTTCGCTCAGCTGTGAATCTGGGGAAAGAGAGCCAATACCTTTAAAAGTGTAATTTCTGTTTTTGTTATTCATGGATTAAAAAAGCAAAGACTTATTGTGTTCCTGCTATGAGTGCCTACTGTATGCTGAGTTCTGCATGGGGCTATTTTACTTGACAGTTCTCATCAATTCGTCACTGAAAACGAGCAAGACAGGTATCTTTATTCCCATTTTAGAGGTAAGAAAACTAGGGACTAAAGAGTTAAAATGACTTCACCAATGCCACACATCCAGCTGAGATTTGAACACGGGTCTAGTCTAAAACTCTTACCAGGGACATAAAATTCCTAGATAATTGTGAAAAGACTGACAATAGTTTATCATTGAAAACCATGTATACCAGGCAATTTACATTCATGATTTCTTTGAACCCTCCAAATAATCTAGCAAGTTAGACTACGTCCACTATCAGATAAGGAAACAGAGTCAAGGAAGCTGAGCAATGAACTAAACATCACATAGAAAATGTGCAGAGTCAGGGCTCATTTTGAAGTCTGACTCCAAGGTAATTTCTAAAGTCACTGTACCATATATTAGCATTAAAAGAATCGTGGCAGGATTCTTCAATAGTTACTGTCGATCTTAGTCAATGTGCAAAGATAGTTCTCCCATTTGGTAAAAGGGCTTGATCCCTACTTTGTTGGGTTTTGTAACGCTTAAAATGTAATAGTTCATAGCATATGCATAACATATAGAATGGTGAATATGTAATTATTTTTAATGAGTAAATGGTGGCATCTAAACCACTTAGCTTCATGGAGTCAGCCTGGCAAAGAGTCAGTTGTATTTTTTCAAAAGGAACTAAGCCACTTTAGTACCTCTTTTCACCTGGACTCCATTCCAAAGCTACTAACTGCATATTTCTCGAATCTTTAAAGTGATGATACTCTATGGCATTGCAACTGCATTTTAGGAATTTAAACCCTAAGCAAATAATCAGAGATATGTTACACACTACATAAGGATATTCATTGCTGGATTATTATAACAAAAGAACTGGAAGGATCCTACAGATTGTGATTAGTTGTGTAAATTACAGTGTATTGAATTCAACTGTATACCATCAGTTCCTTAAGGATGATGCACACGTGTACAGATGCATGCAAACACGTTGACACACACACACACGTATACATTGAAAAAGAATGGAAGAATACCCGTGAACGATTTAACAGTGGCTTCAGGTTGAACAAGGAAGGGGATTATGGATATTTTGCTTGTGTGTGTGTGTATGTGTGTGTGTGTGTATTGTGTCTATTAAGCTTCTCTCTGTTTGCCAAGTTTTCTTTATTGAGTATGACTTCTTTAGTAACTAGCAAATGAAGACTCGTGCCTGAATACCCTGTGGCATGGTCCGGTCCTTTTCTTAACCATAAGCATCATTAAAAGTCAAACATCCTGGAACACCTGTTCCATCTTCACGGCGTCAGTGAACTGTAGAGTCTCATTGGTAGCAGTTGCTATCTGGGAAAGTCTACCAGCTCTGAAGGAAACCATGATGCCAGTCTCCATAACAAAATCCAAAGGGTAGTTGTCTGAAACATTTGCAAGTGGATGGAGGAAAATTCCCTACCACTTCTACTAGGCCTATGAAGATAGCACAATAATGGTTCTTACAATAAAATAGACTTTATCCAAGGACACTGTCAGTGTAGATAATGTGGCTTTCTTTATTTAAACTCTTGGTCTTTTGGTTTTCTGCCAGTTTTTTCCAGAACAGAGTGAATTTACTATGTGTAGAGTAGGCAGCCTCAACCATTTCAAGCATTCGGGTTCTTTATAACCCTAACAACAAAAGTCTGCAACATCAGATTATAGTGTTCGTTATGTTAATGAAGTCACGCTTATGAATGAAAGACTTTGATGCATTAATTCAGTAATCTTTTAAGATGATTTGTTATATTTTAATCCCAATAGAGTCTAAATACATATGCATATATATTTTTATATATACAAGCGTAATATACTTCTATGCAAAATCTAACAGTTATTTCATATGAATAATGAAAACCAACTTCTTAGCACTTACTGCGTGAACCAGGCATTGTGCTCAGTGCTTTGTAAATATTATTTTTGTCAATACTCACAGCAAACTTACGGTGTAAGACCTGCAGCCACTCCTTCTACACATGGGACACTGGTTGGAGAGGCTGTTAACTTGGCATGGTCATGCAATGGACTTAACCTTGACCCTTGAGCATGTAGCTCACATGGTTAAGGATAACTGGTTCTAGTTTCACAAGGCCTGTTTAACACTGCAAAGAACCAATGGGACTTGAACTATGTTACATTGCAAACTTCTATAAATAGGATCAATCTAAACATTTCTAGGGAAAAGCTCTTCGGTATAGAATCTTGGAATGGCTACTTGTTGAAAACTGAGACTTGACTCCAGACCTCTGATAGCTTCTGTGATGTATGTAGGTATTTGTATGCTTGCCAGGATATTGAAAGCATGCCTTCATTTTGCAACATCACTCATAGCCAGGAAGACCCAAGTGCCCTCGAAGAAGCAGCCTGGTGTGCTGGACTTCCGCTGGCCCCACACTGATGGCCACCTTTCTCTTTCACTCACTGGGCCTGTTACTGTGGGCAAGGATTTTTCTCTCTCTGGCTTCAGTTTCCTCATCCATAAATGAATCGAGCAAGAGGTTTGGCCTGTGAATGCCAAGCTCTTGTACCCAAGGATCCTGAGACATAAAAGCAATGAGGTTTTATTCCCTCTGATCCCACACACACAGCACAGACACAGGCACTTAAATGCCTTCATTTGAGGTTAGACTATTTACAAAAAGATTCAACAGTCTTACCCTCTTAAAGATTAAGCTTTTTTTGGTTTAGGGTTTTTTTCTGGGGGCAGGAAGGGGGGTGTTTTGTTTTGCTTTTTCCCAGATTCCACTAATGTTGCAAGAATTAGAGCTGGATGCTTTTCACCTGGTCTCAGACCTGGGCTGGTCCACTCCATTTCCCCAGCACCGACAGGTAGACCCTTTGTGTCCGAGCAGCTGTAGGGAGAAAGGGAGATACTGGTGAGCCCAGCTATGGAGGCCCAGCCGCTGAGTCCTGGGGGTGCCATTCCTTGCAGCCGGTTCTAAGGGGCGAATCTGTGTCGATCAATGCATTCATTTACTCTCTCCCAGCCTCTCCCTCAGTTAACACCCCAGCACACACAATACCAACGAAGGCGATTATCTCTGCTAGCATAATTCCTCCCTAACATCTGCTTTCGCCCATAACACTCCACTAATTTTTCCCTCATTTCATTACACATAATTTTCTTTCAACACAATCTACATGTATTAAGTGGTAATGACTTTCCAGTTAAGAACAAATCGACACCAAGGGACCCCCGTCCCCCCCACGGTTGCCTGCAGAGCCTGACTCTGGCTATTAGAGATAAATTCGGTACCTCAGGAAGCTGCAGTGAGGTAATCAATCAATTAAGCGGTTAGGACATACATTATCAAACTTCCACAGTGCAGGGGGCAGGGGGCCATGCTGATCTATTTGCCATGAATTTTTAGGAATTCAAAAAAATGAATAAATAAGATTGAGAGCTATTATACAACCAGGCTATAATTTGCCACTCAAAGTCGGAGGCTGGTTTTGTCAGACTCAATGCTGCACAGAGGATGGGGAGGGCCTCGGGCCTTGGTGTGCACTGTCTGGGTAGGAATCCTGGCTCTGCTGTTTATTAGTGGGTCCTGGCCACATGAGGGGACCTGGAAGTCTGAGATCCCTGTCCTTTAGAAAGGAAAAAGGACACCTGAAATTATAACTATTACTACCTTGGTTCACGGTGGGGATTAACAAAGAACATGCATATGGAAGCACCTGGCCCGTGACGCGAACTCAGGAAACCTTAATTATCTTACTGCCCCTCTTAGACAGTGGACTTAGGAAACAGAAGGTGGCAGAGATCATCAAAATGCTCACACCAAACCTAGAGTTAGATATCATCATTGTCATCACCATTGTCATCACTTTTCTCAGGTTTTCAAGAAACAGCCAAAATATATAGAATCCTTCCTGAAATTCCATTCAGACTATTTGCCAGTTCTCATTCATCTGCTTTATATGTGTCCTCTTTGTGCCCAAAGCTCAGTTACCTCATCTGTAAAAATGGGTGTATTAATGTTCCATCCACCACAGCAAAGCTTATTGGAAGACCTAAACAAAGCATATATTAAACTGCTTTGAAAATTGTCAATCACAAACATGATAAGATTTTGTTTAATAATATCATTTAGCTAGTGGTATTTTTCCAAAACTGAATCCATCCTATGCATATTGTATGTGTCTGCAGCGTATATGAAATGTTACCCACATGGTTCAAAAGACAAATTAGCTGCAAAAACTGAGGACAAAGAAGACAACACTGGGTAGATCTGACAATATAAAGATAAAATATTAATAAAGTAAAATAAAGAGACAAAATATTTTCAACATAGGTCAGAGTATAATATGTAAGTATGCTCATGTGATTCCTAATATTAAATTCTTGCAAATCAATGAAAAAGAGAAAGAAAAAATAAAATAAAATATGAATTATAATAACAGTGAACAATGCTTACTATTTGCCAAGTCACCTACAGATTTTATGCATTTTTACTTAACAAGAAAAGGTCACAAATAAAAATGAGCAAATGAAATAAACACTGAAATAACATATAAAAATATTAAATCTGTTTATAGTCCAAGAAATGTAAGATAACATCAAGGAGATATGACTTTTCATCCCCAAATTAATAAGGTTTAAAAAAACCGACTTCTCTGGTGCTGATGCATCAGGAAAAGATGTTTTTGGCTGCTCTTGAGAATATAGATTGGTAAAAACAAAACCCCTTTTTGGGGAACAAATTTCCAATATGTATCAAGAGCCTTAACATATACCTACCCATTGACCCATGAAAGGAGTTTATCCTTAAAAAACTTAGAGCCAACCCTGATGGTCTAGTGGTTAAAGTTCTGTACTCTCACTGCTTCAGTGGCCTGGGATCATTTCCCTGTCATGGAACCACACCACCCGTCTGTCAGTTGCCATGCTGTGACAGTGGCTCACATAGAAGAACTAGAAGGACTTACAACTGGGACGTACAACCATGCACTGGGGTTTTGGGGAGAAAAACAGAAGTAAGGATGTTAGCAAATCTGTAGCTACCAAGATGTTCACACTTTGCTGTTTATAATATCAAAATATTTGAAGCTATGGAGTCCAGTGCTGGTAGACTGTGGTCATTAATTGAGCAGTATTTATTGAGCAACTTCTTAGTGCCAAGACTTGTTCCAAGTGCTGAGGCCACAGCAGTAAACAAGGAGCACCAGGTCCCATTCTCATGAATCTCCAAGTTATGATATATGCACAGGATGGACTATTATGGATTTACTTACTCAAAATATTTATTTGGGGCCTTCTGTGTTCCAGGCACTGCTCTAAATCTAAAGGACACGTCTTTGTACAAGGCAACAAATTCTTGTGCCCACTGAGCTTACATTCTAATTGGGAAGATAGGAAATATATAACTAAACATTACTCTGTAGCAGCATATTTAATGATGTAGAAAAAAAGCATATTATAAGAAGTGAAAATGGTTATAGGACAGTGCACGCAGTATGAAACCACTTGGGTAAATAAGCAAAAATGTTCATGCATATGCATTTCTAAGATATGAGAAGCATTTACACAAACTTCTAGGCAGTAACATCTCTAGATTTTTTTATTTTATTCATTTGCTACTTTTATAATTAAAAACAATTTTAAAGCAAAGACTACTGATACACATGGCAGGTCCATGCTTGGCTATTGATTCCATTTTTTGAAAGAAATCAGTTGATTTAAACATTGTGACAGCCTCAAGATTTGATTTCTTAATAACTAGGATCAATAAAATAAAATGGGTGCTGAATCATTTTCCAAATTTTGTGTTTCATAATATAGAAGAGTTCAATCCTAGGCTCTGAAAGGAGGAGAGGACCTTAGAAGTTATCTTTACCTCGATATTCACTTCGCAGTGGAGGAAATTGAAGTCCGCAAGCATTAGGACACTTGCTGGAGAGGTGAAGCAGGACCCGAGCCCATTCAACTGAAACTGACTTCGCTTTACTGTGTTTTCCATGCACAACCTAACTGTCCATCTCCAGCTGATCCCAGTTGAATCCTCAACCTAGCTCTCTCCCTCAAGATCTCAAAATGATGGAGGCAGGGAGTGGAGCAAAAATGTTGCCCAAATTATTAGCTGTTCCCTGATAGATGCTACCTTTAAATAAAGCCAAACAAAAGTTAAATAAATTGTAAAATCCCCTTAGAACAGATGTAGCTCCTAGGTCCTGCACGCAGACAAAGGGAAAATGAGAAGCGGCAGAACGTAGGAGCTGTATTTGTGATTGAGCTATTTTATTTCTGAACCAAACTGATCAAGATGCTGTTCTGGAAATTTGTGAATGTAGCTTGAGTTACCTGGAAAGCAACAAGTTAGAAAATGTCATCCTCATCATCAGTGACATTAGGATAATTATTGAGGACAATTATTAGGATATAACTATAGGGCACTTTAGGGGTTACAGATCCTGTTTGCACCCATCTCTCCTGGTGATCTTGCGCCCAGTTTCTAGGTGAGCATGTTGAGGCTCTGATAACGGGAGTGGCTTACCTGCAATCCCATCTCAGAAATGGAACAGAGCTGGAACAAACGATCTGCCCCTGAGCCCATGGTCATCTCTTGCAAGAAAGAGTGGGAAAAGGTTTGTTAGGATAGGATTGTTGAATTCAAAAACCTTTTCTGAAATTTGGAGAAGTAATGCAAAGTCAAATCGAGAAGTTATGATTGTTGCCTTATTTTCTCTTTTTAATGAACCCAAAGAAACCCATTGTCTAAATTCCAAAGATCCAGCTGTCTGTTTTGCCTGTCTTCTAAACCTTTCATTTTGTTTAGTTTTGTGACCAAAATATCCTTACTCAGCCAGATTCTCATGCCAAGCAGGATTTTAATTTTTTAAGAAGTAAATTTGAACAGGATAATATGGGAGCTCCAAAGAACAGTAGTCTATGAAAAACAAATCGTTTGTTTATTTGGCCATTTGTTTCAAGACAAAAGTGAAAACATGGGGCTGAACAGATCAGGAGAGGCTTCCGGCTATTTCCTCTGAGACTGTAAGACCGGGCAGGATGAAACGTGAATGAAAACCATGCCAGATGCACACGGCGCAAACACAACTTTCTGTCGCACGCTGATTTGGTTATTTCTTTTTCTCTCAGACGCTAAAGGCCCCAACACTCTATGGAGCTGGAAAATAGAGTCGTACGCAAAGTGATTAAAAACGCCCCTTTGCACCAAGCCAGTTCTGACACAAAACACCTTCTACCCCAAGGGGCTCACAGGGCACGTCTCCTCATGGACTTCACGGCTGAGATCAGTATCACGAACGTGTCAAAGAAGAATGCTGTCTGGATGGCTAGGAGTACGATTTTATTTGCTTCCATTCAACCACTATTTTTCTTGCCCGCCTTCCCCTTCTCCGCCTCCCCCATCGCAAGATGTCTGGCACCCAACGTCTGGCATGAAATCTTACGGATCTACATTTTCCACAGGGCTGTGACAACAGGTTTCAACTTGACTTACCATCCCTGGGAACATGAAGTTTCATTTGCTTATTTCTGAGGACAAGGAGGGTTGTAGCCCCTGGTGCTGAAAGGGGCATCTTTACATTAGATTGGATTTTTCTAAAGAGAAGATGAATTCATCTGTCATGATTTATTTAAGCAAAGTATTTTTATTGTATTATGTATTGTAAAGCACATTCCGCTTGTGTATGTCATTTCGTGGCTTTGTTGTTTTAAAGTTACGGTTAGCCTTGAGAATATCCACTGGCAGAAACCTGCATGTAGCATCCTAAAATGTTAGCAATAAAAGGATGTAAGGAAGGAAGCTTTCTGTCAGTTGTGATGTATTCATTCAATAAACCAAACCTGGTTTTTACAAACTAGGGAAACTGAGGCCAGAAAACACAAGCAATTTGCTCAAAGTCACAGCTGGTTCATCACAATGCTGACATCCCTGAACTGGAGTCAGGATATTTTGGGACCACAGATTACTCATGTCATTGACATGGTCTTCAGGATGCCTTAAATATTCATTTTATTTTTTGCTTTAGTCATTCTTTTATATCACAACTATATCTACTTCGAAAATGTGGCCCTTCCATGTAATACTATCTTTCTGGACTCAAATATAGCATTAAGAGTTGATTATTTTGCAGAATTTTTAAAATGGTTTCCCCACTCTTTTTATTTTAAGTGATACTGTGCTTTTGTTGATTTTTAAATTGGAGGATACCACCATTTTTAGCCACTTCAAACAAATTATGGGTTGTGTACACGAAACTGATTTTACAGGGAAGGAACAAGGGATGGATGGATGGATGGATGGATGCATGGATGGATGGATGGATAAATAGATGGACGAATGAATGGATGGATGGATGGATAGATGAATAGATTAAGGGATAGATAGTGTGGATGAATGAATACATAGATAGATAAACAAATATATATTTATATACTCACAGATGATACCATATTAATAATAAATTATATTGCTTTCCACAGAGATCAAGCTAACAAACACTATGCATGCATCTATCTCATCGAACTCTTTCAGGACAGAGCTCTCTTCCTCCCTCTGTCTGCAGGTCCCCATCTAGGACCTGAGACCAAGTAGATGCTAAAAACATGTGTAGAACCAAAAACAGCATCTGCACCATCAGAAGGACTGAAAGTTACAGAAAAGCCCACGATTAGATAGAACCTTATCAATGTAACCAGCCCTGGCCTGGAATCTTCCTGTCTCCAAGTGGGCCCTCTCCCCTGTCTCAGCTTTTGGGGGCCTCTCTCTCGGCTGCAACTGGGGTTTGAGGACATGCCAATCCCTTTCCTGAAAGGCCAATCTGGGGTCTGCTCAATGCCTGTGTCCCTCCTCCTCCGGTTTATTTATTTTTTTGTCTTTTCCCTTCTCCCTGGCCCTCCCTCTGGTGTGTTTACTGGCAGCAGCCAGAAAGACCACCCTTTCCCCCTCTCGCCTCGGTTCAGCTGCACCTCTCTCCTCCAATAAACCGTTTGCATTCCATCTGGCGAGTGTTCGCTCCGAAGACATTTCCCTGTCAATCTCTCCCGCCACATTAAAAATCTGTCATTACGATTGCATCGCCGCCTGGCTCCTGAGATTTCTGACTGCTTTATTGCTCTCCTCATTTTTTTCTCTTCCCTGCTACAGCCGAGAAGCAGAAATAAAGGTTTGTTGTTGAAACATGGCCGGGAGGAAAGAAGGAGGCACACATCTGTCAAGGTATTACCTTTCTTCAACCAGGGATTAAGGTGTTTTACGGCACTCGCTACTGAGCATCACACTGAATAAATTTTCTCAGTAGAACATAAAAATGAACTCATACATTTTGAACCAAGTTTCCTTCTTTCGAGCCAGCCTGGATCATTATGCAGCGGCACCAGCATACAGAGGGGACAGCGAGTCAGGAAGTCCCTCGGACTCTCCCCACCTCCTGCCTAAGCTGCATTATTTAAATGCCAGTTGAGGCAAGAGAAGCATCTGGATTAAGGGGAGATGCTCAGGCTTCCTCATCTTGTGGGAGAGAATGGAAAGATCTAGAAGGAAACTGGCCCTAGTTTCCTCTCGTTCAGGCCTGGCAAAGCCCTGCTCTTCTGTGAAAAATTAGATCAAGTCAGTTTCCTTGGGGAGTGGCCCTTGATTTCTCCCACCGCCTCCTCACTACCTGCTCTCTAGGAACACTTATACGACAACTGTCTGTTCCATGCCTGCTTCCCGCTGGTCTGTGAGCTTTTTCAGGGCAGGGACACCTCCTCCCGCCAGTGCCTGTGTGTACGAGACTTTGCAGTATCTACAAGCAGTCTCACTACCCAACACTTTTCAAGCTGTCTCTCTGAATTCTCGACTTTGTCCATGGGCTAGCCCCTTTAGTACTTCCAACCACCCATCTCAGTGAACTATTCGTATTTTCACTTTACAGATGAGCAAACTGGGGCAGAAAGAGGGCTTCGTAGCTGGCTGAAGGTCAGACAGCTGCAGGGACAGGTCTGGAGTTTGAGGCCGGCAGAGTCTGTGCTCTTCCGCACTGTTCCATCCTGTGGAGGGCCGGGGAGCCCAGGGAGGGGGTGGGGCAGGCTTTGAAAGAATTTTCTGACACAGCAAGGTGTTGGGAGGAGCAATGGTGCCTGGGAGCATTATATGTTCCAGGTGTCCTCTGTTCCTGTACACAGCTGTAGTCCCACCCAAAGCTGCAGTGGCTTATGACTCTGCAGAGCCCAGGATTGGTGCTCCAGGCTCGGATTTCCTCTTCCCTCCCTCCAAACACACACACATTCTTTGTTCTCCCTACAAACTAACCTCTCTGCCTGTGATATCCCCTCACCTGAAATTCTCTGTCTCTCTCTTTTAGGGAAGACTCCTATTCATCCTTCAAAACCTTTGCCCCTTGGTGCAATCTCCATTTACCTCTCAAGAACTGGTAGAGAACCTCTAAGAAGGCATGCAAACCTTTCTTCACTAAGTTTATTGTACGCCATCTGTTTGCATGGCAGCCTCCCCAACAGCAATCCGGCATGCCAGTCAGTCACTGAGTGTTTTCTGTACACATTAAGCCCACAGTAATCCTTGCAACAACCCTAAATGACACTGCTACCCTCTTTCCCAAAAATGGAGGGCAGACCTGTTATTTGCCACCACAACTGCCTTCTCGCTGATTACAAGAAGACCCTTTTGTTTTCCCAAGGATCTAATGGGGTTAGCAGTAGAAGAGGGCCTGGAGATGGTTTTGGGGTGAGGGATGGATCAAGGCTCAGGGATCTGGGCATTGCCTGGGACCTGGGGCTGGTAACTGGTGAATCTGGAAGCTGGTGCTGGTTTCCATGGTTTCCAAAAGTGACCCTTGAACTTACCATCCCCCCCCCCCAGTAGTCCCGTCCTCCATGAGGTCGCAGAGGGGCCCCAGGAGCCTCATCTGAATCCCCCAGACCCCAGCGCAGATCCTGGCACACAGCGGTCCTCAGAGACAGAGAGTCTGCGCTGCTACCAGAAACCTTCTTCAAATGCCAGACTTAGTTTCCTGGACCAGCAGTGCCGCTTGCTTGGAGTCTCAATGCCGAGTTCCATCATCTTGCTATTTCCCAGGCACTCTCTCTTTTTCCATTTTGAAAGGTCCACCTCCCTCTGATGTCCACAGCCATTGGAGTCACCCCGGCCTGCTCTTGGTTAATCCAAGTCTCAGATTAGACTCCTTCCCACCCACATGTTATTTTTGTCAAAACTCCATCTCAAGCCATTCCTAGGACTTGAAGATGGCTGATCTGTTTAGGGCTTGGCCAGAGTAACCGTTGGACTAAACTTGGGGTGATAAAAGTGAAAGGTTTTCTTGTGAACCAACCAAAAACATCAAGACCCCTAAAATGTGAGCAGTGAAGTACTGCCCGAGAGAAGCTCTTGGCAGCGGTGGTGAAAAGAGGAGCATGGAAGGGGGTGTCTGAAAAGAGCTGCCACGTGGGCTGCAGGCCCTACCCTCTCCCTGAGATCGTTCTCACTGCTGTTCTTGTTGCCACCCATAAGGAGGGGTGCCACTTCCCTCTGAACCTTCAGGAACGGGTGATGCTAGAGCCTTTCTTGGTTTCCCTCAGCCCCAGGACCTGGGCACTGCAATTTTTTTTGGGGGGTGGGGGGTCGAGGCACTGCTATTTAAGAAATAAATTCAATTATTTAAAATTTACCAAAAATAAAATGAAAAGAGAAGCAGAGGATAAAATATGGGAAAGCATGTTTCATTACAATCTTGTCAAAGGGAAGGCCTTATTTCTAAGTGAGACATAAAATGGAGAATCAACAAAAGAAATGTTTGATAAACCTGAGGATGCAAAATTTTTGAATTTCTGTACCCACAACCACAAGATAGGAGAGAATATCTGCAACATACAAAGGAGATGGACAGCCAACTGACATAAAGGGAAACAGAAATTGCTTACGGACCTCAGAAGGTTCTGATTCTTCCCAATAGTCAGAAAAACTCAGATTAAAACAGCAAAATGAGAATTGAATGAGATCTATTCCCCTATCAGAATGGAGAATGCCAGAGAGTTTAAAGGTGTTGGCAAGGATACGAGGACTAGATCCTGCCACATGAGGGCTTAAATTGCCCAACCTTTCTAAAGGGCAATTCAGGCATATCCACATATGATCAAAATTAAAAGTGCACAAACCTTTGTGTTTTATTCTACAGATATTTTCACACCTACATGCAAAATATCTAAAAGCATGTTTATTGAAGCGTAGTTATAATGGGAAGAATCTGCAGCAACCGAATGTTCATCTAAACAGGAGTCTCTAGCCATATGATAACCCATTCACCAGAGAGAACTATACCATCATGACAGCAATGTACCTGGACGGAATGGTCAACAGACGATTATCAACTGAATAAAAAGGAAGAGGCAGGACAGCGCATCACACAGAGGGACAAAGGCGCACTCTTGATAATGTATAGTCTATTTCTGGGAAAATGAATACAATTAACAGTCATCACACAGATGCAAAAGGGAATTTTCCTTATATACTCATTTTATATTGTTTGAGTTTTTTGCAATGCACATGTATTATTTGCAATAATTTAAGAGTTAATTTTATTTTGAGTGCTCTACTAAATCCTAGGGGTCATCCTAAGGGACTAGCACATGGCTATGTGCAATGGAATGGCATCAGCAGAGTGGACGTGCCGCTCCATGGCCAAACAATGGGCTATGAGAAGTTGGATGCTCCAGCCTAGTTCATATGGGCCCAGAACACAATTCAGGGAACTCTCCTGGACCAAGGGACACATGACCACAGTCTTTTCTTGGAGGGTCTGAGCAAATGCCCCCCAGTCACTTTATGTTGCCCCATTCAGTACACTTTCTGATCAGATAGATGGGCCCATTGGCAAGACCATTGTGATTGACCTTGGCTGAGCCCTGAATGAATGACCTTCCAGAGAGAGCTTATCAGTGTTGTCCTGGTCAGCCACAAGGTAAAGTCCAGACCTCGCCCATTACTAGGTGATGGGCACAAACCCAGGAATAATTACCCGGGGCGTTGGACCGTTTCCTGACAGCTCTTTTAGCCAGAGACCATATAACACCAAGTCAAATCTAATTCAGTTCACTTTCTATAGGAGGAAGAAAAGGAAAAAGAGGAAAGTGGCAAAACTTGAGACTATCCTACGCTCTAAGCACTGTGGGAGATCGACATTTTTATCAGATTAAATCAAATATTCTCCCAGTGACAACTCTAAGTAGTAAGTATCATCATCCACATTGAACAGAGGCAGATGCTGAGGCCCAGCTGGGGGCTGGAATGGACATGGTAGGATGCAGGGTTCTCGGGCCTTGAGGAAAAGATTCCTTCCATTACATCTGCCTACTCAACCTGGACAGTGAGGCAGGTGTGCCGAGGCTGTGGGGTCAACTTGCCTGGACTTGAGCCCATCTCCACCACTGGAAAGCTGAGCAGCCTGGGGTGATATATCGCCTCTCTGTGCTTCAGCTCTCTCATCTGTAACGTGGAACTTACCCTATTGTGCTATTGTGAGGATTAAATGAGATATTCCTTGAAAGCACTCAGCATTGTGCCTGTCACATAGTAAATGCTCAATAAACCTGAGCAATCAGTTTAACCCACCTTGCCAAAACGTCCTCGTTTCAGCTTCATTCCCTAATTGGAATTCACACATACAGAAATGAGGACCCTCTGTTAAGTTTCCCTTTCTTCCTGCCCCTCCTCAATTATTTTCTTTTGCTTTGTTCGTGAATTTATTTTTTCTTTGTGACCCTTTCATAAAATGGGTCCTGGAGTCCAAAATGCTGTCAACTTGAGAACATTAATCTGAAATCCCCATAAGGATGTGTAATGTGATTTATAGATGCATTTTCTTTAGTTTAACAATATCACGTTCACATTTCGGCCTCAGCAGGCTTCATCACCCTGCCAAACTCTGGAGTTTTATTGTTGCATCAAATAAACTGTGGTTATAAATCATCCCCAGATGTCAGCCTAATTATTTAGAATGAATGGGAACCTGCTGGATGGGGCACTTCGGACACGCACTTGTGTGTGTTCCTGAAGGCCAGCTTCCTCCCGTCCTGGCCCTGAGAGCTCCCAGGGCTGCTGCGGAGGGACTGGCTCCTCTCTCCCATCCCAGGGACTTCCAGGCTCTTCCCGTTCCCTTCCTCCAAGAAAGTCCCCACCCATGCTGGCTTCCAGGAAGTCGGGTTTCCAAACAGGTTCTTGACTGTTACGCAGAGAACAATTTCTTCCTCATGATTTTCGACATCAATCATTGAGAAACAGTCCTGGCAAGTATATGGGCTACTTGCTGATCTGCGGGAGAAGACAGAGATGGAGAGCCAGGGGCGTAGGGATTCAGGGTGGGGTGGGGGGCGCTCAACATTTACAAACCAAAACCCATAAGCTCACCCTTTGTCCCCACTTAGGAAGCCTATGGAGGAGGATGGACATGAGCCTTGAGTTTTCTCATCTTAAATAGAGATACAATTTTCCAGAAAATCCAGCCAGAGAAGGAGGGCTTATTGTCTGTGGCTCCCGCCACGTCCCCAGAAAACAGCCTTTGCTGATGGAGTTTTCCTCCTTTCTTCTCGTCTTCCCTGTGGAGCACTTGCTCTGTGTCAGGCGCCGGGATAAGCACCCCTGCTGGTCTCATCCCTCTTCATCCTCACGTTGGCCGTGCTCGTGAAGAGCTTTTCCCTGTGAACACGGGGAGACCTGGGCTCAGGGAGCTGGTGCCCCAGGCAAATACAGGTCAAAATCAATGTACTCCACTGCACCCCGCCCTCTTCTTGCTAGTGAGGACCTGCACGTGGGTTTCCTTTAGAAAGTCCCTTGGCAAACCTAATATTTTGAAACATGTGCTTCTGCATCCAGGCCTCTTTCACGAAGCCACTTTAAGAGTGATTTATGTTTAAAAATGCAAGCTCAGCAGAATGGCACAGCGGCTGTGTTCCCCTTGTCCCGCTGGCTCCATTATCGTGAGGGGAGTCCTCTGCACAGGAGAAAGCTTAGCCACGTAGCAGGCCCCAGCAGCTGGCACCAGACCCCTGTGGCCTTCCCGCTCAAACTCAGCCTCGCTGACCTCCCCCCCCCCGCCGTGAGCAGATGTGCAGGTGGTTGCCCCTGAGACGCGTCCGCAGTCACTTGGGTGGGTGTTTAGCCAGTTGACACCATGGCTTGTGGTTTGCTCTGCTGAAGCTTCCTCCTAAATGGAGCGTTCCAGGGCAAGCCTACAAACCAGACCAGGCCACAAGCCCCAACTTGCATCAGCAAAGAATCTGACTAACCGAAAGTGGGTTTCTTGGTAGGGACTTAAGATAGTGGAGGTCTCCAGGATTGGGGGTAGGGAGAGTAATGGTGACATATTTTCTTACAGTTTGTATACGAGAGATATTTTTTAGCTCCCAAACCTTCTACCATGTTAAAAAAAAAAATCAAATTCAAACAAGGATAAACAAATGCACATGAGTACGTGGAAGAAGGAAAGTTGTTTGAGCAGCAGAACATTATAAAAGGAGAAAAAGAGATGACCCAGGGTCTCGAAGACTGTTGGCTTGTCTGCTGGGGAAATAGCTGCTGTCCTGCTGCCTCATGAGGAAGCTCAGATGTGGGAACAAGGTGTGAGCGTTATTGCGCTGTAGGGTGGTGGGAAGGTGTGAGGGGTTCATGTTAAGGTGTTACCCAAACATACAGAATGTGAAGGGGAGACCTTGAGAGGAGGAGAGAAGAGAAGAAAGGTTCTAGATGGGTCTCCAGCAACCGTCCCAGGTCACACCCTCTGCTCAGCACCAGGCAGAGAAGGAGACGCTAAAGACACTCAAGTTCACTCTGAGATGCCCAAGTTCAGTCAGAGACAGCTGAATTCACTCAGAGATTCCCAAATTCAGTCAGAGATGCTCCAGTTTAGCCAGCGACCCCTAAGGTACAGTCAGAGATACCGAATTCAGTCAGAGACACCCAGAGTTCAGTCAGAAATGCCAAGATTTTAGAGAGAGACACCCAGAGTTTAGTCAGAGATGCTCTAGTTCAATCAAATACCTCCAGAGTTCAGCCAGAGACACCCAGAGTCCACTCTGAGATGCCCAAAGATGCCTAGAGTTCAGTCAAAGATGCCCAGCGTTCAACCAGAGAGAACCGGCCTTCAGTCAGAAACACTCAGAGTTCAGTCAGAGATGCCTAAAGTTCAGTCTCTGACTTTTGTAGCATAAGAAAGAATCTGTTTTTTTGAGGAACCACAAGAAATATTTAAGAGTTTAGCTATCCAGCTTCAGATGACACACTATGCCTGCCATCTCCATTCTAGGAAAATTCCAGAAGTCCCCTTCCTTAATCCAAACTTCAAATCAAGGTTAAAGTTCAAAATGTTCCATGAGAGCAGTGAACGCTGGGTGAAAAGATCACGTCAGAGCGCCTCAGTTACTTCCAATTCTCCAGGAGTGCATCTTTGCAGGGAAAAGCATTAGTTTTGAGGTCAGACTTTCTGGGTTGAAGCTGAGCTCTGTAACTTGCAAGTTCTGTGAACGTGGGCAAGTCAGAAAATCGTGCAAAAGTGAGGAAAGTGGTACTTTTCTCCAAGTGCTATTATGAGGATGACATTTGATAACACATAAAGTTCCTGGGAGAAACCTTGATGTAAACTGGGTCATCAGCAAATATGAACCCCTTCTTCGCTAAATATCGTACAGGCAGAATTCTGACGTTGTATGAAGGAGGGCGGGCAACGGGAAGGAAGGAGGGAGAGTGGGAGGATGCATGGGAGGAAAACTTCAGAAATAGCTCCATATATAGCATCTAAATTCCTACAATGTTTTCAAACCTTCCAAAATTTCTTCCTGAAACAATATTAGCCTTAGGTAAATTCAGGTGTTTTAAAGTTGAATTTGTGACAAGCTATTTATGTACAAAATCTCTCCCAAACAAATACAAATGATTAATTTCCTTATTCCTTTAAGTCTAACTCATCAATGACCAGCTGGCTAACTAATTACTTTACTGACTGGATAAAAATATCAAGGATTCAGTTTCCCTTAAGAAACCAGCAGGAATAAGAACTCAGTGATGATCACGTGCAGAGCCAGCCCAGGCTCGAAACTCCAGAGACACTCACACGGGAGAGGTCCCCCCTAAGATGTGAGGATGATGGGAAGGGATAAGCTAGTACTAACCAGGACACTGGAAACAAGGCTGACAGGAAATTTTTGGAATTGTCCGCCATAGAGACCAGATTCTGTGATCAGTCAGCGGCCAGCCCGGTCGACCCTGAGTGGCAGATCCCAAGGAGGAAGCACGGCCTCGAATTTAGCTCAAATGCCTCCTGTTTCACTCATAGATCCCTCTGGAATCACAGAGTCCTGCTGGACTGGGACTGAGAAGGAGCCCTAGCAAGTTTTTCCTGGTCATCGCTGCAGTCTGTACCTGACGAGTCTCAGCCAGCAGGAATAGCGTGTGCAAAAGCATGGCAGCGGGAAATAGCTGCTGTGTCCTGGAGATTCGGAGCCTTGGCACTTTCCAGGCACTGTGCCCCATAACCCGTGTGCATCAGACCTGGACTGCTCACCTTAGGTCTTATTTTCCCCATTTCACTGATGTGAGAACATGAGGCTCAGAGGGTGTAAGTGAGTTGCCCCCAGTGACAGTTCTGTGGGACCACCTCCCAGGATGGAGGCCTGTGAAGGGGTATGGGGATGGGCCGGATGACAAAACCTCCCCTCAGAAGACTCTGGACTTTGTTCAGGGGATGAAATGCAGAGAACGAAGGGGAAACACTCTGAGGTGCATGTGCTGGAGGCTGAGGAGCTAAAGGAAGACATCCCAACACTCATCGTGAGTTCACATCAGAGTAAAATTAGACAGAAAGTTGGGGACTCCTGGCAGCCCCCTGGCTGCTCTGATAGGACTTCTCTCTTTCCATCCTTGGGTCCCACGCTGAGGGGAGGTGGCTGGACGGGGGTGTCCAAGGCCCCAGCCATGCCTGACTCCCTCCCTGGCCATGCCCCGTCTGGTCCTGAGGGCCAGGGGAGCTGCTGTCTCTGATGTGAGCTGCTGTGAGCTATGCAACGTCAGTCAGGGGCCAAGTGTGGTCCATCGCCATCCTGGCCCTGGCCTGCCCTGAGCAGAACCGTGTACAATTAGTTATTGCACCGACTTATGTGCAAACGGAAGGACTGTCAACTCAGGGGCAGGTCTGGCTGAGTTTCCACATGTCATCAGAGACAGTCCCGGCTCCATCTCTCCTCAGCTGGTGGACTTGGACCAGGTGCTGGCCTCCTTCCTTCTCTTTTAGAGAAGAATACGAATTAAGTTTTCCTTACCTGTTTTCTGAGATCATTTTGGCTAAGCCTTTCGGTGAGAATTATCACAGTTTTAGGTGTTAGGCGTTTACGTGTCTACCTCTTGAGGTGAGAACGAGCTCTCTGAGGTCAGGACTGGGCAGCATGCAGTGGTGGAGTTTGGCAAATATTGATGAAGCTGACCTGTGACAGGAGCAGAGGCTGGAAGAATGAGACAGCCACTGTCTCCAGCCTCCAGGAGGAGACAGCCATTGTCCCTGACCTCCAGAAGATCGCAGTCTGAGCTAGCTAGTTTTAACTTTTCTTTTCCATCACAGAACACCTGATGAATTTGTCCACATGTCCACATAACAGGTTCTCTTGAGCAACTACTTGTCCCAACCGCTGATCTGGACACCTGGCACTGTGTGCCCAGAGGGATGGAGAAGGCAGGTCGCTGAATGCCACCCTTCTCCAGCACCAGCGGGGTTCTTGACTATGCACAGAAGCTCAGCAGCACCTTCATGAGATGGAGAAACCCGCTCAGAGAGATGACACTGGGTTTTTCAAGCTTATTTAAAAGTGCAAACCATTCCCAACTCCCAGAGCGTCAATCCTGATTAGTGACCACACGTGAGATTAAGCGCCTGAGCTCTTGGTTTGCTGGCACGGAAGTGGAGGGAGGGAAGTAAACCTGTCGGGTCCCCAAGTAGAAGGTGGAGGGTTGATCACTGAGCTAGGTGTGTGCGCTGACAGGCCTTCTGAGGGGGTGTGACTTCAAGGATGAGTGGGTCAGCTGGTGAGGAGAACTGGGAAGGACATCCAGGCAGAGAGGACAGGACAGCGGGAGGCAAGCTCCGCTAAGGCGGGTGGCAGGTGTGGAGCGAGTGACCCATGAGTGGTTTCTATTGCTGAAGAAGAGAATGTGAGTGAGGGAGGGTCTAGGAGAGACAGAAGCAACCTCACCCGGCCCGGGGCAACGGGCTTGTTTGGTACCTCCAGGCCAGGGTCCTTGCCCTCTGCTCTGTTGACATTCGGGACCGGATTGTTCTTTGCTGTGCGTCTGTCCTGTGCACTGCAGGATGTTAGCAGCCTCCCCGGCCTCCACCCACTAGATGCCAGTAGCATCCCTCCCCGAGTTGTGACAACAGAAAATGTCTCCAGGCATTGGCAAATGTCCCCCAGGGGCAAAATTGCCCCTGGGTTGAGAACATTGCTCTAGGTGAAAGGCTGCAAGCCTGGAGAAGCCGTGGGCGGCACTGCGGCACTTCCAGCCTGGCACACAGTAGGTCCTCAGTGAATGGTGCTAAGACTCCTCTGCCTTAAGAAACAAGGGCTACTGCAAGGTATGCAAAGTTTCTGGGTGTCCAGACGTTCTGCAATCAGCAGGGCCAGACCCTTGTCAAGCCACTGTCCCCTGGGCTGGGAGGCCTCAGTGGGCACCACCTCGGGGGCCAGGTCATGCTGGGTGGCTGTTTATCTGTGTGCCCAGGGCTGCCTGCTGGGCGTATTAGAGGCCATGAAATAATGATGAGGCCTAGGAGGGGTAATTAAAAGCCACAGTGACATTGATCTGCTGAGATTTCTGAGCGAGCCCAGAGCACACGGGGTGACTCTCCATCTTACCTCATGCAGGCCCAGCCTGATTGGCCCCCTGGGCATTGCTGGGGCTGTGGAACCTCACCTGTGGCCGAGAGACTCCCAGGGCAGCAGCCAGCCTGGCTTCAGAGGCTGTGAAAACAGTCGGCCTGGGCCTAGGGGGGCAGGCCTGCTGCTGTGCTCGGCCCTGAGAAGGCTGGAGACAGCCCATCTGTTAAAGACACAGTTACCCATTCTGCATGGTCTCAAAGGTTAACCTTCTCCCTCCCAGACCCCAGAGACTCACCCCGGGTCTCTGCTCTGGGGCCACGCTGCCTGTCCTGGGGAAGAGAACGTCCATCTTTGCACTTCGGGCCTCCACGGCCCACAAGAAAGGTGCAATCTGGAAGCAAATTAAGATGACAGTTCTTTCTTAACAATCTACCCTGGGCTGAGAACTGTGCCTACTTTAAAAAATAGGAGCATGCAATATGTACTCATAGCACTCTTTGCAAAGCTGGACACTTTGATCTGAGGAGTCATCATTTTCTAGCTATTATTGCTATGTACTGGTTATTGGCTTTTTTGTTGTTGCTTTCGTTTTAAAACTGACCTAGTGACTGGAATTAACAGAGTCAAGACAGTCCTGAGTCTTGGCCTGGCTTCCACCACTTGAAATCTCTATCTTGGGTAAATCGTTTCAAGACACTGTGTCTCAGTCTCCCTGTTGGTACATGGGGATAAAAGTAATCAATGCCATAGGTGGGAAAGGATTTCATGAGATGATGTTTGCAAAGTCCTGAGCACTCAGGAACTTAGTTCATTCGCCCCACTGCTGTGTGTTAGATTCATTCCGTGTTTAAGATCCTCAGGTCCCAGAGGTCCTGTGAAGTGGCCGTGAGTGAGCCCACTTTACAGATGAGAAAACGGAGACGGCAAATCCTTTCTGAGCTGGGATTCCACAGGGAGCCTCCACACTCACCGCATCTCAGAGAGGGTACTGGGGCACTCGCTCTGCAGTAAGTGTGGCTTCCAGCGGCTGGAATCAGACAAGCAGAGCCAGAAGCCCAGGACTGCCTTCCTTCCCACCCCCCCATCGACTTGAACTGGCAGGCACTGCACCTGGTTACGTAATTGCAGCCTCTGGTCTTCCTCTGTGAAAACCTCACCTATTTTTTTGCTCTTCGCCTGGGCCACATGGCGGGGGGATGGGAGCTGCACCCCTGCTCTTCGTACTGTAAAGGAAGTAGCAACCCTATCAGATGGGAGGAGGAAGACGTTTTCTTGGGGCCTTGACAAAATAGCCCGTCTCCCACGCGAGTGCGAGCCTGCGGTAAGCTCGCTGGTCTAAATACGGAGAGACGCTTGTTTCTTGTAAGTTGCCCTGAGTGGGGAGAAAGATTCTTCTGTATTTTGGAGAGGACGCTCTGAATTAAAGTCTTAGAAAGTGCCGTCTTCTTATCATCTCTGCCTCACTCCACACTCTGTATTTGTAACAAGAGTGGTACATAAGCTTTGATGACCAACAGCCATGTGGAGGCTGGGGGACATCTGAAAAGACTCGAAATTCAATGCACAGCATTGCCAAACCCCTGTTTGGAGAGAGGCTGGGAGAAACGAGTGACTGTCTGCTGAAGGTCCGTGGTACACGTGTCTACTTATTTAAGAGACATTTGATCTGATTTTCACCAGGCTCCTCAACGTCACGACAATCATAGACACCATCAGCAGAATGGTTCCTGAGCATCAGACCCATGCTGGGCATTTATTCGGTTCAAGCTGCCTTGCTGGGAGCAGGTCCGTGTGTCTCCCCCAACATGCTGAGGTTGGGTGACGTGCCGGTGACAGTGCCATCCAAACCTGAACCCGTCCAGGCTGATGGCAGCCTGCCCTCCAACGCTCTGTTAGAGAAACTTCTGCACTCCGCATGTACGTTCTGCTTACAAACGACATTTAGTTTACCAACTGAAATTGTGCACAGCTCTTGGGTTGCCGTACATACCACCTGTCGCTTATAAACAGAAATACCTTCTCTTGCCTCTCAGCCCAAACCAGTCCATAACGTTATAGTCATAATTCCAAAAAGCTTTGTCAATCAAAACCCATTTTCATCATTTATCTGGTAGCAAAACTTGACCTGAACTGATGAAATGAATATAAATCTATTTATTGTCTTCATCTTTCCCACATAGTGTGCATATTCATACATTTTGCCCCAGAAATATTAATGCATTCTCTATGTAGGTGCTGACCCAGATTCCTCTGGGGGGTGTTATACGGTATACGATGATGAGACATATTAACTTCTTACAATGTGCCAAATTCTGATTCCTGAAATGCATCTGGCCCCAGAGTTTCCAGAAAAGGGACCGGGGGCCTCTGAATCAAAGTTAGTGACCCACTTGGGAGCTGTGTCCTGCAGGCAGCAGTGAGTGGTGGCAGGTGGAATATGGACCTCGAGCCTGATTCTGGCTGAGGCAGCAGAGGCCTGGGGCATCTTCAGCCAACGTGGAACTAATGGGAGCCTCAGTTTCCCCACTTTCAAGAGGGGGATAGCAAAAGCATCTCCCTTGCAGGCTTGCTGTGAGGTGGATGTGGTTTTATGCGTAAGATTCTGCCTTCGGCGGCCGTTCTGGGTGCTTAAAGGTGGTCCATACTTTCATCTGCTCTTTGTAAGGATTTCTAGACCTGATGCAAACATGTGGTGAAACTTTCACTTCTTTGGGTTCGCTGCCCTCGGCTTGGAGTAGGATGTGGCTCCAGGGAGCTTAGGCTGGGGTAGGTAACAGCACACCGAGACCTGCAGAGGCCACGGCAATTAGCAGGAGCCACCAAGACCTTTTCAATATTAATTAGCTGTCCCCGACCTGGTGCTGCCAGGACTCCCAGCCTCTCGGGAGCTCTCAGGGACGCTGCGCTCACAGAGGAGCTCAGCCCTGACCACGAGAGCTGAGTAAATAGCACGGAGTTGGGCCTCCCAAGCGCCATGGGTGATGATGCAAGGCTGTCCCTGTGCTCGGGTACAGGGCAGGCTCTCCGTGGAGGGACTGGGCACAAAGGGGAGAAGGACAGTGGGAGGGGAAGCACTGCGTGCTCAGCCTCCTGCTTCTGCTCTGAGGGCTAGATTTCCCCTCCTCTCGTTTGTCTCCCTCTTGGCCTCTGTTCCCATCTCTCTGCTTTCCTCTTGCTTTAAGTCTCTCTAGCTCTCCCTCTCTCCGTGTGACTCTGACTCTGATCCGGTCCCTCTCTCCTTCTCCAGGTGTCTCTGTACCATCTCTTTGCACGTACACCCTCAAGGGCACTTAGCTGCCCTCTGAGCACAAAGCTCCGTGGATGTGACATTCCCACTCTCCTCCACTGAAGCCAGGGTTCTCTCCAAAAAGAAGATAATTCAGAGAATACAGGAGAGTTTGCATTGTGTGGGTGAATTTTCCACTTTATTTCAGACATAGGTATTCATTCAACAGATATTTATTAAGTGCCTATGGCTTACCAGGCACTTTTTGACATCCTGGGGATACAATACTGAACAAGAGAGAAAGTCTTTGCTCTGAGAGTGGCCTGGGGAGAAGGCAACAGACAAATAGGGAAGTAAGACCAGGTATTTCAGAGGGTGTGAGTGCTGTGAAGAAAAATGAAAATGGATAATTGGATAGAAACTGTTGGCAGCAGGAGTGGATGACCAGGGGAGGAGTCTCTGAAAAGGGGGCATTGAGGTCATTGAGTGAAAAGCATGTTGCTAACTGGAGGAAGGCAGAGGAAACAGGAAGTGCAAAGGCCCTGAGGCACAAGCCTGCTTGACACATTTAAGGAACATCAAGGAGTGTGCAAGCCACAATGAGAGAATATAGGGTCAGGGAAGCTGAATGTTTTCTCAGCTAATCGCTGTAATCTTTCTTCTTGACAAACATTGTCAGCCTCATTTTACGGGAGAGGAGACTATGGATCAGAAACTTTAGTATTTGCCCTACATTACAGAAAATTTAAGCTACAAAGCAGGATTCTGTCTCAAACCTACAAAGCGCAAACGCTTTCCACAGTGCCTTTCTAGAACAGAGAATTTAGAATGAAGTCATAAGCCCCAGCCAGCTAGTCGCATTTCATCTGTTAAGAATTGTAAGGACTCAGCAACCGTTCCTGCCTCTCAAGACAGGAACAGCTGCGGCAAGTGACAATGACGAAAATTCAGGAGGAGGCAGAAAGCAGCATGAGGACAGGTTGGAATCTTGTCCCAAAACAAATGGGCACTTACATCTAGTGAAGCTGAGGCTCAGAAAGGCAACAAGTCTTGTTTAGGCCCCACAGCTTGAGGGCTGTGGATTCAGTGAGGTCTGAATTCAAATCCTTTCCGTTCTGTGTGATGCACGGGACTAGCGCCCAAGTGTCCAATGAGATTGAAACTCAAAGCAAAAGGAGACCAGAAAAAAATATGTTCTTGTTATCCTAGTATTTGAAACATTCCTTTTATCGGATTGATTGGATTTCTGAGAAATCAGCAACAGCACCTAACGTGCCAAGACCATTTTCCATCAAGAAAAAAGTTATTATTTTAACCTCCTACCTGATTCTTTGTTTTTAAGAGTGAATCATGCTTTTGAAAGAGTAATTACATGTATTTGTCTCACATGAGTGGGAAGCAAGACCCGTCAATGAATCACCTGTTTCTATAACTCGGAAATCAATCCAGACACATGTGTGAGATAAACCTGAGGTCGATGTCCACGGGATGGGACCATGTCCCCACTGGATGGTCACTTAGGGTAGGTTGGGATAAGGGAGAGAGGAGAGCTTCCTGCCTGTGTCTTCGTTCTCATTCATAATGAATATTCACTATTAACTCAGAGGTGGAAACATTCATTCATTAATTTATTCTTTTATTCTTCTCTCTCTCCCTCCCTCTCTTTCCTCTTGCACAGACATTTACAGGGTACCTAATAGGTTTCGAGCCCCACGTTAGTTAAGAATCCAAAGACCAACAAGACGCAACCCTTGATTTTTTCTGAATCAAGTTTATTTGTGAGAAACAAGCCTGGGTTCCTTCCCTTGAGACACTGACACTCTACCTTTGCACCCACAACTAATGACACCAGAATTCAGCCTGTGATAAAGGTCAGCCAAAGGCAAGGTGGAAGGACCCGAGGCTCTTGAGACGTAAGGACTTGCACGGAGAAGAGGTTCTGCTTGTCCCCTAAGCCCTGGAGGGCTGTCCTGGGGCGGAGGGGTGCAGCCATGGTCCTGGGCTCAGGCATGTCAGAACAGGACAGAGGGGCCAGAGGACACCCATGGGAGCAGCAGTGTTGACTGGAGTGGATGCAAGAAGGGATACACACAGTGCTCTTTACATGGAAATATTGATTATTTGAGACTCTGAAACCCAGACTGAGTCACATCCTCTGGTAGGAAACTCCCACCCCAGTCCCTCTCTGGGGTTCAGCCAAATCACTGGAAATAGACAAAGGGCCCCAGCATTGTCACCACACCGCCAGGATTTCTATTCTGACCAGGTGTGCCCCCAAAGGGCTCTAAAAACAGGATTATGATTCTTGGGGCTTTCTGAGGCCTCAAAAACCAAATTCACCTAGAGGTGAGGCTGCTACAGAGGGTACGGAGAGCAACAAGATATTGCTGCGGGCAGACCAGGAGAATGGGCAGGTAGTCCAGGTAGTCCAGGACTATTCAATTAGATACAAGACTTTGGGCAAATTGTGTAACCTTTATAAGCCCACCTCATCATCCACGAATAAAGGACTATTACCCACTCCATGTAAGCGTTGTGAAAAATGAGTTAATATATGCCAAACACTCTGTAATCTGTCATATATATTATAAATATGAGAAATCAGCATTATTTTAAGAATGTATTGATATAATCACACCTAATATATGTGTGTGAGAATAAATAATAAATGGATCTATAGATGCAATATTACATATGCCAATATATGCAATTTGATTTAAAATGGCTCTTGAAGCATTATTTTAAGTCTCGTAGCTTTCTGATGACTCTGAAATCAAATTAGTCAACGGCCATGATTGCCACGGGGAAAGATAATTTCAGGAATGATAAGAATTGCAATATCAGTTAGTACCCGCTTGTTAATGAAACTTCAAAGTTGAAACCAAAGTAGGAGTGTGTCGATGGCTCCAGAGAAAAAGTCCCACATTTCTGCAAACCTCTGTCTTTAATGAGCCCTTAACCTCCCGGCACTTGAACTTGGGCATCATGGCCAGTAGTCAATTTTCACTTTAGTTCATGTATTTTCTTTTTCCTTTTAATCCTGAAAATCTGTAGCCATGTCATCAGCTCCTTCTTAATTATACCATATTCTTTACATCTGTCCTGCTAAATAACTCTAATTGAAATAGCACCGGCGTGAATTTTTGTAATGTTCCCCCCAAGACATCCCGAAAGTGACTCACGAGGAAACAGACTGAAGCCACAGCTGGAAGCACGTCAAGGATCATTTCCATTTTTACATGATTAATTTGAATTTAATATCTTAAATCAAAACCTGATTAATTTAAATAAAATTTTGATGGTGCCCTGCTTCTAATATACATTGCAGTAATTAGATTCGGCTTAATGTGATTTTTTTTTACATAATTAAAAAAAAGGAGGAAGTCAAGTGTAACAACGCAATGTTGATACAAATCTGTCTAAATATGTGGGGGGGACACTGATTTTGGACATCACCTAGGTGAAAGGATGATGGCTAATGAAAGGACGTTAGTGAGCGGAGGAGAAATATGTTTATTTGTGCTCATCCCATATCTAGCAAACAGCTCATTCTAAAATTAAAAGCACTGAACGTTTTTATTCCAAATAAATGAAACTCCCAGTGAACCCCGGTACCAAGAAGTAGACCGTGGACAATATGCCACCTCACTAACGCCGAGCTTCATTTCTCCGTCCTTCGGACATTGAGTGAATGCCTCCTGTGTCCCAAAGATGGAGCAGGCTCCTACACTACACACAGGCACACGTGCCAGCCCCAGGCCAGCAGGGACACCAGGTTGACCACTTGCGGCCCTCCGTCATTGGGAACAGGGCATCTGAGCCAAGCTCTGAGGACTCTGCTTTGGACAACTTATCCCTCCTGGGAAAAAGAAAGGAGTCTGGAGGTTTCCATTGAGCTTTTCACCAAACCCACACTTCGGTTCACCCCACTTGCAATTGTCCTAGATTTGTATACTATGAGGGCCCCTCAAATTCAATAAACATCCCTGTCTAGACGTTGTGACGGAATGATCAAGTTCTAGAGAGATCTCTTCAAACTCCTTCTCTCATAACTGAGAGGAGGCCACCTGGTAAAAAGAGTCCAACACAGGGGTTCTGAAAACTCAGTTTTCTAATGTGAGTACCTCCCCTACTTGGCCAAGTGACCCCAGGCCAGTCACTTTTCTTCTCAGGCCCGAGTGTCCCTAGCTCTGGAAAATGATTGGACGCGATGAGGAGCTTCCAGCTAGTTCCACAGGACCCTTGCCTTGAGAAGATGGGCCTCAGAGACCCTCCATGAGCCCAAGAAGACTGAAATAGCTGAGCTCCATCCCAAACCAAGGTGCTTCGGTGGGCTCATTTGATGTCCAGGGTCCCTCAGCAGCTGAAGTCAAATGCCACTGTCCTAAATGAGCTCTGGCCTGTTCCCTCCTAGGACGTTGGTGGACTCCTGTGCGGCTGGGCACCAGCCATGGTGAAGGAGACACGGCTGGAGGGCAGAGAAGAAGGCAGGCTGGAGCCTGGCGGCTCTTTGTTCTACCTTTTATTTATTAAATTTGAATTAAGGAACCTTTGGAATATTCCTGAGAAAAAAGATTAGCTAACACTGCACATGCATTATGCAGAGTAGAGGCTGCTTGTAATGATAAAATTACTATTGTTATCCAAATTTAAATTTAAAATTCTCTTTGCGTTCATCAATGATATTTATCAGGTCTCGTCTATGTGCACGGTGCTACTACGAAGAGACTGGTCAAAGCCCTACTCTCCATGATGTAGAAACTGCAGAATAATGCTCTATACCTGAGAAGTGCCTCATACTATAAAGACTTACTGTGTCACCTTCCTTCCCTCCACTCTCCTTTCCCTCTTTCCTCCCTTTCTCCCTTCCTTCTGTCCATCCTTTACTTCTTCCAACAATGCAAAACCATGAATGATCCACCCTGATGTTTTGCCCAGACACCACATTCTTTACAAGACTTCACAGAAGAGAGAAATTGCTATGGGGCGTGCATGTGTCTCAGGGCAAGCGGGCAGAGACAGAGGAGGAGTGTGGTGTGCAAAGACTCATGAAAAAAATCTCTGCCTAATTTTAGGTGGCCGAGGCGCACACTTAGTTTAGTTTCAATAAGTTAATTGTTCCTCGAAGGGTTATGATTTCAGTCTTCCACTGGAGTTTTAGCTATGATCACAATGCTTGAGAATTATTATAACACAGCTGTACCTCTCGTCATGAAAGGGAGTGAGATCTTGATCTCAGATCACTTCAACTCAGCTTGGTGTGTGTAAAGGGAAGTCCATTTACTCATTAACTTTCATCCAAACTGGACAGAACACACTTGAAAGTCACTTTCAGACTTGCCTATGCCTCCCTGTGGATTCTGCATTATCGAGTTACCATAGCTGTCTACACTGTTACCAATAATTATTATAACTATGATCACTTTTTCCACATCCTGGATGCCTACATATGCAGCATGCTCTGCTCATGATATCCATACATGGGCCCTAATCTTATGACATCTCTGTATAACGTGTATTTTTCTGACCATCTTGTAGAGTTGAAGACCGAGGTCCTGGAAACAAAAGGACTTAGTTGGTTCCTAGCACTTGCTGGAAACAGGTCTCAAATCAGCCTTGTTTGCCCCTCATTGTGCAGCTGGACCATGCCGCCCCTGTCAATCCAGGTACACAGCTAATTTCCCAGTCCCTTCGCGGAGGCCAGGCTGTCCAGATTGGCCTGCAAGTCAGTAGCTGCGTATCCGAACAGGCTTTGGTGTAGATCATCCAGCTTGTGCCTGATGAACCAAGGCGTCTTGTGACGCTCCCAGTTGACAGAAGGGAAAGAACTCAAATAAGAAATTTCAAGGAAATTGCTGATTTATTATTCATCAAAAAAGGTCTAACACGATGACTTTCTAATCTGACAGTCAGGACTTTTGATGACAATCAACAATTTAATTTGTTTCTAAATTTAGATTTTTCCCTCTTCTGCATCAAACACCAAACCCAGCTAAAAATAGCCGAGCGGTGAATGTTAGAGGGGAGAATTTTACCGATTACAGCTTTTTTTTTTTTTTAATGTCAAAGTTAAAGTCAAAACAAAATTAATCAGAAGGGGTTATCTATAATGAATCACCATTCAGCTCAGGAGGAAAGAAAGGGAGGAGATATCTCTGCCAGCAGCTGAAGGAATGTTCTTTCAAAGAGCTACATTAGACTGTAGGCGCCGAGAGAAAGATCGTGCATCTTCCGTATTCAGCAGCATGAATCAGAACTCTTCAGCTCTGGTCCAACTTTCTTTTTTGTTGTAAGGCAGCAGGGGTTGGGGTTTGTATGAGCTGTGATTTAAATGGTTAATTGAAAGGAAGCCATGGTGAGCGGTTTCTGGATACAATATTACTGGGACAATCTTATCTGAGTTTACAGAGTTATTTCCAATTTGTAAATGCTGTATGCATTTCTACCAAACGAAACACCTAAAAATCCCAGACCTGAGGGAAGGGACCTTGCTGTTCTAGAGCCTTCTGCACTTGTTCCTTCTGTCTCTCCACCTCCCCCTGCTCTCTCTAGTGCCCCTCCCCCCTCCTCTTTCCTGTCTCTGCTAGAAAGTCATTTCACTACCCAAAGCCTCAACCTTAGGAAAATAAACTTAGTCATAGAGTCGTGGGATGAAGTGGAGTTTTGCCCCTAAGCCCCATTGGACAGAGGAGAAAACAGGTTCACAGAGGACCAGTAATTCACTAAGATCTTATAATGACACAGTAACATTGTTCAGACCAGAATCCAGGCTTTTCTCCTCCTAAACCCAGTGTCCTTTGGGTGACTTAGAGGTCACCAGAGGGGTGGCCTCCCTATGGGATCCAATATGAGGTGGGGACATGAGAATACGTATGTGACAACTGAAACCATCTGCCCCACCCAGTCTACTGACTACAATAGCATGATCTTATTATTCCAGGAGATCCTTGCCCAGGAAGAAAAAGGTTGTAAATATCTTCATTATATATTCCAGGAATTTCCTGGAAAACTCAGACACAAGAACACAAAATGATTGTATTCTTTAAGAGAGCATCAAACAATAGTTGACTCCCCAAGACTCTTCAAAATCCTCACTTTGCTGTGTCCGCCACTCCTAAAACTATATCTAGACTCTTCCTTTCTCCATTTCTAATCAAGGTGCCAAACTGCAAGACCTGCCTTAAGCCAGAGTCCAAAGCCCCATAAATATCTTGAGATTGCCCTCCCACCACCCCATCCGAGTCACCCTGAGACAATGTCAAGGGAGTTCTCTCATTAAGAATGGACTCAGCATCATCACATCAACGGGTTGTGTTTGACGAGCCAGGATTGGTGCTGCTAGCACATAGGACAGTAGGCACATACACATGAGATGACAAAAGGTCCAGGTGATGACCCAGGGGACGACACGCTGATAAGACAGAAAAACGCGCTATGGAGAGGGTAGAGCGGGAGCTGCACTCCTGCTGGAGCCTCCACCAAGGGCACACGCAGCCTCTGATAGAGAGAAGTGGTCCCTGCCCTCTTGGGCTCCCCGCTCAGTTGGTGACTGAGATTGGTCAACGTGCTGTGCCCCATACGATGAGGGGTTTGGTGAGGACTGAAATGGCAGACCTGGAAGAGGGGAAGATAAAATCTTCCTGTTGATTACAAAGACTCTGAGACAAGGGGACTTGATCTTGAGGAGGAGCGTCCGGGTTGAGAATCTGGAAAGGCCTTCTAGGGAGAAGGGCATGAGATGGCATGGGCCTCCAAACACCCTGTTTCTGGGCTAAGGTGGCCGAGGTGCAGGCTAGGCGCCGTTTTCCGGCTCTGTGGTTTTGGGCCAGTACCTTAACCTCATGCATGTTGATTGCTCATCCATGAAATGGGAAAAATAATAATAGGACATTAACAGTAGGTACAGTGCCTCACACATGGTACGCAGCCAAGAAAGGCTAGATGTTTTTAGCCTCTCTGACCCTCTGTTTTCTGCTCTGTCCAATCTGGCTTAGGAACAAGTCTCCACTTTGTACCAAATATATTATTTTAGGAGTTTTGATATGATCCCAACAAGCTCCTGATTAGAAAACAAAATTCAGTGGCCGCTGCACTATCAGAAACACAAGTGTGGATTCAGGGCCGACCATGTTCTTTGTGCTCTTCACCTGCTGGCTAGAAATGGCTCTGCCTCTTCCTTTCCAATTGTCTCTTTGCCTAAAAGGTGTCAGGGGGATGCCATGACTCACAGAGGAGCAGGTGGACTCACCATTGCCCCTCCAGCCCTCACCTCTGCAGCCCAGCACCCACCTCATCTCCCGGGAGCATCACCTTTGCAAACTCATCTCTTGCCTGAGATGCGAGGAATATCTCCGGTTTTGTTTCTCTATTATAATAGATGTAAATTAATGTTTTGCCTTTGTTTGCCGCAGTAATCATAGAGGCAAGTATACGTTCCTAACAGCTATCTTATTTTCAATTTGCAAAGCGTACTGTGCTTAATCCCATGAGGCAGCTCATGGCTCTAGATATGAATTTTAAAAGATAATTAGCCCCGTGCAGGAGATGCTCTCCGCGACAAGGAGCACGCACAGAAACCTGGTCAGAGGGGTCCTCTGGGGAACCCCATGGGGTCACGGATCCACCCCCCATGGTTTATTACGTTTTTCCATTGCCACCGCCTTTGTGCGAACCAGTTGATTTGTTCATGAAAATTTAAATCATGTCCATACTAGAAGACAGAATTTCTTTTTGGGGTTGTTATTTGAGGATTCCCACTCCAGCCCCACAAGAGATATTTCTTTTTATGATATTCGTAGCAGGTGACAATTTATTTTCTTCTTCCCTTTTTTTGACTCTAACTAAAAGAAAGCAGCAGGCTTGTGTTGGTTATTTATAATCTTTGATGCCTATAGAAGATTAAGTGACCATCTATTAGAAAGAGCCTCAGAAGGCCCCGGGTCCAAAAGAGGAATGATCTGCCCAGCTCTGCTTATGGACTGTTCCCGTACGAACTTTACCCCCAGCAGGAAATCAGTTAGGAAAACAGCACGCAGTTGGATAGGCTGAGGAACCGTGTGGGGTTTGCCTGCATCGCTGGGATTATACACAGCGGTGCATCATACCCAGCAGGGCTTCGACTTTCTTTACCTGCTCAGCTTGACACACATGAGTGAGGCCTCTGTGTGCCTGGCAGTGTGCAGGGGGCTGTGGGGGCGAACAGGGGAACGGGCACAGTCTGTACTCTCGGGGACACCCTGCCTGGCCCTCATGCCCAGACTCAGAGAAGGCAGGTAGGACAAGAGCTGCCACAGAGGCAATGACTGTATGTATACCATCCTGTGGGCAAGGGAGGGCAGAACACATTCCCTCTCTCTGAGAGAGTCTAGGGTGCCTGCCTGGAGGAGGTACCATCTGAACAGGTGACTTATATTTTAATCAGCTCAGGTAGCTGACTTTTTGTTAAGATTTTCCCAGGCAAATGAAAACTGGAGGCTGGTGACAGCTCACATATATGGAAGGTCAACTGTATACTGGGCCCTTTTCCAATCATTGCATTTCCTGCATATTACCTCACTTACTCCCCACGACCTCGGAGTGGTTCTTATTGACAAATGAGGACACTGAGATACAGAAAGGGTCAGAAGCTTATCTAAGAACTCTCAGGGAGAGGGAGCAAGGTCAGGATTTGAACGCTGGCAGTTTTGCTGCAGAAGCTGTGCTCTACTAGACAACTGGTGAGGGGTCACCACCCCCAACCCTGACAGCTAGGGAAGGGAGACATGCAGTTCAAAGCTTCCTTTGAGCAGCAACGGCATCGTAGGATGTCCTCTTCTGAGAACTGAAATGTACCATTCACAGCAGTTTACAATCAGCTTTGGTTTGCCCCCTCTACACTCAGAACTGGGCACAGGTTTGATATTGGCCTTAGTTCAAATCAGGTTAGTAAGAAAACCTTAATTCAGTTTAAGGGCATTTTTCCCCTTTCTCACATAAGCTAGGGGACTTCCCTTCTAATGAGGGAAATGCCATTTCGTCTTTAATTCTTAGAGTTCACGGAAGCTCGTGCTGCTGGAAGAGTATGTTCATGTGTGTCCCTTATATATTATATAATACATTATATATATATGTATACATAACTGAGGTTTTAGACTGACTTCAGAGGATTGAGCAGGTTCTGAAATTTGTGCCAACTTGTCCCCGGCATTTGTCGTATTGTCTCCTTCTTAGAGATTTCCTCCCGAGCATTTCTGAATTTTTGTCTAATGTGGTGGCACAGGGTACTTTGTGTTCAAATGGATATAAATAATATTTGATAAAAACTATTCTAGAAACTTTCTAGAAGGGAGAGAAAAGATAGTCCTAGAGTGTCTGGAACATTTCTTGCCCCAGCTGGATCGGGAAAGGCTGGTAGCCTTGGTAGACACCTCCCCTCAAGATAAAAACGATGACTCAGAGTTGGGAGCATTTCATATACAGAGCTTGAGGTGTGAATAAGCAGCCTCGTTCAGAATCCTGTTCTCTTATATTTAACTATGCTTTATTATTTCAAGGAAAAAGAACATTTAGACCCTATGAGAGGGTACACACACCGCCACAGAGAAACTAGGTCATAAAATGAGGAGCTAGCCTCCAATTGGTGAATCCCATCCTGCTTTGACAAAAAACTGTGTGCCTCCACTTAATGGAGTTTATGGGGAAGACAAAGTTACCCGATAAGACAGGATGGAGACTTGATCAATTGTAATCTGGTACCAAAGAGCTTGGTTATCTGGAGTTCGTTTTTTGTACAAGGTGTTAATTTTTCAAAGAATGTTGGCTCCCTTGTATGCCATGGTGTTTACACAGAGGAGCGAGCAACTGTTCTGGGTGAGCTCTTTGCAAAGGAGCTCTGTTTGTGGAACATGAGTGTAAGAGGGGGGAGCAAGGGACTGTGGAATAATTTCCAACAATCTCTCCTTGAAACCGGACTGAACAATCAGCTCCGTTTGCTGATATTTAATGAACTCTCGTGATGCCTCCTTTCAGCCTCTCCACATGGCCTGGGAAGCATGGCTCCCCAGAAAAAGGTCATTCAGAATACTTTCAAAAGGTCTGCTTTTGCAATAAACACGGCCATCTGTGGCACAGGGCAGGGGTCCCACCTGCCCCCAGGAAAAGATGCTGCCTGGCTCCTGTGCAGAGTTCTTTCAGAATCGTTTCCCACAAACCCACAACACACACGAGCCTGCTCTGCAAGTCGGTGACTTTCCCCACTCATCTCGTAGGAAGGTGAACGAAGGTTAAAGTCACGTGTGGTCACAAACCCAGACCTGTCTCCTAGCACTCGTTCTTCCCCTCCTCCTCCTTGGATGGATTTTCACACAACTTTAATGAAAATAACAGAAAGGACCTAACGCTCTCCCTGGGAAGATCTTCTTTACAAAGTCCAAAATCCTTTGTGCAGCTGAGGATCCTAGAATTAATTCTTGGTGGACACACCTGCCCAGGAGTCCACAGCAATGGAAATAGTGCTGGAGCGCTGGACATGTGGTGAAGATTAAATGAGTTTCCATGTCAGAAATGCCCTGGGAAGAGTTCTGAGCACGTGCAAGGAGCAATGAGCATCACCGTTATTATTATTTGAAAGGATTTCAAGATCAAGTCTTTGTCACTCTGCATTAGAATGCACTCTTCTTTTATCATCTTCTTTACCATAAAAAGTGTTCTCTTCCTTCGAAAATATCTTTTTTTTAAACATTCCTTGAAGTTGAATCAGAGCAAACCAAAGCAGTTCTTATTAACAGCTACATAAACACAAGATAACAGATTAACTGCCCACCCCCCTTTCTTTCCAGAAGGAAACTAGCTACTGAAATCCAGCCCCTGATTTTTTTTAATGCATTTTCAATGAAAAAAGGCAAGAATAAAGGAGTCTATCAAAACCGAACTTTTCTATTCTTGGGTTTTCAGCCTTTTGCTTTGTTTTCCAAACCAATAAAAAAGAACTTATTGAATATTTTAAAGGCTCTGCTTAGGATGAAAACAGTGTCACTGAAAACAGCAAAAAGCCAATCTTTGTCCACTAAGATGTTAGGAAGTCCGACGCACCAGCCCAGATGTTTTTGTACTGGTCTCCAAGGATCATGAGAGCAGGGTACTTATCGTCTTCATCCAAATGACCTAGCACCTGAAAGTGGGAAGTTTTAACTGTTGATAAAAATAGCCCCACAGGCTGGGAGGTATAAATGGTTGTTTCAAAGGTAAAATGACTTAAAGAGCAAGATCTAGTCCCCAGGTTAGTTTTAATTTTTAACAGGGTTTCCCAATGGCCAGTCCACTGTTGGCACTTCTTTGAAATTCTCACTAATCTTGGAAGTACGTTGTTATGGACTTTTTCAGAAGGCTAAATTTGCTAATTGCAAGGATTGGCCTTCTTTCAGCTTTTATCTCATTTGGACTTAATATTGATGGGTTCCTCTAACCTTGATTTTTCACTATCATGGACCTGAGCACCCCTTATTTTGTGGTCCATTTATGGTAATTCTTAACTTTGGCAAGGAACCATGTCCTTCTTGTTCATGCTATAATTGTGGTAGTCAGAGCTTGATAGTTATTGACAGATAAAATGAAAGAAAAAAAGAAGAAAGGATAGAAGGAAGGGAGGGAGGGAGGAAAGGAGCAAGGAAGAAAGGAAGGATGGATCTTAAATTTCTATCAGGAGAGAAATTCCAAGCAATTTCTCTGATGATGGTTAGACAGCTATAGCAGGAGAGAACAGAACAAGCAGCCCCGGTTAGAGTGAAGACCTGGATTTGAGCCTACAATTCTGAAAATTCTCAACAAACTCTTATTTAGGGGGCTACAATCTGAACTCCTGTGCCAAGCACTAGAGAAACAGTATGAGTTACTGCCCTTGACCTTGAGGACCCAGGTGTTCAGGATGCAGCTTCCATAATACTCTCCCATATTCTATATCATCAACGAGCTGCCTGGGTAAGTGAGGGAGGGTTGACATTTATGAAGAAGAGATAGAGATATTGGCTGATTGGCCTTGATCAAGACTCTTCAACTCTAAGGCCATGCATGAAAGTGTGAAAATTCTTGCTGAAGTGCTAAGTCTTATGCAATCAAGAGGAAATTATTATGTAGAGTATGTTAGGATTGCATTTATTAACATTGTATATTACAGATTCTTAAATCTACTATTTCACCTGATCCAGAGACCCTCTCTTGGAATGCAAGAGAAGAGATTTCCTAGTCTTCCTTGAATGTCTCCAGACAGCTTGCTACCTTCTGGGGCAGTGAGCAGTAGATGGTTCTAGAAGCAAGTCCATTTTTGTATTGATCTTGTAATGACCTCCTTGTCATTTTTCTTCTACTGTCTGTTACCACAGGAGTCACACATTTCAGATCTCTGCATCTACAACAGGAGCTTGAAGAGTGGGTCTCCATGGTGGAATAGCTACAAGTTACCTTTGCCGTTGATCTTGTCTGGGGAGATGAGCCTTAGCAAATTGAGGGTTAACAAAGTGTTTAGGATGCTCTGAGTGAGGGGAAGTAGGAAGAAGATACCATTTCTGACTTCAATTTCTTTGGTACTGTAGATTATGAGCCTGTAACATCTAGGAGCCTGGCTATAGCTTGAAATTGATGTTCACCTCTGGAGTGTAGTTCACGGAAGGCCTGCCCAGCCTATGAAAGTAGAACGAGTCAGGAAAATCTTTGGTCAAATCCTACTTCCACCAATTAGCACTTGTGCCCCATGTCAATGTAATCTCACCTCCAAAAGGAAGAGAAGTAGTGACCTCCTTGGAAGATCATTAAAACAAAAAAATTAAATAAGGCAAGGTATATGAAAATACCACAGACGAAGCTGGTGTTTAGGAGTCTTAGCTGCTTAAGAGTGTAAAGTCACTTCTCTTCCTTTCCCAATTAGACTGTAAGTATCCTGAGTCTATTTGTCTTGCAGCATGCACAGCAAATGTAGAACAGCTCCTGGGAATACAAGACAACAGGCCCTGCAGTTGGAACAGCACTTCACAGTTTACAAAGAGGTTTCACACAAATTACGCTGCTATGCTGCAGCCTTATAGCTCCCTTAGTGGGTGGGGAGTGGGCAGTGTCATTATCTTTGCCTCATTTTTACAAAAGAGGGAAGTGAGTCTCAGGAGAATTAGGGACTTTTCCCAGGCTACATTACAGGTAAATGGTACCTAGAACTCCAGCATGCTCATTTTTCATTAGAAAAATATCTTTTCTGCAGTTGGACCAGCCAGTCACATACTCCTTCACTGTTGTGGGTGAAGTCTTGTTGCTTCTTGCCCCTCCCCGGGTGGGATGTGCACTCTGTGCATCTTAGTCCACCGTCCTGACCCCTGACTTGGGCATCCAGCTTTGTTCTGGCCACACTCTGGAGTTCCAGGTGAGCCTCCTTGTCTGAAGGCTCAGTGGAGCCATAGTGAGTTCCCAGCTAAACTCCTTGGACCCTTCTCTCATTATGCCCTAGGGTTATTTTTCAGACAATTTTGCCTATTCCTTTCCTCTCCTCCTTGCCACACATCCCAGGGAACTTGATGCAGTGACCACCCACCTACATGTGGTGTTTTTCTCTCCATAGGCACACTCCGTCCAGCTCCTTACAGCTTATTGACCCTTGAAGACAAGCCAGTGTCCTCTCATTTAAGTGGTTATCTACCAAGGACTGCATTGACCAAGGCATTGTGTAGTCAAGTAAACAGAGGACAGGGACAAAGTTCTATCCGTGCTTCATGGCTTCTCTCTTTCGTAGACGATTCTTTGATGCCCTCTAGCAATCTTGCTCATCTATTTTATTCCTGACCCTGTAGCTCACTAATTTCCTGTTCTTCCAGACAAGACTGAGCTATCAAATTGGGCAGAACTCCAGATTCCTACTGGCCTTGGAGGGATTATTTGTCTTGTTAGGGACCCTCACTCTTGGACGCTTCGTCATAAGGATTGGTGTCAATAGGTCTTTTCACAAGAAAGCTCCCTCTAGGCCACACCCTGGCACCTTTGGTCTATTAACCATTTCCTGTGACCTCTCACCCACAGGACTTCCTGACCTGTTCCTGGTCCTAAAATTTCAACCTATGTTTACTAAGAGATGATGGTTTGGGGATAGGAGGAGAATGAGGCACGACCCCTGCCATGGACGGGTATGAGGGAATGTCTATAGGGCAGCTTGAAACCTGGTTTGGTAAATAGCCACAAGAATGCTCATTTCTTCTGAGTGACAGCCATCTTATACCTAAGAGGACGTAGACTTTGGAAAACTCAGGGAATAATTCGGGGGAAAAAAAACAGCTCCAAGTATATATTTTCTTTTAAGAGTGCGATAACAAAAATAGAGAAAAGGAAGAACACAAAATGAAAACAAGCAGTGAAAGACAACATCCGCTCTCATTTCAGTTTCCTGGAAGCGGAATGTGGTTGGGCAGATGGTGCTCTTTTGTTTCACTAGAAGAAACGATAAGATGTAAATATGCACAGCCATATTCAGCAGTGCAGGATGGAGAAGGGGTGCGTCTACGGGTATTGCTAATTTCTGGGCTACTCAAAGGTTTTCATCTTTAAGTTGACTTGGTCATCCCTGCTGAGTTCCAAGGATACTTCCTCTGACCAACAGCTCTCAGCTGGGACTCAAGAGTTCTCTAGTGTTCCATAAATGGGCCACAAGAGAGTCTGTGAACTCCCTTACATTTTTTGAAAATTGTTGTAGGCTTGTGCATTTTCTAAAGTGTCTTCTATATCTTTCAACAGATTGGTAAAAGATCCAATGTCCATCGCTTTCTTGTCTCTTCACTCCACACCATCCACAGTTTGCATAAAGTCCCATGTTGCTCTGCAAAGGTGTTTAATACCCTCTCACCACATTTGCATTGTATTGGAGACTTTTCAAAGCTCTTTCACATAAACATATTTCTTTTGATTCAGTGACAGGAGCAGTTAGCAGTAGCCTCATTTCACAGCCCAGGAAATGCAACTTAAAGCCAAGACTTGTGTGGCTTGCAGACACACACGAGTCGGGGCAGAGGTACAACAAACACTCCTCATCACTCCTGGTGTTTTCTAGTCCAGCCAGCCTTCCACCAACAGCTTTTGTCCTCATTTCGGAGGTTTGGACAAAAATTGCCATTGGTATTTGATATCATTAAGGATTGGGGGCATTTGAGTCTAAGACATGTATGAAATGAAAAAGGGAAATAGAGCAGAATAGAAGTCACCATGCTTCTCATTCTAGTCAATTCTGTACAAGGTTGACTCTCCTACAAGGTTATTTTGAAACAAAAATATTTTATTAATCACTGCATTTTCAGTGACAAAACAATGCCTTCTGGTACATAGCAGATGCTCAAAAGTTTGAGATATGCATGTGTGATAGAAAGTATGAATAAAGAACCAGGTGTACAGGAATCTATTGCCTGGTTTCCAGAGACCTACTATAGTTCAATCATACATTCTCAGATGGGCCTTTGCTAACATCTTTGGGATGGCCATACATAACTACAAGATGATGGTAAATTTGGTTAGAAGACTTTGGTCAATGAATAGCAAAGCTCAGTGCTAGAGATGTTCCAATTTCCCATGTTCCTCTATCAGAGGTGGCCATGCCAGCCCATTTAGAGGCCATTACTGAGGTTGCTCTCTAGATTATTAAGCCTAGCGAGTTTTGCTCTTAATAAAATAAGCTATTCTAAAGCCAATCATGCACCCTTAGGTGCAAAGATAGAGGAATTTATTTCCTCAAATAGAAACTAAAAGCCAAGTAACAAATTTCAATAACCAAAGGATGAATGAAACGGAGCTATGAAAGCAAGCCCAAAAGAGCTCCGGAAAGTAAGAAGCAAGGGACGGGAGTGTGGTAAGTCCATAGCCCTAGTGAAACAGGAATGAAATCAGTGGCACGTGGGAATTTCAAGGAGTGTGGTGCTAAGCCCATTCTAATGCCTGGATCCAGCAGGAATCCCAGTTGGGCTGCCTACTTTCACACATAAGAGAAGGTAGATTTTACACATTTAAGATACGCTTGTGAAAAAAAAAGTCATTTATTTTTATGATTAATCTTGATATTATATGATATGGACTAAATTTCTAAAAATAGAAACTCAATTGAAAATTTGTGTATTTTAAAAGTAAAAAGTTTTCTCCTACAACTGATCAACATAGACCTTTTACTCCAGCACCAATTATTCATCAAGGTGGGGTCATATAAATTAACTTTGGGGCAAGAAATCTTGGGAGTGGAACATACTGTTTCAAATCTTTAAATGTGGGAAGCTGACTAAAAGACATGGTTAGGCCAAAGTGAATTTTGTTGGAGAGATTTTGCACTAAAACAAGGAAACTTTCAGGGTTGTGGATCTTCCCTCTATTGCCTCAGATGTGTTGGCATCTGAAGGTAGCATGTGAATATATGTATATAGTTACTTGAGTCCAATAAGTGTTGATGTTAGCACAACACGCACGTCCCACTTTCTTCTCTTTCTGAAAGACAACTTTTTCCTTTGGCAAACAGATTGCCAGGACAATTCTAAAGATAAATCTAACGGACCTTGCCCATACTCTAGTCCATAAACTTAAAAGGACAGAACCTGGGGCCAGATCAAGGTGAACATATTGAAATAGAGTTTTCAGAGACCTGGAATTCTAGAAAGTAGAGAACATCAGGTTTGGGTGCATAGACTGCAGTTCCTGAGTTATTTCTCCAAGGGAAATATTGTTACAGGAGTAGAAGTCTTAGAAAGCTCTTTTCTAAAACATTTGCTACTGGGCTTTCAGTCAATCCCAAGAGATTTACCAGATCTACAGCGAAGGGGCACCAAAAATGAGGATGTCATGGAGATAACCCCCCCACAATGGGACACAGAGATAGACTTTCAAAATGGATATGTCATGGAGATCAATCCCCGTCATCTGACACAGAGACAGACTTCCAAAATCTTGAACATTTGATATTGTATTTGTTCCTGTGAACAACACAATGAACTAGCAAATCACATTTGCTCCCATTGTACAGAAAGGAAACTGAGGTACTGACATTCATTCTTGTTGATTGCCTATATACTCAAGGCTCTCTCCAAAGCACCTAGGTAAGCAATGACTCGTTTTCCTGAACTGATCGCTTAAAATGATCCTTAATGACCACCTAGTCTTCATTCTACAGATGAGTCCCAAACATTTCTCTGGTATTCCTCAAGATTGCACAAAAATTCTTTGGAAAATATTGATAAGAATTAGAAAACTTGGGTTCTAGAGCTTTGGCTTGCTCTCAGCCACCAGCCTGGAGCCTGTTTCCTCATCTGTACATTGGGATAATAAGATCTGTTTTGCATAACTTAAAAGGTCTTTGTGGTCATTCAATAAAATGTGAAATCTTATTTCGACTATGTAAATATTATATATTAAACACCTACTCTGTGCCAGGAACTATATACTAGGTTCTGAAAGGACAATGATGAACAAGACTCATTCACTCACTCCTCCTATTAAAGCTTACAGGCTAATGCTGAACACAGACATTAAACATATTCCCACTTGCCTAAAGAATGCAATAGAAGGGTAAGTACGGGATGGTATGGGGGTCATAATAGGAAGTGCAAAGGGCACTAATGACATTGGGAAGAGGAAGCTTGGAAACTTTCCATGAGGAAATTGAGGGAAGTGAAATCTGAGCTGAGACATTCAAGTGCAGGAACACAAAGCCATATTCTTAGTGTGTGCTAGCATTGGCCTTAGGATCAGCATTGGCATTCTCTGTAAGTATGACGATCTGAATAATCTCAGTATCCTGTTCTGGCAGTGCTGCGAGCCTCTTCCAATATGGGCAAGGGAGAAGCAACATATTGTCTGATCTTCTCAACCCCACATCAGCGTGGATGTTTAAGATTTGGAGAACTCAGGGTGGCCAGTTGGATGGCTGTGGTTGGAACCACCCACTCCTCATTGGCATTCTCCCGGCTGCACTTGTAGAAGGGAGGAAGAAAAGAAAATGTTGCAGGCACCCACACTTCCAAAAGGAAGAAACATGTCAGTTGTACCCACTCAAGTCATCTCTGTTTAGTGACAGGCAGAAGGACACCCACTCCTGGTGGCCCAAACTCCAGAAGGAGAGGCATGGTGGAGCTGCCCACACTCTCAAGGACAGTATGGGAAATGGGTCAGGGGGCACTTCTGAAAATCTTAAAGGGCTGAGGAAAAAGAGAGAGTCTAAGTCAGGTATAATGAGCCAATATCCATCTCTTCTTCTGAACTAAGACATCCTTGAGGTCAGGGATGACCAGAACTTAGTCACCTCTGTAACACCAATAGGAGACATAGGAACTGGTACAAAGTAGAACTTTAATGCAGATGTAACTACAACAACAAAATGTGGTTATTGTGGTTGAATTGAATCTGACACATGGTGAAGAAATAGATGGATCAGAAACAGATCCAGAAGAGACATTTTATTTTAGAATAATAACTTTGTTATTTCAGTGAAATTGATTCACATACGTTATCAAAGTTCTCAGCAATGTCAACAGTTGATCGAAGAAGGCAAACGAATGAACAAAAGAAACACAAAATCCAAACACAGGCAAGCTCTCATCCATTAGAGATATCCACTGTTAATATGTTGTGAGTGGGGACTGAGGACAAGGGGACAGGCTGCAGACAGTAGAATATTGCTCCCAATGCGCAAGTGCCAAGCCAGCCTGTAAGTGCTCCCAAGGACATCCTGGCAATGCTGGTGTGCTCCTCCAAGGCTGGCAAAGGCTTCTAAACTTTCAAATTAGCTAAAGATGTCTGTCTCTGTAATTTTGCTACCAGAGATATGCTGAGGTCAGAGTGTCTCCCTAATCAGCACTGGGCCAAAAGCTAAAGGCAACATGAGATTGCTGAGAAACTGATGGGGGAGGATATGTTTGTAGGAATCATTGGGAATAATCAGGAAAGCCCTCTGTGCTTTTCCTTCCATCTTGTTATATGACTGCCCTTGGACTGTGAGGCTGGCAGAAACGCTGGAGGACCCAATGGACAAGAGGAAAAGAAAAGTACTGTTCTGTAATTAAATTCAGCATTGAAGACTCTGGCTCATCTGAAGAATCACAGAAAGTCTGAGCTCTCCATGAAAAGCCACTTTTAGCGTAAAGACTTCAACTCCTTAACTCTGCAAAACACCATTAAAGACCAAATCACTGGAAATCCTTTATCTCTCAAACAGAGTTCAACAAAAAATCCTTGAGAAATCTACTCATAGACCAACCACACCTGACTGACCCAAGCATGAGTGAATAGAGCCAACAAGGAATCCACTCATTGAAGGGTATCCCAGGCCTCCAGCACCAGGTTGGAAAGCATCCTGGATCCCTCTCCAAAGCCTTGAACAGGTAACCAAAGGCTGAGAAAGTCTACAGAACCACTGCAGATCCTGGTAGCACGTACAATTGCTCTGAGAAAATGCACAGAGAGGAGGGGTGGCATTAAGAATAGTGTAGAGCTGGGGCTGGCCCAGAGACATAATGATCAAGTTCACATACTCTGCTTTGGTGGCCCAGGGTTCGTGGGTTTGGATCCCGGGCACAGACCTACACACTGCTTGTTAAGCCACACTGTGACAGTGTCCAACACGCAAAGTAGAGGAGGATTGGCATGGATGTTGGCTCAGGGCTAATCTTCCTCAAGCTAAAAAAGAGGAAGATTGGCAATAGATGTTAGCTCAGAGCCAATCTTCCTCACCAAATATATATATATATATATATATATATATATATATATGGTAGAGCTGAGAGAAGTCAATAATTTATTTTCTTTTTTATTTGTAACTGTTGTGAGTTTTTAGAGAATAACTGAAGTAATAATTGAAGTGGATAACATATTATCTATGTATACAGGTAAAAATATCAATATAGATAGTTATTTCGGAGGAATTCTTTGAAATTAGATTTCTTATTATCATAGACTAAGGAAAATATTTAAAAAGCAGTATTTAACACTTGGGCCATTATCTGAAAACCTCATAGGTTGGGAGCCTATGAAAACAGGGAACTGAATTTGCAGCCTAAGTGTTCTAGAGCCAAACTAATGTTGCTTTAGATTTGCATCCTGAGAAGTTCCATTTATTCAAAATAACATTATACAAATATATAGATTATATGATAGAGAGTAATAATTTGATTAATAAAGTCATGTCCAACTTGCCATATTAAACAAAGTGGACCTAAAAGAATGGTTCAGCTGAAGAGGTATTTAAAACTGTTGGAGGAGAGGTGAAAACAAGAGCTGTGTGAGTTGAGAATACACAGATTTCCTTCCATCCTGTGTGCCATAAGTAAGTCTTCTTTGAAGCAGTGACATTTGAGTTGGGCTTTAAAATTCAAGCAGGCGTTTGCTTAAAATGCAAGAGAATGACACTAAAAGTGAGGAAACGGTGGTAGCAATAGAATTTAGTACAGGAAAGTGGAGGCTATGCGATGACATCATGTGGTTTAGTTTACCCGGGGAGGCATGCAGTACACTGACACACTCAGAGGCCAATTCAAAAGACTGGAACTTCTGTAGATACCAAGGAGCCCGCAGGATTTTCGGCAGAGCAGTGACATGTTCAGAGATCTCCTTTAGGAAGATAAATCTAACAGTGGCGTGTGGAGTGGTTGAAGATCCAATATGGAGACAGAGCCATCAGTCACGAGACTCTCATAATGGGACAGGAAAAGGGAAGGAGGAGCCCACATGGTCCTTGGAGGGGAAAATTCCAGTCTCGTTAGACCCCAGATTCCCTGACACCCAAGGGAAGACCTTGGAGTGGCTATGTTTTACTCCTTTTCTGATTTCCTTACGTTAACATTATCCTCTATTCTTGGATGGAAGAAGGTCCTAGTAAAATTAAGAATGCCAGACTGAGCTGCTTTCTTGGCCCCTGTGAGCCATTTTAATTCTCAAACCCTTTCTACAGCACCCAGTTGACAGTCATAGGATTTGGGTCTGACATCTTGGTTCAGAACATAGGCTCTGGAATTATGGAGAGAAACCAGACTTCACCCTGCTAGTTATTATCCATATGAGCCTCTCTAAGCCGCTTTTCCCTGGGGAGGAAAAGCAACACCTGCCTTATTTGGCCCTTGTGAGGCAATGCCTGGCACACCCTGCACTGAGGCTGGCACATGGTAAGCACCTAGTCAAGGCTGGTTCTTATCAGGGGTCTGTAATTCCTTCTCTATAATTCTAAAAGCCCAAACACCCGGAAAACCGAAATTTTGTAACTTATTTGCCTGCAGCAACTGACCTACCCTGAACTCACTTGTCGGGAAGAGTCGACCCAGACTGACACAAAGCTATTTATAGTCTCTATTTATCCCACTTCATGCTCCTATTCATAGATTTTTCCTGCAGAAATATTAATGTACTTGATTACAGGGTGCTGCCTCAGGCCCCAGTGGGCATGTGAATAATACCGAGCACGCGACATTTCACCATTCTAAACCTGAAACATTCTGAATGCTGAAGGGCATGTGGCCCCATGGTTTTGAATACGGGGATGTGAATTCATATTGCAAAGCTCACTTATTTTCAAGGAGTGAAAAGAAGTTTCTTTTCAAGTTGGTGGCCTCCGCATTTAGATGAAAAGAAGGAGAAACTGTCGACGTTGGCTTTTTTTTCTTTTAATTCTTCAGATGCTTACCGAGGGACATCAGAAGTGGGCTCCTTCTGTGCCGATGGGTGGTGCTGGAAGCGCGCAGTGTGAAGCCCACCTCCCACCTAAGGAGTTTCAGTTTCAAAAAACTGTCTCTCTGTTGACTCCTTCTATCGTCTTGGCTTCCTGCTGAGAGGGCATGAATGGAGAGGAGGAGCTGATTAGCCTTCACCTTAAAGATGGGAAACTGAGGCTCAGGGAATGACTTTGCAGGGATGTGCCACACAGCAGGGTGGGTGTGGTTCAGGACAGTCCTAATTGTTTTGGTGTCTTATACCCGGATGGACAGTCATGAAGCCAGGAACCCCGTAAGCTAGGCTCTGGTCCTAAGACCTTCTTTCTTTATGCCCTGGGTCAGGCATAGCACATAGTGGGTGCTCCATAAATCTGCGTGCAATTGGAGTGACTGTTCCTTTCTGACATTTTTCTCTCCATCCCTCCTCCTGCCTCACTTCTAGCTTCCTTTAGCAGCGAGGGGAGGGACGCTGAACAGTACAGAGCGGCACAGCTCTCTTTCATCTCTTGAAAGCAGTTGCCAGACGTTTGACAGCAGAGTTTGCCTTGTACCATGGGTCCTTCAGCAGTGTTTATATTTGCTAGCTGTCTGTTCTGCTTCGTTCTGTCTCCTGAAAAATTGGCCAAGATGAGGGTCTCTGAGCTTTCCACCCTGAAAGACAGGACTTCCACCCCATTCCTGGGACTAGCCTTTGATTTGTCATGAAACAAAAAATCTAAAGTGAAACGTGTCTTCAAGGGGAAGACAAGCAATGCCCTCTGGGTGTGTCGATAGGGAGAACCTCTTGGAAAAAGTTTGGGCCTCTTTCATTCAGCGAATAATCAGCAAGGGCCTAGGGACCAGGGGGATTTCAGAAACGGTGTGGGTTCTGCAGTTCCTGGAATCTTCCTCCTTTTTCTATCTACACAAGCTGTGCTTGAGAAGAAGCATGCCATCATTATTCCAGGAACACCTCAAGTCCGACCGCATCTGTAAAGCCCCGGTCCCTTTTCATCTTTGTTGTGTGGACTTTTACATTTTTCCCATTCCTCTGCTCCCTGGAGCTTCTCTCTGAGCCTGCACTGGCTCTCGTTTGTGCATCGGAAGCCCCCACAGTCCAGTCGTCAGCCAGACCTGGTTGGTGTTTCCTGCTTTTCCTGAGACATTGCCATTGAGATGACTTGCCCTCAGCCCACATTTCTGGATCTTCACGTAATTAAGCAGAACTGCTCATCTCTCCAACACCATCCATATGCCATCCCCATGGGACAGGGCTGCTGCGTTCTTCCAGGAGTACAGGCCCTAAACCTTGGAGTCACTGTCAGCCCCTCTCTCTTTCCACCTCTACATTCTGGCACTAAGTTGTTTTGGGTCAGAGAGCCCGTGGGGACTCTAGGACACTCATCTCGAAATGCACACCGATAATATTACCTGTTTTACCATTTCCAGGGGTCAGTAATCCTCTGAACTTCACCGCTGGACACCCTAGTCAGAAGTTCTCAGTGTGGTCCTCGGACTAATGGCAGCACAATGCCCTGGGTTGGTTTGTTAGTTTTAATGTGGATTCCCAGACCCCACACCCAGACCTACTGAAGCAGAAAGGATAGTTAGGGAAGTTAAGTGAGCTGCTCACACCACATAGCCAGCATGTGGTGACACCAGAGTTCCGACCCAGGGTCTGACTCCCAAGGCCATGTTCTGATTAACTAAGCAATCTAACCTCTCTGGTTCCCCAAGAAGGAAACTTACAGGATGATGGCAGAATGTGTGTGTGTCTGTGTGTGTGTGTGTGTGTGTGCGTCTATTTGTGTGTGTTAGTGTGTTGGGGGGAGGGGATGGTCAGAGTTAGGGTTTAAGATTTAGGGAGGAAGCAGCTGGTGTCAGTGCACTCCTAGGATCTGTCCCAAAATGTCCTACAGTGGTCGAGACACTGATAAGACATCCCACTAGGGGGTATAATTTCTGATATGTGGTTTGTCCCAGCTTCTCCTCTGCCCTCCTGAGACTGTCCAAGGAAAGCCAAGGATGGTTGCTTTTGTCTGAAAGACTGGTACCCTTTAAACCCGAAGTCACTGAAACTCTTTAAAGCATGAAGGTTTCAAGGTCTGCAGGCCCTGAAGGAAGGGCCCAGGCACATGCAGAGAGGAGCAGAGAGCCAGAGACCTCAGCCAGGTGGGACTTTCCAGGCACATTTCTGTAAGAAACTGATAACCAGGCTGGCCGCCCCTGGGTCTACCTGGCTGCTCGAGACCATGGGCGGCAAAGTGCTGCATCACCCTTTTCTCCCCGTGGTTCGAGTGCCTGCTGCTGGGCTGGGCTCTGGAGGAACTGGTGGTTAGTTTTGTGGTCACCAGCAGTTTTATGAAGGTCCTTGAGGTGCTTTAAGCACCAGGTGGCCCCAGCGTGGTTTAACTGTCTGGGGGCCCGAGCTCTCTCAGTGGCCACCTCAGTAACGTAGCCAACCTTGATGTGAGAATTGTTCGGTTGGCCCTGACAATTACCTAGTGCACCAGCGGTGCAAGTTTCACCCTTGCTCTAACGTAATATATTATAAATTCATATATTATAAATTAATAAATTAGTCAGCACCTCTGTAGCACTTAACAGTCTATAAACACTCGGGGGTACATCGTCTCATTTGAGAGTTACAATAACACCTTTGGTGTCTCATTGGTCCCACTTTGCAGATGTGGAAACGGAAGGTCATCAAGGTTGAGAGCCCATCCCATGGACCAGACGACTGGCTCAGAGCCCTTCATAAATTATCTCAGACTATGGTCCATAACCCTCCAAGGCCAAGAGGACCCCCCACTTTGCAGATGATGACACCTCCCAGCTTCCAGTCCCAGCCTCTGCCCAAGCCAGCATCTCTCTCTCTCTGGAAAGTCTGAAAGCTGTGGCTTACTGCTCTCAAGCAGGTAGGAACAAGATGGCTATATTTTCTCTTGGTCTTGTTCCCAGATGCTCTGTCAGAGAGCACTTCTTAGAACAAACGCAGAATACAAAATAACTCATACCGCCTTTCAAAAGCCCTCAGGAAGCTTTGGGGTGACATTTTAACTGCCTCGTCTCTTGATCTCGGCCCTTGTTTTTCTTTCTTTGAGCATCCATCATAGGCCCTCTATCAAGGCTATGATCAGGTATGGACCAGGAGCCCTGGGAATGCAGAATATTAAAGACATACACAACCACATATACACACATGCGCATGTTTACACACAGCCACAAACACACACACATATACATACACACACTTTCCATGCCTGGAATCAATGATCTACTAGAGAACCCAAACCAATGTGTTCAATGAATGTTTATTACATACACACCGAATATGGTGTAAGGTGCTTCACTTTTTTGCACACATGGCTTTATGACTTCATTTACCCTCACTGTGGTAATTCCTTTTACCATCATCTCTTGTGAAACTGACCATCCTGGTGTGTGTAGATCTATTTATAGTTCCCTTTTCCTCACCAGGCTATGCAGGAGCTTTTGACAGAAGATCCCTGCAGCCCGCCCGGTGACGCAGCAGTTAAGTTCACACATTCGGCTTCAGTGGCCCAGCGTTCGTCGGTTCGGATCCCGGGTGCGGACATGGCACTGCTTGGCCAGCCATGCTGTGGTAGGCGTCCCACGTATAAACTAGAGGAAGATGGGCACAGATGTTAGCTCAGGGCCAGTCTTCCTCAGCAAAAAGAGGAGGATTGGCAGCAGATGTTAGCTCAGGGCTAATCTTCCTCAAAAAAGAAGAAGAAGAAGAAGAGCACTGTCTTATTAATCATTGCATTCCTGTTCATTGATTCACCCAACAGCTGTTTATTGAATGTCTAGTGTGTGCCAGGTTTATGCCAGATGCAGGAGAAGAGCAGGCTTAGGACATGCTTTTGCATGAATACATCAATGAATGAACACGTGAATGGTTTGTTGAATGCTGAAGAGACTAGGGAGAGAGGGAGGGTGGAGATACTAGGGTGGGAGGCCTTGGCATTGTCCAGAGAGGAGGGGAAGAGCCTGTGCCCAGCAGAGCCAGTGAGTTGGGACAATAGAGGTAGTTTAGTACATATGAGGTTAGGAGCAGAGTCCAGCTCCCCTGAGGAGCTGTGGGACCATTGGCAGGCCCATTCACCTCTTTCACCGTCAATATTCTTGACTGTAAACTGATGGCTATAAGACTCTCTGCCCCATGGGGGCCATTTGGACACTATATAAGCTCATGCATGTGAAACACTTAGCCTACTGCCTAGATGGTCCCCACTAAAATCTAGCAATTATTAAGAGTGTAAATAGACCTACAGCAGATGAAGCAAGCATTTGGAAATACGTGCATATGCATAAACATTTCAGTAATTAAACAAAAAGCAAAAAAACAGCAGAGAATGTTATGGCCAAATCTGGCCTTTCACGATCGCTGCTCTCTCTCTCTTCTTCTGGAGAGAAGTCTTTGCAAATTCTGCAAGAGTTTCCAGGCTCATTATTAGAAGCCTTTCTTGGTGGCTAGGAGACTCTGACCAGGCTTCTTGATTCATTAGTGTAACCCTGTGTCCAGATCCTTGCCCTCCCAGGCCCTGCCTACAACATCCCTGTGGGGGCAGGGTCTGCCATCCTTCGGGGATGATAGTCAGAGCTGTGTAGTTCCAGGTCCCCTGAGTGGGAGGGTAATGCAGCCCACCAATTACTGGAAATTAAAGCCAGGTAATTTGAACCCATCTGCTGGGCTCCTGACCACAAACCACCTCTTAGCTAACCCTGAGCTGGATCTTGTTACTCCCCCGGTGCCTGCCCAGCTTCATTACCACGGCCATGGGAAGGGAGGAAACCAAGAGGTTACTCAGGTCTTCAGTTAGCGCTTTGTCATTAGCGTGGTTATTGCCCAAGTCCTACCTCCCCAGAGACTTTGAGATCTAGGAGCTGGAAGGATGATTTGATAACAGGACCAGAGGTTCCCAGATCTCACCAGATGGAGCAGGGACCTCATCAGATGGGCCAGCAAGGGTTGGGGGAACTCACATGACAGGGGTGGGCAGATTCCAGGAGGCCATCCCACAGCTTCTTGGAGCAACTCAATGCTTCTAGCTCAGATGCTCCACAGATGGCTTTTAGGGGCAATTATGGTGACCAGGCAACATCAATGTAGGGTGACATAGGCACCAGGCAAGCTTGGGTTTGAAAAATAAATCTGCCCCTTATTAGATCTTGAGAACTTTCTTAAACATCAAAGCCACAAGTTCTCTGACAATACAATGAAGACAGACCCTCCATTTCAGGGGGCTGTCGTGATCCTTACATTAGACCATCTTTCTAGAACCATAGTAGATTAAGAAGTCTCCATCAAGGTTGAGCAGATCTAGACAGTGTGATAAAAGCCAAGAGACAGAGTCTCAGCCATCTGATGTTTGTGGAACCCCTGGGGCCACCGAGCCCATCTGTGGCTATATCCCCACATCCTGTCTCTGTGTGGCAAGCACCCTTGTCCCTATCCCACAGATCGGAAGTCAAGGCTCAGAGAAGTTATGTCCTGCTCAAGGAAGTACATGCACTGGATGGAAAATTCTCCGTAGAGATGCACATGTATCCATTCCCTGAATCAGTGACTGGCGAGAAAATACACATTAGAGTCTGGGAATGGAGATAAGGATGATATGGTCCACCACTTCTGCTTGTATTTCATTCCTCATTGTTAGAGGAGCCGGCGGGTCCTCGACCCTGTGATTGCATTCTTGGTAGCAGTTTTCTTGGGGAAATCTTCAATACCAAGTAACCACGAAGACTCCTCTCCCAAATGTGATTACACTTTCAACCACATTCTGCACCCTTTTTTCTCTAGAAAACTGAGCATCTTATGCAGAAAAATGATAAAAGTCCATTTGACTTTACTAGGGCGGAACTAAGAGAGTTTTTGAACTGAGATTAAATTGATAGATCAGGAGCTGCTGTCATGGTAATATGACATCAGGAGGATATCCAAGCTGTAGCTCTGACTGCCAGCATCTTACCAAAGTTTTAGTCTAGTGGCAAGAGCGCTTTTGATATATCAAAGAGATGGTGTTGTCTTTCAAACTGCGTTCATATTCTAACGTCCTATCATCAGCAGAAAATAATGTCAGGGCTAACAGAAGATCTTTCTAACTTACTTATTTCTTTTTTTTAATGGTTTCAGTAGTCAGTGGGAGGAGGCATTGCAGGCCACCATTCGTGCCCAGCTGGAAATGAGCCGTGGCACTGGTTCTGCCCATGTCCACTGTATCCATTGTACCATATCCTGGGCCTCTCCCTGACTCATATTTGCACTGCCACCCCTCCCCATGGCAGCTGCACCTCAATATTGGCAAAGTGTGTCTGATCAGATCTGTTAGGAGAGGAAACTTCAAAAGTCTCTGAGCCCAGGAAAGTAACTATTTTGATATGAAAGATGGACAGGGCTTTAAGCCATTCCTCTTGAATTCCTCCCTCAGTCTCCCACATCTAATATTAAACTCCCTCTTGGTCATTCCCTCTTTGCATTCCTCCATTGATAGGAAGCTCACCACATCACAGGCAGCCCATTAGAGCCACTCTCCTCATAAGCTTAGGAGCTGCATGAGTTAACACCTGCCATTCTTTCTAACCTCATCTCACATCCCACTGATGTCCAGCCACACTGATCCTATTCTTAGTAATGCCAGGCTTTGTCCAGCTTAGTGATGGTGACTTGGGGCTCCCCTGCCTGAGAGGGAGCTCTTGGCATGGCTGCTCATCCTTGTCCTTCGCTCTCAGTTCAGGTAGCGTCTCTTCAGGGCTGCCTTCCCTGACCACCCCCTCTCCAGCGGCTCCTCACTGCTCAGTCCCTCCTCCAGTCACTCGTCTATCACCACATCTTCTTCATCCCTTTCATGGCACTGACCACTGTGTGAAATGATCCGGTTGATGCACACGTGTGTTTACCTGAGAATGATTATATACTGTTTATGTGCGTGTTTATCTGTGTGTGATTATTCATTATGTATGTATGTTTACTTCTAAATTATCGTGTCCTGTTTATGTATGCGTTTATCTGTGTGCTATTAGGTAGTTTATGCACATGTTTACCTGTGTACCATTAAATACTGTTTATATGTATGCTTACATGTGTGATTATATACTACTTATGAACATGGTTACCTGTGTGATTATGTATTGTTTATGTACGTGCTGACCTCTTTCTGATTATGTACTGTTTAAGCACATGCTTTGGTGGTCTAGTGGTTAAGTTCTGGTGCTCTCACTACCGCGGCCCGGGTTCGTTTCCTGGTCAGGGAACCACACCATCCGTCTGTCGGTTGTCATACTCTGGTGGCTGCGTCTGGCTGTGATGCTGAAAGCCATGCCACCGGTGTTTCAAATACCAGCAGAATCACTCATGGTGGACAGGTTTCAGCGGAGCTCCCAGACTAGACAGACTAGGAGGAAGGACCTGGCCACCCACTTCTGAAAAGCTTGGCCACGAAAACCCTATAAATAGCAGCAGAGTATTGTCTGACAGAGCGCCAGAAGGTGAAAGGATGGCGCAATAAGACCAAGGCGGGTTCTGCTCTGCAGTGCACAGGATCACTAGGAGTCAGAGTCGCATCAATGGCACTAGCAACAAAAAGCACATGTTTACCTGTGTCCTGTTATTATCTCCTCCTACAGAACGTGCCATTGGGATCGAGGGGGTGCACCCGTCTTGATCACTGCTGCTTCCTCGAGACCTGGCAGAGCGGCTCCTGTGGGAACACCTGCTGAAGGAACGGGTGTCAGGCCACACCTGCTGCAAAGTGTCCCTTACTGAGGACCAACATCTGCCTCAGCAACGCCCACCACTGCTCATGGCTGTGACCTTGGGGTCAAGTCCGGTTCCTTTCGTCCCTGAGAGCCTGTTTGATGTCGCCAGCCTGCGATCTGTGACATTTTTGTCTTTGAAGGCAGAAATTAAGTCTCCCCAGTGTCTCCTCTGCTGCAGCTTAAACATCTTCATTTTCTTCTAGGGAAAAATATCCTTTCAGACTCAGCTCAGGTGTCATTTCCTCTAGGAGGAAAATCTACCCAAATTTAGCTCCTCATTCCAGTTTCTTGGCATCTTTTGAGGACCATATCACAACATTTATCATCTTACTCTCCCTCTGGACTAGGCACACATTGGATGAAATTGTCTTGATCAAGGCCCTCGATAAAAACTCTGAATAGAGCCTAAGGATTAATTCCTAGGGATCCCACAAGGCTGATTTTAAGACAGTCTTTGGGTCTTAAACTTTGCTGAGATCATTTGAAGAAAAGATATCCCCAATATTCAGTCATTTAAAAAGATGTAATAGAAGCAGGAGGAGCCCTTACAAACATAGGGTGCAACCACATCATTTTCCAAATGAGAAAACTGTGGTCCAGAGAGAAGCTGATCACGTGCTGAGGGGCAGGGCCAGGGGCACGGGCTGGTGAGTAGAAGAGTCAAATTTGGGAGCCCAGGGTCATATACCACAGCAAGAAAGGGCTGACCCTGCCTTTCTGGACCCAAAGGGACCAGGGAGGAAGGTAGGAGAAACTTTCCCCTCTTGGGAAAGACCCTGAGGGTCAGGGGCCAAGTCCAGGTCAAGCAGGCTGAGCTTTAGGGCTGAGGATGCATGCCAAGCACAGCAAAACATCAACGATTGCCTGGGATGAGCAGCAGGAGCTGAGGTGCAGAGCCAAAGGTCAGAGGGCCTGAGATGATGGCATTCAGGAGTGAATAACTGGTACAAAGGCTGTGGCCAGCGCTGGCCAGTACCAGCAGAGTCTGGGACTGAGCCACTTAGAGGCAGACAAGACTGCCAATCAAACTGCTGAATCTTAACCTCTGAGGAGATGCTTGTGGGCCTTTTGGGGACCCCTGGAGACCCATGGAGAGAGGTTAGAACCTCAAGGGCGTCAGATCAATGGGGCTTCATTCAGGAGGTGGAGGTGGGGAGACATGGGTGTGAAATGGCTGAGGGATTCAGGAAAGGTGCAGTTAGAGAGAATCCTTGAAGGATGGAGGGGTTCAGCCCAGCAAATGAGTGGGGAGGGAGAGGCCATCAAGCCGGAGGAATGTCATAAGCAAAGACAAAGATATGAGAATGCAAGAGGAGGCGTGGATGGGGGCAGAGAGTGGAACATGCCAGAGGATGTTGGAGTCTGTGTCCTTTACCAGGCCTGCCTCGGGCACTCAGACACAGAAAGTTAACTTACAAATTCCATTCTGCCCTGGAGTGATCACAGCTTGAAACTTTAGCCAAAAATTGAAGGAAGAATTTGGGAAAGGAGAAATTCATTGCTGTAGACACAGAGTAAAAGGTTATTGGATTTTTTTTTTTCATCTTTGGGAGGCAACCTGAAAAAGAAGGGGGTCATCGTTCAGCCCCATGCTCCCACCCTACTCCTAATTATGTAAGTATGCCCTGGATTGCACAGGCGGTTCTCAATGTCAGGCCTTGGCTCTGAATCCACGGAACCCGCACTGGACCTCCCCAACAAGGTGGGACAACTGTGAGCAGCAATGATGCTGGAGATCCCAGCGGCCACTTGGGCAGTCTTGGAAAGTCACTAAAGCCAGCTGTGCTTCAGTATCTAGGTTTGTGAAATGGATCTTATAGCTTCCCCCTGAGATTGTCGTAAATGTTATATGAGATTATATTTGCTAAAGGGCTACATAAACTGGTGGTACTCCATGAGTGAAGGACCAATCCCCCATCTTTTCTCCCTGCCTGCCTCTTCATCACCACTGTCGAAACATGAGCTCTGGGAAGGACAAGAAAGAACAGACATTTTTAAACACAACTTCTATCTTCCTGAAGGGCTAGACATTGGGATACAGTAGTAGCTCATTTAATTCTCACCATTATCCTGAGAGGTAGGTATTATTCTCTCTGGAGATGAGAAAAATTATCTTTAGAATATTCTGAGCCTGCCCTATAACTGTCCCTCGGTGCACACAGAGCTGAGAGTTGGAGCCACATCTGCCTATCCATGTCCACCCTCTCTGCAGTCTGTTCCAAGCTAGAGGATGCTTGATTGAGCATCTTCTCTGTGCACCCTTGACAAAAGTCTGCACCTGGGAGGGGAGCCCCTTCCCCTGTTAGAGTCAGGACCTGTGTAGGCAACATCCATGCAGTATGTCTTCAGTTTCCATGGTAGAGATATCGATGCTCCTGGGACAGATGAGAAAGCCAAGGGGCAGAAAGCCCTACCGGCTTGTCAATATCACTTAGCTAGAACACAGCAGAGCCAGAAAATTGGTTCCAAGCCCGTGCTCGCTCTCCTCTCCCGACATTCCCCGCCCTTCTTTGGTCTTTGATGCAGCTGGGGGGATGGTATGGAGAGAAGGAAGGGCTCTGTGTCCAGTGAGAATAGCCAGTGATGGAAGGCCACCTACATCCAGGGAGAGAGAATTGTTGCTGCCCTTGGAATGGCTTTGCAGAGAAGGCAGGAGTGAGACTGATGCTAAAAGGATGGGTCATCTTTGGAGGGGAGGCCAGGACCAGTGGTGTAACTTGGTCACATCTACTGGACTAGTGAGATATGGACACACCTAAAAATAACATGTTTTAAGATTCAGTATCCCAATCCTTGTGAACATAGGATTCAAGACAAACCAGTGCTACCTCAATACACCTGGTCCTAAACCTTAGCCAACCTTGCTTAGGAAACAGGCTGAAATAGACTGGACTAGCTGCAGTGAGCTGTCATAATTATCAGCAGCAATTAGTATCACCACTCATTATTGTTAGAATTAATATTAATTTTTAGTGTTACCGCTAATTATTTATCGTCATAATCTTACTACAGATCTGAGTACGTCTTCACAGGCGGTGCTCATTTGGATATATTTTATCTCTTTTGAACCTTACAACAAGCAACTTCCCTGATTGTGGTAAGGACTCTGGTTCTCAGTACCCAAGGTCTACCGCATTGTATCTGTGTGTCCTTCTGTGAGTCATTAACCTCATGGGGACTCAGTTTCCTGTCTGTGCAATGAGAATGGTGATGCCTGGCTCACAGGATCTTCTGGAGAATAAAATGAGGCAGGAGAGCACTTAGCACTGTGATAGTCACTTCCTAACTGGCAGCCACTACTGTGATTTCATCATTGTCGCCATCGTCCTGTGGTCACCAGGAGTTTCTAGGCCATCTTTGGTGGGTCAGACTCCTACGGTCGACTCTCCTATCCACAACTCCCCATGTCTTCTTCCTGGCACTTCTGGGCACTGAGGGCTGGACCAGACCCAGACTCTACCAGTCAGACTGCTGGGGTGGGGTGGTGCCCACACAGAGGACCACTGGCACGGGGCTGCCAAGAGTAACCCCATATAACCATGGACTCCTCCCCACTTGTCCCATGGCTTGACAATAATGGCTGGAGATATGCTGTGCTTCCCTTCAGACATAGTTTTATTTGCCCATCAAATGAGCTCAGTGGGCAAGTTTTGCAAAATGCCTCTTTGGGAAATGAAGACCCTGAGGTTCCAGGAAGATTGCTTTTACTGACAATCACTCAACTGGAAGAGCCGGAGCCAGGACATCCACTCAGCTCTCAGGTCTTCCCATTCTGTGCTCTTCCAACCAACCGAGCACATGTAGGCAGAACATGCAAGGCCTCGGGTGGCGCCGTTCTGTTGTCCAAATCCACTCCCTCCCCTGAAACCATGCTCAGTGGCTCGGCTTCCCCAGGCAGGTGTGAACACAACCTTCACCTCATCGAGAAAGTCCAATTGTTCAGCTACACTGCTGGGAGCCTGATGCTCGGCCATGCTCCTCCTTGAACCTGCGGTCTCCCGTTGTGCGCAGGCGTGCCCTGTTGCCTGACACACTTATCAACTGCTGGATGGGGCCGAGAGTGTCAATCAGTGGGGGTGAGAACAAGCAGAAATCCTGGCTTTTCTGGAGTATAAAAAGACATTGGGATTGATTTGAACAGGATGCGTTATAAATCCTGGGTGTGGATCCGAGGGGTACTCAATGAAAAGCCATGAAGGGAAGGAGAGAAGAAAGAGGGGAGAGAGAGAGAATAAAGGAATAGAGGAAGAAAGCAGGAGAGAAGGAGGAAGAAAGGAGAAAGGAAAGGAGAGAGAAGACGGATAAGGGGAGTGACAGAGAGAGAAGAGAATGAAGGACGGGGACAGAAAGAGAGAAGGAGAGGAGGAGAGGGGGCAGGAGGAGAAGTCTCGCATTCCCGCTCTAGCTTGCTGGCTTGAATCCATTTAGAGAATGGAAGGAAAGGGACTGAGATCAGAGGAAACAGGCGGCAGGCAAGCTCTAGCCCCATGTTGATACATTCTCCCAAATCTCCTCCCTCCCTGGTCATGTCTGAATGTGAGTACACGTGTGTGTGCTTCTGTATGCATGTGTGTCTTGTCTGTGTGTATGTATGTGTGCTTCTGCGTGTGTGTGTGTGTGTGTGTGTGTGTGTGTGTGTCTGAGGGAGTCCGCATACGTGTGCATGTGAGAAGTGGTTTACCGGTCATCCAGACCCACTACTTCCTTAGCCTGCACATCCACTCTCAGCAGCAGCCTGAGGATGAATTCAGCCACTCTATCCGCTGACGGGGCCCCTGCCGGACCTCCTCGTCCTCTCTGCGGGCTTGAAGGAACCAGATTGCCTCCAAAGTCGTGCTTCCTTTGCTCTGCCATGGAAGTAAATGGTGGTTCCCCCTTCCTCTCCTGGAGAGGTCTGGGGCTTCTAGTGCTTTGGGGCTGCCAATTGGGCAGGGCAGTAAGTCCATTTCATATCAGATCTCGTGAAAGCTTAAAACTGCCTTCCCAGCTAAAATTTCCTTTAGTGTTTACAAAAGAAGCGGGCAGAGTGCGCCCCGCTCTCTCTGAGCCCTGCCCCATGCTGCAAAGCTTTGCTCAAATGCTCAAGTTCAATAAAACCCCAAGAGCACTTTGCCAAGTCCTCCTTCTCTGATTTTGAAAGTCGTGTATTTTGATCGAAATTTAATCCACATGTTCTTGATTTATTTACAATTAAATCATCAAAATATTATTTTAAGCGTTGTTTGATGTCTAGGAAACCTTTTGAGGTCTTTTTAATATGATTTTAAAAGCCTCTTTCCTTAAAAGCCGGAAACTTTGCTTTGCTGCATGTAAATAAACCCACTGGAGATGAGTGACTTTAGTCGAGAAATGTCAAGGCAGTTGACAGGGGTTTGGAAACAGCAAGTCCACGTTGCGCTCAATAAGAACTGCAATCAGACCCACGGGACTTTCCCTTGTGATGTTCCCAGTAGCCCTTACTCAGGCATTCAAAGTTTGCCAGTCATCTGAAATGTTTCATCAAAATCAGCGGTTGTTTTCCACAGGGAAGGGCAGCGGCTGACATTTAGTGGGTACCCTGGGCACTGCAGTTGACACTTCAAACACAGGACCTCCCGTCATTGCTACTGACAGCCTAATGCCATGAGCATCATGATTCTCTTTCACAAATAAGGAAGCAGGATCTCCAGGAGGTTAAGTCACCTGCCGGTCGTCATCTGATTATATGGGATTGAAACTCAGGTTGTTCAGACACCGAAGTGCTACTCCACCCACATCCCCCTGCCCCTTCTCCAGGTGCAGTCAAAAAATGGCGAGGAGCATTACAATGCCAGTAGACACAATGAATCTGGCGTTTCTTTGGAGCTTTGCAAGTGTGCATCGTGAGAGTTCCAGGCGAGACACGCGCACATTGAACACACAGCAGAGTCCTGACAAATTGCTGATACCTCTTTTAAGGCTGATAGCTGTCATTATCAATTACTTCATTGGATTCTCCCAACACATGGTAAAGAAGGTAAGGCAAAGATTATTAATCACATTTTTAAGTTAAGGAAAGTAGCCAATGAATTAAGAGCAAACTGCCAATGTCTCCTCTAGCATTAGCAGGGGTCAGAAAGGAGCAAGTTCATCAGCCCAAAGAGATGCGCCTTCCACTGGGGTGTCTGGCAGTAGGTTCTGAAACAGTGCTGTCTAATTTGCTAGCTACTAGCCATATGTGGTTATTTAAATTTCACTTTTAATTAATTAAAATAAATAAAGTTAAAAATTCCATTTCTCAGCCACACTGGCCGCATTTTAAGTGCTCCATATCCACATGTGGCTGGTGGCCACTGTGTTGGACAGCACAGAGTGGGAAGACTTCCATCATCACAGAAAGTTCTATTGGACAGTACCCGTCTGAAAGCTCTCCAGCTTGGCCACTCGTGCCTGGCATTTTAAATTAGTCATATTGTGAGCACCGTCTCTCTTTTCCTCTACATCCTTCAATGTGCTGCTATCTGACTCCCATCTGGGGTTCCTGTGACCCACCCCGTCCCCTCCTAATTCATGACCCACAGGTAACCAGTATCTGAAGAGTCATGCGAATGCCGGGAAGGGCTGCCTTCCCTCGCAGCTTGAATGCTCCCGGGTGAAGCTGTGCAGCCGCTAAGCCCTGCTGTGTTTCAGCTAATCTTCTGCAAAATGGAAGGAGGGGCTCGGGGGAGGAAGAAGAAGACTTTTGGAAGGTGAGGCACAGCAGGGAGATGAAGTGGCTGCCACGGAGGCAGACATCTGTGCCCAGACAGATAGAGTGCCACAGATACGATCTTCGTGACTATCCTTCTGAGAGATAAACAACTTGCCAGAGCAGTGTGCGGGAGGAAGTGCCCCGCTGAGAAAGTGGTGTTCGGAGGCCAGACTCTCAGCCCCTGCGGTCAGGGACCCAGGGCGAGGAAGGCGGGGGAGGGGAAGGAGGCAGCCCCTGCACAGCACAGGTGGCAGGAGTCACAGGGCCCAATGCCACAGATGTCAATAGAGAGAAATGTGTGAGCGTTGGCACATGAGGGGGTAAAGGTTCTGTGAGAAAGAAAAAAAAGGCAGAAGGAGAGAAGGTGGTGATGTGCATGTTTAGCTCTGTCTCTTGTTATATATCAAAATGGGGTGTATTTTGAGGGTAAGGATTGGGATTTACATCGCAAACCTGCTACTTGTCAGCTCTGCAGTTCTGAGTGACTTCTCTAGACTTGGTTTTACCATCCAGAAAATGGGATATTCTTTTAAAGAGACACTGTAAGGCTGTAGCAAGATTTCTTGAAGCAGAAACAATAAGTTCTTCTTCCATGAATCAGATTTAGATAGAGGATGAATGGACGGATGGATGGATGGTTGGATGGATGATGAAAGGATGGATAGATGGATAAATGGGTGAATCGATGCATGGATAGGTGATGGATGGATAAGTGGATGGATGGATGAATGATGGAAGGATGGATAGATGGATGAGTAGATAGATGGACAAATGGATGAGTAGATAGAGGGACGGATGGATATGAATTCTATTAAAATGTTTCTTTTTGACGAGTAGTATATGTAAGCCTTTCTCTTCCAGGAGCCTGGTAGCTTTTCCAGGAATAGGGTTGGATATAATTCAGTCTTATACCCTCACAAGCAGCACAAGTAGCATAGATTCAGGTGCATCTGTTCAGTGAAACCTAGAAGGAAGAGGAAGAGGAGAAAAGGAGGGAGAGAGACAGAAGGAGACAGGGAATCTAACGGGAGCATATATTTTAAACTTAAGTTATTTATATAAGGTACCTTCTTAAGATTTTGTCCATTTAAAAAAACTTCAGAAGACGATGATATCTTGAGATTTGAGACTGGGTTTAGAATAAGATTGCAAATAAAAGTATAGGATACTCAGTTAAACTAGAATTTTAGAAAACCAAGAAGTGTTTTTTCTTAGTATGTTTCATGCAATATTTGAGACACATTTATACTTAAATAAATGTTGCTATGAAATTCAAATGCAACCAGGTGACTTGTATTTTATATGGCAACCCTAGCTTAGGGTAAAGGAAAAAACAAGAAGCTTTTGGGCTTGTTATTAATCTTTGTGTATTTGAGCATATTTTACCAAAAAGCTACTCAGTGGGATTCAGGGAAAAGCCTGGTTAATCGTAAAGGCACAAGCATTTCCCATTGCTCATTGTGCAGACGTCTTCCTCAAGGCCAACACAATCACTTAGCCAAGTACATATAATAGCATCCCAAATGTAGCCAATGATTCCTAACACTGGTGACTCGCTACTTTTGGAGGGACTTGGAGCTTTCGATATGGATGGGAAGGGCAGAGTGAACTGACATTTTCGGAATGAACAGGAAGGTTTAGCACATAGTAGAATGGAAAGGACGAACCAGACACAAAAGACTTCCTGACTGACCAAGTCGCAGCCATGCCCGTGCTTCAGTAGCACTCCCACCTGGAGGCAGAAGTGGCCCAATAGACTGATCGGAAACCGTGGAGAATCCGCAGATTCCAGCATGCGTTCACCAATCCATCATCTGTCACACCTCAGTACTCTGGAACAGCATTCCCCCTTCTCTCACATTTTCACCTAGAGTTTGCATTTCTCAACCACATTCCCACCCTGCTAAAAGCAGTTATTTCTGAGTTGGTCTTTTCTTTCTATTATTACCCACTAAATACCTCCTCCCTATCGGGGCTGGGTCCCATTCTTCACGATCATCCAGCCAGTCTAAGTACATCATTTTTTTCCTGCTTTCTATTCTATGCTGTTTCCTCTAAGTTCTCACCGGTGAAGAGGTGTTCTTCAGAGAATTCCTCCAATATGAGGAATAACTAAAGGTACGCTTTTCTTTTGAAGAATTAGGAATAGCAAAGGCATGCACTTTTTGCAATGTAATGTGTGTGGGTATATTCGTGTATTTTCCCTTATTGTATATCACTTTTTTCTGGCAATATTTGATCCCATCACCCTCTTTTCAAGACACCTCTCCTTCCCATTCTGAAGTGATCTTTTGAGAGTGGCAGTGATGTTACAATAGGTTGGAGTTGCTATTATTAAAAATTACTACTTTTTTTGACCATGTTGCTTTTGTTGCCCAGTGGGATTTTGATTCCAGACATTCCTCTTGCTTTGCATCCACTGGGGAAGTGATGAAACCATTCATTATTTAAAAGTTTGGAAACCACAAGAACTACAGTATCTAACCAGATTGGATTGACTTTTTAGCTCTTTTGATTAATAATTCATAAACCTGAGGATATGTGAATTGGGTGAGCACTAACCTGCTAACAAAAGGAGAGTAGGAGATGAATGTTAACATGGCTTCTGTGTTATTTTACTTAACACTTTGGACCAACAAAACAAACCCATGTGTCATGGAACCTGTTTCATAGTTTCAATCCACAATCAATATTTCATGATTAATGGGCCCATATGTTCACACAGGGCCCCTGCAGTACAAAAGCTGCGCGCGCACCCCCGTGTGACGATGTACCAAATACCTTCTCTGAAAAGAAACGATTTTGCTTTCTATAATGAGAACTCATGTTCAACTTGCTTTCTGAATTGTTTTGGTTTTAATTTTTTCTTTCTGGATTTTATATAACATAGAAGGCTTCGTTATACCAAGTAAGGGTCGGATGTCAAAGTGGTAATTTACCCTGTTACAGTATTGGAAGTTTCTGCAAATAGTGGAACTTAGAGAGTTATGTAATTTGCAAATGACATATTTTTTAAATCTAGGGTAATATTATGCACTATAAAAATTATTTCAATTGGCATCTTAGGACCTGATTTTGCGCTCTGTCTCTGTCATTTACGAGGTGTGTAAGTTGGGTCAAGCCCCTGCTTTATCTCCCTGAGGTTCGTTTTCTTAATCTATTATGTGATGAATAAAACTAGACCTTTGGTATTGCTATGAAGAAGGAAGCAAGGCTGTATCACGCATCTACACAGGATCTGGTTTATAGCTGCTCCCTCCTCATTTATTACGTTAATATGTGTGAAATGTTAAATATCTTAATATTTATTAAAATTAAATATTATTAATGTTATTTAAACGATTTTCTTAGACAAACAATATTAAGCCACACTGTTGGAATGATGTATAGTGTATTAAAAGCACTTGATAAGTTATAATCTTTTAAAACCATTGTAAAGGAGCATTGTTAAATATCGTTTAGCATCATCATTAAGTATTGTCTATCATTTAAAGTGGTAGCTATGGAGTTGCTTTCACGTGGAAGTGAGGTACGTTTTTCCCTTCTATGAAACTTCATTGTAAGAAGAGAATTAGCTTAGTAATTTATCAATGCAGGGTATTCTAAAAAGATAAGGCATAAGAAAATTCATTCTACCAGTTTTCTCAGAAAATTCCCAGCTTCTGATTGATTGGGGTCAATTTTAGCTTATGCCTAGGAAGATTTCACATCAAATTCCTTAGCTAAGAGTATCTGATAAACAGGCGCAAGGATTTCACAGATTTAAAACAAGTAAACCAAGCAATGACCGATAAACCATTCTGATGCGTTAAGACGCACACAATGAGTACTTCCTTCAGAAGACCCCTGGCTTGGGAATCCGGTCACTCCTGCCCGTTTTCTGCCCAGAGATGCCTGACTCCAAGTCATCCTGAGAAGGGGCATTGGGTTTGGCTTATTTAGCTCAGCAGAACTGGAAATGGACTGGCTTTTTCTTCGAGGAAAAGTAACACAATACAGGAAGATAGCTTGATTTGGAATTTTTATCATAACTATTTACAAGTGCGTGAACGAAAGTCTGCGCATATTCAGTTCTGACTTTTCCTCCTTTGTCAATCCTGAAAAAGAAGACTTGACTTCCAAATCCTGTCCCCAGTGTCCTCAAGATTAAAGGTAGGAGAAAGTTTACATTCTGGTCCCTTCAGCTAGTGAACTAGAAGGGGAAGCAAGATTTCTAAGTAATGTTCCCTCAATTTTCCAGAAGATTCTATTACCAAGAACTTCCACTCTTAGAACTCTGAAATGAGGAATGGTTTTACAATGGTCTTTTGCCTGTGTGATTATTTAAGCACTTTTAAAACCACAGGTTTTTTTTTGGGGGGGGGGCAGATGGGGTCTTCCCAGACAAGAATCTTTTCCTGCCTTTAGTTACACCCAATCTTTTCTCCTTTCCAAGATTAAAGACTGATAGCGCAGAAGCAAGGGCTGTCCTACACCCTCAGCTTCTGACAGCTACTGCACAGAATAATAAGGATTAAAAGGTGTGGATGGAAAGCTCCAAATCCAGTTCCCAGCCAAGGAAAGAGGCTCAGTTCCCCTCTGCTCTGTACCTTGGTGTTGGTGGTATTTGCTGCCAGCCTCAGCATAGTGCCTTCCACTCTCAATTGTCAGGCACGGAGACAGAAGCCTGGAGAGGGACAGCATGCTAGGGTCTGACCCTCGCCGTCTTCCTGCATCCCTAGCAGGCAGGGGATGGGAAAAGGGAAACAAACATGTTTTGAGGCCCTGCCATGTGCCAGGTGTTGTACCAGGGACATTCCTGCATTTTCGAATTTCGCATATTCCACAGGGGCCACTCTCTCAAACCTTTTGTTGGGTTAGGTGCCTGCCTCCCCTTCTGGACCTATTTTGAGAATTATCCCCCACCCCGAGGCTCCAGCTTTGGGAGCTGCCTGCAGGGGCAGGGGCTGGAGGCCATCACTGACTCTCAAGCAGACTCTGCTGCTGCAAATTCCAAACAGCATTTAACAGAAATTACCGACATTTGTCTTGGTGTGAGTTTTTTTTCCATCAGGGATTAGGAAGAGCAATCATCTCCTGCCTCTCATCAATTACTTTCTCCTGTATCTTTTGCGTTTTCCTGCAGAACCATTTTGCAGGTACAACAGAGCGATCTTTAGAGATAATCTGGTGATTATTACAAATTCAGCCTCTCACGCTACAGGCATTAAGAGATGAAAATTGCCTGAAGTCCACTGTTCTACACCCAATCTGTACCTCTGGACTCCTGTCCCGAGGTGAAAATGCAAACAGAGGAGATATTTAGAATCGTTTTGACAGTTCATAAAATTAAGCAGGGATTAGGGAATCGCTTTTTTAAATAATGCCAGAGGGTGTACACAATGGTAATCATATCATCCCGTACCCGGGTCCAGTCAAAGTTGAGCGGACTATGTAGGAAGAGAGAGAGGAAAAATGTCAGATTATTAAATCTGCCGTGTATCAGCTGTTGAAAATCCATTTTTAAACTTTAAATTAACTGCCTGCCTAATGGAGATGCTATCCCCGGCTCCCAACATCATCTCATCCTTCTCCTGTGTCTGTTTTGTTCAGACAATACATGATTTGGCTTCGATGTCTATGCACATGACTCTATCTAGTCAGAGCGGATGATTGTATAAATATGCATGCGGTACAAATAGTTTAATTTTAATTGGGACGGAGTAGCTGATGTTAAAACCATTTGCGTAATTTTGAATATTGAATGTGATGTCAAGCCTGTGACTGGTCCTATTAGATACCAAAAAGGGGCCTCATTGTAATTGCAGTGTGGGACGGAGCCTGAGTCCGTATCATGTTCTAGTCTGCCTCCCAAGTGCTGGGCAATTTTGACCAACAGATTCCCTTTCCCAGGGTGTTAATTTCTCTTAATGCCATTGGAGGATTTTAGACCAAAGTGATTTTAAAGTGCCATTTTGAAAGATAATGATCAAATTTTCTTCATGGGCCGAAGAAGAGCTCTTGATTCTCAGTGTATTAGTCAGAAAAGTCTAGGCTATGCTGTAGTAACAAACATTCCCAGATCTCAGTGGCTTAACAGAATGATAGCTTATGTCTTCATCAAGCTCTATATCCTATGTGGCTCAGCATGGGATTTCATCCAGGGATCTAGACTAACAGACGCAACCCTCTTCTAGCTTCTTTGTCTGAACACAGCATCTTCCCATTTGCCATGATAGGGAAAGAGATTGCTGGGATGTGGCATATGGAGTCTTCTAAACTTTTTCCAGAAGTGTCAAATGTTAATTCTATCCACAGCCCATGTCCGAAAGTAGCCACATGGCCCTGACTAAATGCAAAGGGCTGTGGTGTGTGGCAAAGCAAGTGGAACGCTTGTTGATTGCCACTATGTCTGCCATCAGAAAATTTTCCCCTCTCTTTGACAAAAGAAAAAAAAATTAAGTTAAAACTTCAAATAGGGACGCAGTTAGGCCTGAAAGACCCTAAAATATACATTTTTACATTTGGAAAGGGGTGGAGCAGTGGATGGCCTTTGCTGCTGTGACTTTGAAGTTGTAACTAAACTTCCCATGCAGCCCCTAACGAGGTATCTGGATTGTTGCTGTATCACTGCTGTTCATAGGTACCCAGAGGGGCGGATGGAAATCACGAGAACAGCTTCCCTCTTTGGTGCAGGAGCCTGGTTGTGGGAAGTATCACCTGAGAGGTGAGACAGGGACGGCTGGCCTCACTGCAAAGAGGAGAAATGTGGACACTCATGGAGAGTAACAGTTGTAGAAGAGTGGTCTTGAATTTCCTCTCTTCTCAAACTGCACTCACATCCCCAACACCCACAGTCTCCGTCAGCACCCATTGACAGTGCTGGTGGAATCTCAGGAGTCGTGTCAGTGTCCCAAAAAAGAGCTGGAATCATAAACAGCTCAATTTAATGTAGGAGAGAGGGGCATCCAAGTTTAATTGTGATCTCCAACCTTACAGATAATTTGCATTTGCTGTTTTAAATATATTTCTAAACACACACATACCCCACAGAAACAGTCTAAATTTGTTGAGAGCATCCTGGATCAAATGCAACAAAAATTGAACTCTTTATTTCATGCCTCTGATGCCAGCTCTGAATCCAGGCCTTGGTTTCCAAGAGCCACGGAGAATATGGGCTGAGGGCTCATCCCAGGCAGGAGAATTGGGGCCTAACCAAGGACATTCCTCGCCTCCAGGGTAGAAAATCCTATCACATCTGTCTCGTGGGATTTCAGAACTAGTAAGGACTAACATAATGGGTGCTTCTTCCTCTTGAATAGGAGTGCTATTGCTCTCATTCCTGTCCGCCTCCCTCTCACACCTTTGTATTGGGTCTGGTGTTGGAGCCATAACTAACTTGTATTTTTATTCAGGAAGAACTATCTTCAGACTCAATATATTGAGCTCCTCGTATATGATATATTCAATATATACATGATATATCCTGACATATGAGATGCTGGATTTTGAGTCTGATGCTGGGGCTGGCTGGGACTTCTGGATGATTGCTCCTTGGGAAGGAATAAGTACATTTTGCATGAATAAAGGAGGAAAGTGGATACTTGTGACCAATGAGGGGCAGACGGGGAAGGACTATAACATCCTGAAAACATTTTCTATCCCTCCTAACAGAACAGTCCTTGTGGAAATATAATCCCACCCACCACAGTGATGCCAGCCTTGGTCTTGTGGCTCGCTTTGGCCAAGAAAATGTGAGTGGCAGTGACGGGTGCAGGTGCTGGACAGAAGTTTTTAGAATCCTTGTATGGCTCTGCTCTCTTCCTTTTGTCTCTTCTACAAGACCTGTATGTCCCACCTGGAGAGGCATGCCGCAGAGCCACAGACGTCCTGTCACTTCTGTACTGAACATAAATATGAACTGCAAATAAACTTTTGTTACCATGAACCACTGTGGTTTTGGGATTGTTTGTTACACCAGCATAGCCTAAGCTGACCAATACAACTGATTAATTCCTACAGAGCCCAGCACAAATTCCCCTGACATCAAACCCTTCCTTGCCATCCAAATTGCCATTCCTTTGATTCAGGTCACCATCAAATTTCTTCTTGAATTTTGCACAAGTACTTTGATCACTCTTGCTCTGTTCTTGCTCCTCTATGCTCCACTATCCACATGTAGCCAGAGAAATCTCTGCAAAATATAAAACACATCTTTTCTCTTTCCTCCTTAAAACCCTTCAGTGGCTCACTGTTAGCTTCAGAATAGAACCCAGACTGCTCTGTCTTTCTCCACAGTGCCTGTTATCCAGTCTCTGCCTCTGGGTCCCCACCCTTCTCTCTTTCACACACTCTGTTCCAGCCCTCACCCCTGAGCCGTAGTTCTGCTCACCTTTCAGTCTTTGCATTTGCTTCTCTGACTTCCCCATTCTCTCTACTAGGCTAATTCTTTCTCATGCATTACATGTCAGCTCATGCTTTGTCTCTTTTCTATATCCCTCTCTGACCACCCTTCCTTCATGGGCAAAGCCATTGCCCCTTTCTGGGGTTCTGCGGCACTCTGTGCTTGCTGCTATCCTGCCCTGCTCTGTTCTTTTCTGTTCCTTCCAGGCCTATTACAGAGCCCAGAGCACAGGAGATTCTCAATGAGGTAGATGAATGAATGAATGAAGTGGAGGAATGAGTGAACTACTCACCATCTTTTTGGATGTATATAGAGATTCTAGCATGCAGGCAGTGCTGATGCCAGAGGGACAGGAAAGGAAGAGTGACCATCATAATCAAAGAAATGAGGAGGAAATCCCAGGTCTGTACTACACTGTCTGGCTTTGGATTCACTCTCCTGCAACAGTCTCAACTATGGATGGAGGGAGAACCCGGAAAGGAGGCGTTCCCTTCCCTCTTCCCTCTTTCTCTCCTCCTCCCCCACAACAGTCCGTTGCCTTTTGTCTGGGGCATGTCCTTCTATGAAAGGAGGAAAAAAGTCTAGGAGTGACAGAAAGGATAAAAAGGTTGAAAAGGGGGCCCTCTGGGAACTCAACGTGCTGGGACCATGTGGTCCAGGGAAGAGAATGCGGATGGGTGACTTAATGTGTCTTCAATTATATATAAGGTCACGTGGATGCTAATCAGCAAGCAGCTGTCCTCTCTCCTCTGCAAGGCCAGAGCAAGAACAGAAAGGCTTACTATGCCTCACGCAAGAGCTACAACTGACCAGACCGACTGATCAAATATTCCTCACGATCCTACCAGGTACCTAAGAGAGCTGAACCCTCGAGGTGTCGCCTTGTTAATGGTCCAGAGCAGAGGCGAGCTGGCAGAAGTCCTCCAAACAGTACCCAAAAGACACAACCACTTGCACAAGTGATCATTGTAGCTTATGATTAAATGCAATGATCTGAAGTCCGCACCTCCAGCCCGGGTCCTGCCACCTCTGCCCTTTGGGGAAGTTGCAACTCTTCTCTGGGTCTCAGCCACCTTAACTGCAACATGGGGAGCTAAATAATAATTAGCCAATGTCTTTAATATCAGTTACCTTTCTCAATTAATCTTCCCTGCAACCCTAGGAGGACGGCACTATTATTGTCTTCGTTTTACGGATGAGAAAAGTTAGAGATGCTAAATAGTTTGTCCAAGGGCATTTTACTAGAACCCAAACTGAAAAATCAGAACCTCCATGGTCATAGCCCAAGCCCTAAACCAGTAACCACCCCCTGACTGTTTCTCTAACTCTTCCTTGGCTCACCCCATGCACTCCCATCCACAAACACACCCATTAACCCGCAACCCTACTTTTCCTGTTCTCATTAATCCTTACCGCATCGGATCTCTACTTTATAATGTACCATTTTATCATGTTATTATTATCGCTCTCTCCACTAAAATGTAAGCTCCCCAGGGACAGGGACCTCTATCTATTTGGCTCACTCATGTATTGTGAATACCTAAAAACAGCCTGAGACTTGCTAGGTACTCAATGACTGTCAAATGAATGAAGGAATGCTGCTGAGTTGGAAGTACGACCCAAGGTAAGGTTTCCATACAATGGCCCAGAATCCCACTCCAGTCTCAGAATGTCACCTACTCCATAGCTTGTGAGGCCGGAGCTCTCACAAGGGTCACAAGCTCATCCTCCACCTTGAGTATGTTCACCCTGCAGTAGTTCATTCCAAGGGACTGTGTGTGACACCATTGAGAGTAAACAGCCTACAAAATGATGAGGGTTATCATTATTTTCCTTAGGGCTCACTGGGGGATGGGAGGTAGTAAGGTAACTAGACTCTAGACAAGAGCTTCCCCGAGACTCCAGCTGTGTCTGACCCCACTGATTCTCTCACAAAGTACTAGAGCTGGAAGACGTCTCTCACATTGAGAAAAGCAGACCCTTTGAGATTCCCCGTGGCCCACATGTGAAACCCAATACCACCAGCTACACAGGCCCCTTCCTCTCGCTTGAGAACAAATGACAGAATGTTCCGCAGTGTTTGATGGGACCAGAGGGAGGAGGTGAGTGTAAATTTCAGTATGAATTGATGACACTTAGTCAGCCAGCTTCTAAAGCAAGGGGTCTGTGAACTTTCCCTGAGGACCGGCCTAGGAAATGTGTTGACCTGATCTCACACAGGGTCAGATCCGGGGGGAGACGCTGGGGGTCCTCAGGAGCCAACAGAGAATACACAGCACTGTGGCTGGGGTCATTCCCTGGGCGCTGACTGTTGTCACCGACTACACTTTTGTAAAGACAGGCTCCCGGAGTGGTTGTCTGGTCAATGGATGCTCTGAGCTGAAGTTTGGAGAAGTGATCTAGAGGGACACGCCATCTGTTTTACACATCAGAGGTTGCAAACCTCACTGCCTAGAGCACTCAGGCGATATGAAAAAAAGAGTGAACTGGCTGTTGGGGGCTGGGCAATATACAGAACACGCATCCTGTCTAAACGGGGCAGCTGCTTCTCTGCTCCGACCAGCCTTTGCCACGAGAAGAAGGAAGAAGTCTAGCTTTTGTTTAGTTTTAAATTACTATTATGTTTATGGGAAAATCCCCAATCAGTAAATGTTGCCAAAGAGCAAAAATTTCAATTCAAAGGAAGGTAAAGTCAGGAGACGGCAAGTGATGTTTGGTTGGGGTACCTGCTAAGCTGTGCTGGAGCTTTGCTCTCATTCTCTGGTTTCATTTTCCCAGCTTTTCTCAGAGCAATATACCCTCTCCTGATTTTACAGTTGAAGAAGCCGTGGGGCAGGTGGGAAAAAATACTTGTCAAAGACTACATGGCCAGTTAAGCAACTAAGACCAGTTAAGGCACAGCTCTTTCTGACTATACTCACACTCTTTCTAATTCACAGTTGAGCATTTTCTCCTAGCCAGAGTTGCCCCACAATGAGCTGATCATTCTCGTTAAGTAATGAGCTTCCTGTTACTTTGAGCAGTCAAGCAAAGGCTAGATAATCTCCTTCCAAGAATGTTATAAAAGGCAGTCTTACTTTGAAAATGAAATGAGTCCAGATTATACGTAGGATTCCTTTCAGCGCTACAACTCAAATTCTTTCGAAATTCTGCAGCTTTCGGTAGAGAAATCCTTGCTCCATAGATTCACTTGGAGTGGAATTTAAGATGAAAAGCCGACCCTGAACATAGAATTTTTATATCCAGGGAATGATGGAAGTTTTGGTGAAAAGGTAGCATATTAACTCCTAATGATTTGTTTTTTCAAATGAGACTTTCTTGCTATTCTTAATCCTTTGAAGTCTGAGTCTGTGAATGCACAGAGAGTTCACCTAACAGTTTGTAGTCTTGTAAATTCATGTCAGTGGCAGCAATTAAACCTACAAGTAGATGACAGCCTCTTAGAAGGAAACCAACAATACATGTATACTGTATTTTATATTGAAATCACTATAATTATTATTTCTAGAAAATAATGTGTCTGAATAGGGTCGACTAGAAAATGAATCATAAAACAAGATAATAATATTAAATAGACCACATTAAATTATTTCTGGAACAAGATCATAGATAGATAACTAGCTTGCTACATAGATAGAAATAGCTACAATGAAAAGTAAATATATACAGCAATTTTCAATATGCATTGCATTTTTTTTTACATTTGCTAGTTCATTTAATCAATGCAACAAATTCCGGCTTTGCTTTTAGCCTAATTTATAGAGAACACAGCATTGTGTTAAGGATTTCAATACCAGGACCTTAGTCCTCAAAACAACTATAAGAGAAAGTCCTTATTACATTAGTTTTATTATTCTCTTTTAAGGATGACAGTCAAGAGCTTCAAGAAGGTGCCATGCCTTAACCAAAGGTGCTGGGCTGGTCAGCATTTCAACCAGCCCTAGGAGGAAAATCTTCTCGCAACTCTAATTTTTTTCAATAACATCAAGCTATATCAGAAAAGAGAAAACATTTTTCATTGAATTGCCAGTAGTTACACATGGGTTTTAAGGCTAAATAAGTATACAGAGTAATAACCACGTTTAAGACGATACCAAGATTACTACAATGAGAATTAGGAAAATCGACACAACCGATTTTCTTGGGCAACACTCCCTGCCATGTATGAAGTCAAATATCTTGGATATTGAAAACTGATAAAGTATCTTTTAAAATTTCTAATTGATAATCTTAATGGACACTAAGATGTACCAATTTGGAGATATTACGCACTCAATAGCATTTGTTTAATGAGCAAAACAAATGAAGGAAAAAATCACCCTTACCCACTGAGTGTTTAGGAAAATCTATTTATGTGGTATAAAGAAAAACCCGGTCCTCCGCCTCCTGTGTGTCTCCTTTCCTCTCACACCACTACCACATGCACAACATTTCTGACTCCAGAGTTGTGGGGATTTTTCCCACAGCAAGTGGTTCTGCCACACCAGATGAATGTCCTACAGTCTAATTCAATTCTGACACCGTCTACCTGGAGACAGCTTTGAATCCCAGAGGTTAAGGGCTCAGTCCCAAGAGACTGCCCCTCATTTCAGATGTCGATCGCAAGTAGCACATCCCGCCATTACTCGAAACTTCTGTCCTACTTGGTGTACTTACGGGGACCAGTTTATTAAAGGTTGTGATAAAGGATACAGATGAACAGCCAGATGAAGCGATACATAGGGCGAGGTCTGGGAAGGTCTCGAGCACCGCAGCTGTTGTGCCCCTGGAGTTGGGGTGTGTCACCGTCTCGGTACATGGATGTGTTCGCCAACCTGGGAGCTCTCCAAACTGCATATGGTCAGGATTTTATGGAGGCTTCCTTACATAGGTATGATCAGTTATTAGCTCCATTGCTCCCCTCTCTGGAGAATGGGCCAGAAGGCTCAAAATTCCAAGCTTCTAGTCACCACTTTTTCCCTCTGGTGACCAGCCTCCTTCCGGGAACCATCCCAGAGCCCACCGAGAGTGACCTCATTAGAACAAAAGACACTCCTATCACCCGGGAAATTATAGGGTTTCAGGAGCCCTGTGTCAGGAACCAGGGGCAGGGACCAATATATACTTTTTCTATTATCTCACACATGCGGGATTGCTATCACGGGGTAGAGTAGTTCATCTCCCAGAGTTGAGGTTTATTGTTACCACCTGTGGGTACCCTGCTCTGAAAGTTCCATGTAGCAGTGAAATCCAGAGTCGCCATGAACCTTAGAGAGACAAGAAAACCCCCCCAGGAGACATGGAGTACTGCAAACTAAGTGGACTTCAGTATAGGTCAACTTCAGATCAAAGCTCAACCCAACCAATGAGGTATGGGAAGCTCATTTCTCCTCTCTGAGCACTGCTTTCTCATCCGGAAAGTGGAGAGACTTTTTCTTAAAGTGTTCTCGTAAGCATCATTGAAGATCTTACATTTATTTATTTACTTATTTTTTTAATTTCGCTCTGCCTTTTTCCATAAATGATTTGAAGTGCCTTACAAAAGTATACACAATGCCAAATGAGGAATAAGTATTGAAAACAAAGAGTTAAAAAAAAAAGTTATACATATTGATTCACACAGCACATCGCACAATGAACATTTCTTCTTCCTTTAACTTGTCAGGTCTCTTGGCGAAATATCATTTAATCCTGAGAGTAAAAATATGTCTGGAAATAGAGATGAATGAAGTCAGTCATCTCTTCCCCTCTCCCTGCCCACCAGAAAAAATAAGAGGAAAGGAAAAATGAGAATGCCAGGATAGAATTCTTTCCTTTCTCCATGGTCCCCAATGGCCTGGCCGTTGAAAAGCAAGACATGATACCTTAGCTGAAATATCTTGTGAATCTTCTTAAATTGCTTTCATTAGTTCTAGGCTCTGAAAACCATGAACATTCACCTACCCCATCCTAGCCCATCCTGCCCCATATATTTTTAATTATTCCTTTAGGAATTTCATCCTCAGTTGTCATATCACTAAATATCTGTGGAGGCCCCTATGTCATATAGGTAACAGATTGCTGTCCAGTCTTTCTTGTGATGACAGTGAAGCAAGGGTCAAAGGGGCCCATGTCCTCAGTGTTGGGGTGACATTCTGCTCTGTACTCCTTTCTGGTGATGAATGAAGGCTCTGAGAGGGGACTCCTAAAAGGAAAGTATAGATTTCATGTCTGGGGTCTCCAGCCGTCCCAGGTTGCGTGATAATTCCCAATCATGCCTTGGGATATCGTACTTCCTCTGCACATCTACTATGCAAAGTTATCACACACGAAGAAACACATTATTTGGAAACATTAGGCTACAAATCAGCATAGTCTAAAATCAACCACTTTAGAGGAGTCACCGTTTGAACTTTGGCTAAAATGTGGGATAGCGGGGTCTCAATCACATGTAAACTTCTATGGAAAAGCTGTGGGAGACTTGGGGGCAGAAAGGTACTTGATAACACAAAAGGTCAGGAAGAGACCCTCTGGCTGAGATAAAACAGAGTGCAGAGGAGAGAAGCAAAATGGCGGCCGCCAGCCAGAGAGTTAATCCCTTCCTTATGCCATACAGCTGGTGGCAGGTAGGCTACACAGGCTCCCACTCTTACCAAGCTTGGCTCTGTCTGGAAAGTTAGTTGTTAAAACAGGGAGCTAGGAAAAGTGAAAAGAAGAGAAATGATGTTTTGATAGGAAGAGATGAAATGGGTTTCTCACTTCCTGGGCAAGAAGGGCGAAGAATATGGGTCCTCCAGGAGGACTAAGGTGGTGTCTTTGAGCTCTGATGTGATTTGACGCACCCTTTCCTTGTGGTCGGTAATTCAACAATATTGATTAGCTGTATCAATGGCTCATTATTCCAACTCAGTTGAGGAACTAATATGTGGGCAACCAGTTTGAGAACATAATTGACTGGGCGTGTACTAGTTCCCCAATTTTGTTAGAAGAAAGAATAGGATGTTAAAATAAATGAGAAGAAACTTCAGAGATCATCACATCAAATACTTGTATTGGGAAAATTTGCCACCTTGTGACAACACCTTTGGTCAAACTTTATCTAAAATCCATTAGCTGCCAGGCTTATCTGGTTAACACAAAAAGTCCTTAAATCAGAAAGACACATGTTTTTCTATGAATTTAGTAAGACTAATTTTATGTCTTATATAAAAATACATTTTATTTTATTTGTTAACTTTAGCTCTACTAAAAACATCACTTGATAAAGAAATATAACTAATATTGCATGACAGAATAATATAAAATTGATAAAAATCTACGAAAAATGATTCAATGCCCACACACCTTTTACTTCATAAATATCATGAAAAAGACTGAAACTGTTTTTTGAAAAGCTATTAGAAAACACGGGGGTTTGATGATATCCCGTTATAGTTCAACAGTCATAAATATAACAAAAATACAATTAACTGAGAAAAACTATAAATAGTAATTATAATAATTACATTGAATAGTCAAGAGAATATCATCATAATATTATTAAGAATGACATTCCTGGAAAACACTTTTGGAGTTCACACAGGTATTTTCACAGTCAATGGGCCACCTAGTCCTCAAAATCAACCTTTGTGGCTGGAGTAGTTTTGTCCTAATTCTGCAAAAACAGGGCCCATAGATACAGAGAACAGATTGGTGCTTGCCAGAGGCAGGGTTGGGGGTGGGTAAAAATGGGTGAAGGAGGTCAAATGATACAAATTTCCAGTTATAAAATAAATAAGTCCTGGGGACATAATGTACAGCATGGTGACTATAGTTAAAACTGCATTGCGTATTTGCTAGTTCAGAGAGTGAATCTTCAACACTCTTATCACGAGAAAAAAAACTTGTAACTATGTATGGGGATGGATGTTAACTACACTTGTGGGGATGATTTTGCAATATATACAAACATTTAATCATTATGTTGTGCACTTGAAACTAATATAAAAGTATGTCAGTTATACCTCAATAAAAAAAAATGCCTCTGACCCATATCTCCGGGTCTCAGGTCTAGAATTATGTGGGGTTGGCTATAGGGGTTCACTAGTACCTGGGAACTAGAGAAAATTTGGGTCTGCTGGGGAGCTCTATTTATGCCACTGTTACAGATCAGAAAGATAATGTTTTCTCAGAAATCTCATTGGCCAGAACTGTGTCACATGACCACACCTGCTGCAAAGGAGCCTGGGAAAGTGTGTCTCCTGCAAAGCAAAATCGACTGACCCAACTGTCCTATTGCCAATCAAGATTCACCCTCTGAGACTGGGTACCTGGCTGCCTCCAACAAAATTGGAGTCTATTAGCAAAAAAGAGGTAGCCAGGTGGTGGTTGGGTAGATAATTACCATTGATTTCCATGGATGGTTTTTCTTTATGGTCTTCACCATCCCTTAAAATCCTGGCACAATTCTTTCCAAGTGGTACATTCTCAATATATAGGAATTAATTGAATTTACACCACAGGAAAAATTAAATGGGGGAGCCCACCCTGTCCTAAGGCCCCTCTTGCCTCATACATAATTTGGCAATGTTAGTAGCAGACATTTTTGGAGCACTATGGTGAGTGGATTCTCATTTCTCCAAATTCACTCATTGAATTTGGTCTGGCTGATCCCTCCCTTTTTTACTGGCTAAAACTCCTACCCTCGGGTTGAGACTCAGCTCACTCATCTACCATGGAGCCTTTCCTGCCCGTCACCACGTCTCACAGAGTTACATGTTCCTTCTCTGTTCCCTGCATGTTCTCAATTTTCTCTCCCTTCTCTCTTCTTCCCTTCCTTGCTCTCCTCCTCCCCTCATTGCTTTATAAATAACAAAAACTCTTTTTTTTAATGGCTGCCCTTCTCTTCCTGCCTAACCAGTTAATGAGCAGCTGGCAGGAAGGCATCCAGTCGCCTGTGGTTCTGTCTCTCAGCATCCAGACCCTCGCACAGCACAGCAGGGGCTTGGTGCCTATTGTATGGTGTTGAGTAGAGTGATTTGCCTATGGTCAGTAAGAAGTTTGGATCAGAACTCACATCCTGGATTCATCTGTCCACTTCAGAACATGCCTTCATCACCACAAAGGGTGCCCCAAGCCAGAAGAGGTCACGGAGATGAAAAGCCACCACAGGGTGTCTGGACACAAAGCAGGCAGGGAGAGTTCTCCTAGCACCTCAGCCTGTCTTAACTGCAGCACCATCACCATCACGACTGCCCCCAGATAGCCCTGCATGTTACACTCCACCTCGCTCCTCTTCCTCCCTGTCACTGGGCCCCCTTCCCACAGATGCCATGTCATCTCCTCCCAAACCACAGTGCTGTGTTCTCCCCCCGTTCCCAATTTCCCATGCTCCACTGGCCCGGGATTGAGTGGCAGCTCAGCTCTGGAAGGCAGGTGTTGTGGAAGTGAAGCGAGCCCTGCAGACAGCGCATTAGGTAGCATCCATCCCGGGGGACCCCCAAGGCTCCAAGCTTTAGCAGTCCCAACTGTTCCGCCGAGTCGGAGGGCCAGCCCTGCCCGGCCTGGACCAGATGTTTGGGAAAGCTGCCAGGCTGCAGCAAAGAAAATTGCTGTTAATTTATCTAAGGTGTAATAAGTATGAATGAAGCCTCTTTCTCATTTTTGTTTACAAGAAAAGCTCCAATCAAAGGTGCCATGGGAGCATTAGTGTGTACCGGACGGTGTGATTCAGGTGGAGCTCTTGGACAACTGCTCTGGGAGCCTGTAGCGTGGCTTCTAGTCCCTGTTCTGACACCAACTTCCTTGATAGCCTGGGGCAATCCTTCAGCATTTCTGAGTTTTGTTTCTTCCATTGTAAAATGAGAGAGGGAAATAAAAATTTTGAAAGTGTGCTTGAGGTCTTAGAAATGATAGAAAGAGTTAAAACCTGGGACTCTAGGTTCTACTCATCCTTAAAGATTCAGCCTTAGAGCAGGCCTCATGGAAGATTAGAGCTCAAAAGACACTAGAGGTCGTAGTCCAACCCCTCCTTCACAGAGGGGTAAACTGAGGCTTAGAGAGGTGTCTTTGCTTGGTGAGGCCCATACAGACCATCAATTGAGGGCAGAGCCTGATGAAGACCCAAGGCCTCCTGGCTTACAGACCCAGCTCTGGTCCACTTTCCACGTTCTAGACCACAGGTTCTCACCTAGGGCCACGGATTTCTCAGCCTGCACTTCAGAGCCAAGACCAGCTCAGGGAGGGAGGGCAGGTTCTGTGTGAACTGCTCAAGAGCGAAACTTGAAAGGAGGTGAGCCGAAACTTGAAACAAGATGAGCTGACTGTGTTCTGGCCCAGAGGAAGCTGTGGGCTGGCTGGCCTTAGACCCAGGTCTGGAAGTCCTGGCCAGCACCTTTGATGGGGCCCAGCAACTGGGCCCAGCTCAGCGGTTTCTGACAGCCTCACCCCCGACCAAGCAAAATTCAGGCCAGATTTCATGCGAAGTGCAGAGCTCACATGAACGCCCAGCTCAAAGTGAAACACAGGGCAGCGAGAATTCACACAGCCTGAAACCAAAAGGGGGAAAAAAAGACATTAAATGAATTCCCTCCAGCTCACCAAAACTGCCTCCTGTCCCTACAATTCACTTCCACCTTTCAGTCTAACTTGACTTCGCAAGTCACAGTGATCTTAAAGGCAGGGCTGTGTGCAGGAAGGAGCACTGGGGTCTCGGAGACCAGGCCTGGAATCCGAGGGCACTTCCCGACCACTCCATAGTTCTGTGCATCCTTGGGCTAGTGACTTAACTTTCCTGACCTGTAGTGCATAAGCGAAAAAGACTTGCTGTGTGTCATGGTATTCGCAGCAGAGACTGCTGTTTTCCACCTGCTATGTGATTTTTATTCAGTGTCCCTTTTAACCCTTTGTGTAGCACTATCACATCCATACCATTGGCATCTCCATTTTTTTAACAACTTTATTGAGATAGAATTTACATACGGTAAAATTTACCTGTTTCAAGTGTACTGAGGTCTTCATTTTATAAATGGGAAAACTGATGCACCCAGAGTTTGAGTTCACCACAGATCCTGTGATGGAGACCTTTCTCTGTGCGCTTTTTCTGTAAAGAGCCAGATGGTAAATATCTTTGGCTTTGGGGCCATACGGTCTCTGTCAGAAGTACTCAGCTCTGCCCTTGGAGCTCCAGAGCCCCGAAGACTGTCAGCTATCCAATGGATGTGGCTGTGTGCCAATAAAACTTTATTTACAAAAACAGGTGGCGGGTTGGATTTCCTGGCCCCTAGTGTATAGCATTCCCCTGCTTAAAACGTTACAATGATTGCCCAAGGCATTCAGAATTAAATGTGACCTCCTTACCGTGTTGCACAAAGCGCCCCACGACCCAGCCTCGCACCTCCTGGGGCACCCCAACACCTGCTGTAGTTCAGGCCTTCTGTGACTTCTCCTCCTGCCAAGGTGTGGGCAAGCTCTCCCTCTTCCTGCAAGGCTCTCCCCTCATCTTGCACGGCTGGCCTCCTTTTTTCTTTTAGGCCTCAGACTAAACGCTGCTTCTTCACAGAGCTCTTCCCGACCACGCCACAGAAGATGGCTCGCCAAGCTTTCCTTGCTTGTCCCCTTCAAAACACCTGACTCTTCCCGCAATCCTTGGGTTAATTTGCACCTTTACTGGGTTTTTTTTTTTATCAGTCTCCTTCACGGGAGTGTAAAGGAGACAGGGATCAGGCCTATCTTGCTCTATGGCTTCTGTGACTGACACTGAGGGGCGCGCCATATACATTTGTGAAATGAATGAAAGTGACGCACAGCGCCATCTTTTGGATCTCACAGTCCATCCTGTATTTTCCCACTCCCCATCCACAGTATCTTGTGATTGGTCCTGACCGAGCACCTGGGATAGGGCTGGTGCCAAGACCATCTCTTAACTCCTTGCTCCTTTCTCCTCCCACTAGCTAGTAGATAACTTGTTTGGCAAGCAAATATGTGAATATTCCAGTGGTATCCATAGCTTAGGTAATATGGGCAGAAAGGTGTTAAAAGTATTCTCTTGTCATCCCTCATCCTTCTCCTCTAAGATTTTTTTTAAGAAACTGAGGGGCCGGCCTGGTGGCACAGCGGTTAAGTGCGCACGTTCCGCTTCTTGGGTGCCCAGGGTTCGCCGGTTCAGATCTTGGGTGCGGACGTGGCACTGCTTGGCAAAAGCCATGCTGTGGTAGGCGTCCCACATATAATTAGAGGAAGATGGGCACAGATGTGAGCTCAGGGTCAGTCTTCCTCAGTAAAAAGAGGAGGATTGGCGGTAGTTAGCTCAGGGTTAATCTTCCTCAAAAAAAAAAAAGGAAAAAGAAACTGAGAGATGGTCTGAAATGTGGGATTGGAGCTAAGAGAAGATGCCTTCCAAAGATCCAAGCAAAGGCAGACCTTGGGCCTCGCACACTTAGGGACCTAGGGAGAAATCCCTTGTCCCAGCACGGCCTCTGGGTCCTCTTGTCGTATTCAGGAGACGAGTAAGAGTACCATGGCAGCCTTTTTTATTCATTTCTTTTCAAGTTGTCTGAACTACCGTTTTCGTCCTGGAAACACTTAGAAACTGTGCACGTGCTCATTGTTTTCGACCCTTTGTTTCCTTTCTTTGCTCATTGAAACCTGCTTGAAAGACTAAGGGCAGGCGGCCAATTTCTCTAACCCTGAACAACAGAAAAAAGAAAAACAAAAAAACCTCAGACAAACGTCTTTAAAATGCAGACAGTCGTTCATGTCCATTTTCGTCTTTGGGTATCAGTCAGGAGAGATCAGGAGCTGGGACTGCCGAGGTTTCATGCAAGCTCTTGTCCACAATTGAGACAGTCGCTTTACTCAACATCAAGATACACATGTGGCTCCTGCTCCAAGGATGAAAGCGTAGTTCTGCTCAAACTCCACTCTCCGGGATGTGTTTAACCGAGCAGAGGAAGATGATTAAATAAATCGATGAATGGTCCTGTCTCATCATGGATGTTTTGTGAACTCTTTGCCTCTGAATATGCCCTGTTGATCCAAAATTGGAAACAGGTTGGGAGAGTTGAAAGAGCTATGTTTGGAATCATATCTACTTGGACTTGAATCCTGGCTTCATCGCTTAGTCTCAGGTGTAAGTTGGCTAAAGTTTTTAAACTCTTGGATCTTTAGCTTTTCTTTAAGCTAAGTGAGAATAGCAACACCAGTCGCACAGGCTGACTTTGGTAAATAGCTGTATAGTATCTTTAAGGGGTCAGTACATGCGCATCTCACATGGGGCCCTCAGTAAAAGGAAGCAAGTGTTGTTATTACAGCATTTTCTCTAGTCTGTGGCCTTGACTGTGTAGAGTTTGCCTGCACATCGTGCATACAAAATAGCCCATATGTTTGATGTGAGCTCCAGGGTCTGCGACCAAGCGTGATTTAAAAAGCAGATGTCATTAATCTTCTAAATACTGCACACCAGCCATGATGTCATTGAGGACTGACAATGGATGGGCTGCCTCATTCCCTTTTGGAGATAATTATTTCAAAGAACTAGGAGAGGCTGTTTGTTTTTTAAGAGAGTTGGGGCCAATTTGCCTTATGAGAATCGAGTGGCAGCCTGTAATGAAAACATGAAAATAAGCACGGGCCCCAAAGCTCAGTGCTGAGCAGACATTCAAGGTAGAGCAAATCAGAACAAAGCTCACTGTAGACCCCAGAGTGCCTGCCTGTAACCTACGGAGAAGTGAGGGCGAGACGACCGAGGAACCAGGTCCCAAGAGAGTCTCGCAGTAGGAGGGCATGCTTCACAGTGTCAGAGATGCGTCTCACAAAGTCTGAACTTTGGAATAATGAAGGAGTCATTTCCAGGTTTGACTCACCTAAAAATGAGGTTCTATTCTCACCAAGCAGGGTAGGAGGTATCCTGTCTCTAGAAGCAATAGAGGAACTTCATTCAACTCAACGAATGTGAATTTTACACCTGCCAATGAAAATGACAACAGATATTTCGTTAAAGAATATAGATGAATGGCTAATAAGCATGCGAAAAGTGTTCACCATAATTAGTTAGCAAGGAAATACATATGAAAACCACGAGCAGATACCACTATATACTCACCAAAATGGCTAAAATTAGGAAGACCGACAATGCCAAACGTGGGTAAGGATGTGGAACAACTGGCCCTCATATATACAGCTAATCATAATGGAAAATGGTGCAGCCATATTGGAAAAAATAGAAACATGTATCTACCCTATGATCCAGAAATTCCACTCCTACATATTTACCCAGTACAAATGAAAAGCAAAAGTCCACAAAAAATTGTACAATGATATTCATAGCATCTCTATTCATAATAACTCCAACCTAGAAATAACCCAGAGGTCCATTAAGAGGGCAATGGATAAACAAATAATGCTCTTTAGTACCGTGGAATACTACTCAGAAATATAAAGGAACAAGCTACTGATACAGGCAACAGCACTGATAAATCTAGAAATATACTGAGGTAACAAGGGAGAAAATATTGTATTATTTCTTTGATATACAATTCTAGAACAGGCCAAACTAGTGTACGATGCGAAACACCACAGCAACAGTTGATTTGGGGGTACGAGTGGGAGTGACCCAGAAGGAGTATGAGTGATCTTTCTAGGGTGCTGGGATGTTCTATACCATGATAGTACCTTTGCTTACACGGAAATATGCATTGACTAGAATTCATCAAATGGCGGGGCCAGCCCCGGGGCCGAATGGTTAAGTTCATGAGCTCCACTCCAGCAGGCCAGATTTTCGCAGGTTAGGATCCCTGGTGCAGACGTAGCGCCATTCATCAGGGCATGCTGAGGCGGCATCCCACATGGCACAACCAGAGACACTCACCACTAGAATATACAACTATGTACTGGGGGGCTTTAGGGAGAAGTAGGAAGAAAATTTAAAAAAAGAAGAAAATTGGCAACAATTGTTAGCTCAGGTGCCAATTTAAAAAAAAATAAAAACTCATCAAATGGTATACTTCAAGATTTGTACCTTTCAGTGAATGTAAATTTTACCTCAAGAGAAAAAAATAAAAGCCATAAACAAATATAAAACAAAAATGATGTATTTTTACAAAGCAAGGCTTTATTGCATTATTGAATGCCTGCATTTAAGAAAGAGATGGAGAATATGCTAATAATTCGGATTAATCTTAAAAGTATATGATACATGTGTCCACTACATTGTGCACAGCGCAAAATAAAAGAAAAGAATTATGAAATATTCTTCAGTATTGAAAACAATTATTCCATAAACAAATAAGTCACTCACATTATTTAGGAACAAAAAATCATCAAAACACAAGTTAAAATAACCGTCAGAGAGTCCTGTGCAAGGGATGCAAACAAACTCCAGCAAGGACTATCACTTTCAGAAGAATGGAGAGAAGGGGAAGAGCCTTGAAGCTTCTAGAAAGCAAAAACAAGCAGGTGGCGTTCACATCATAGAGATGTCATGTGGCAAGGTTTCTCAGCAGCCACCCTGGGAGCTAGAAGACGGCAGATCAGTGTCTTCAGAATTCAAAGGGAAGGTTAGTCTAATCTAGAATTCCACACCCAGCTGCCAAACTATACATCAAGTGGGAAGGTTGGATGTGGACATTTTGGGAAATGCCCTGTGTCCTCTCTCCAGAAATGACTGGAGAATGTGTCCCCAAAACAAAAGCAATAAAACCAAAATCAAGGGAGAGCTGGAATGCAGGGAAGGGGAACCCAACACAGGAGAGGAGTGAAGGGAATTCCCAGGATCAGGAAGAAAGGAGGCTGTAGGATGACATCTGTAGTTTACAGAAAAATTAGTGCATACCAAAGGAAGAGTATAGAAAGTTCCAGAAAGGACGTTTCCTAGAACAAAATAGTACTAAGAGATGACCGGATTCTCTGACTGCATTAGGAGGGGCATATATAGAAGAGAGTTTGGGGATGAACTGATGACAGGTATACAGAAAAACAGACAAAGAAACTTAAATAGGGGCCAGCCTGGTGCCACGGTGGTTAAAGTTCGCACATGCCGCTTCTCTGCAGCCCAGGGTTCGCCGATTTGTATCCCGGGTGCGGACATGGCACCGCTTGGCAAAAACCATGCTGTGGTAGGCGTCCCACCTATAAAGTAGAGGAAGATGGGCACGGATGTTAGCTCAGGGCCAGTCTTCCTCAGGAAAAAAGAGGAAGATTGGAAGTAGTTAGCTCAGGGCTAATCTTCCTCAAAAAAAAAAAAAAAGAAAGAAAAGAAACTTAAATAGATGAGGCTATGATTAGTTCAGTGAAACTACAGCAGAAAGGAAACAGTTGTCACACACCTGGTGACACAGGTGGACAACACTGACAAACTCACCATGACAGCAGTAAATATCGATTCAGACAAAAATTGAACAGCTCTGGGAGAATGAGGAAACATGAAATTTGTGCGTTTGTAAACGTGCATGGAGAGAGTACAAAATCACAGTCTTCATTTTATGCCGTGGGAAGTCAATAGATAATGCCTAAGTAAATGCAACATATGTATCTGTGTAATCAGGTTATTACAAACGTATAGCGGTAAATAACAGACAAACAGGTAAACATTTGAAGGGGTTTGCCCTTAGGGGGCAGGTATTGGTGTGGAGAGGGGTGGGTCAGAGGTTTTATTTTTCTCTATTAAAATCCTTCTAGTTCTATTTGAGTGTTAAACCATATACGTAGCATGCATGTGTAGGTGTTAGATGGTAGATGACAGATAGATAGATAGATAGATAGATGATAGTAGATAGATAGGTAGAAGATAGATATTGATTTATGGATGGATTGATGACAGCTAGATTAGACAGTAGAATAGATAGGCAAAGAGATGATAGATTTTGATAGACAGATGGGTGGATGGATAGACGATAGATGAGAGAGAGACAGACAGACAGATGGATGATAGATGTTAAATCTTTTTTTAAAGCTTTAATTTATGCAAAGTGCAGGGTGACATGGAACCATCACCAGGCCATTAAGCCCTGACGCTTGGGGTTAAAGAGAGTTCCAAGATGGGCTTTCGAGTGAGTCAAGATCTGAAGGGTAAGAGTGAAAGGCGTTGGTTGGGACAGGGTGGGGGGGGAAGGTGCAGAGAAAGAAGTGGTGACTGAGACAGAGAAGATGCTACAAACAGAGAGAACCTATTCCTTGGCCAGAGTACTGTCATTCCATAGAGAGAGCGTCCTAGAAGAAAGAGACTCCCGTAGACATATATTTCATGGAGACAATCCTTCCTGTGTGAAGTGGAGAATTCCAAAGAAAGAGAATTCTCAAAACTGATATCCAAGGCCGGGTACAAAGAAACTGTGGTCCAGTGAAGGGCCCAGTGGAGCAGCAGCAAACCTCACAGAACCTGGATGTCAACAGAAAGGAAAATCCAGGCAGAACCAGAACGAAGACATCTCCCTGAATGACACCTGCCAGAAGGTTTCCTAGATGCTGGTGAGAAGAGATTGGAGCTCAACGCAAAACCACAACATGCAATCACGTTATGAAATCTCGTCACGTGACTAGCCACATCTACTTCATAGAAAAATCATTCTGTAGGAGGGTGACATCATTTTCATTTAATCCCTTTGTGGCTAAGTAATCCCCAAGACATTGAAATGGGCTCTGAATGACCAGTTGGAACCGATAGTAGGTGAGTATCCAGGTCTCAGGAAGGAGACCAGCAGCTCCTGAGAGGGAGACAGGGCAGGCGGTTATTTCTGTTCAGCAGGTGAGGGCCCAAGGGATTCAGTAACATACCCGAGGTCACACAATGAGATAGTGGGGGGTGGAAATTTCACCCGGATACTCTGATTCCAAATGAAGCACTTCTCACCCTACCCCAACTGTGCGGGGTTGGGAGGAGCTGATGTTAGGTACCCCCCGGGAGGCATGCAGCATGCTGAAGGGTTTACATGGGTTATGTTCTATATGCATAACAGTATTTCCAGGTAGTGATGATAATTATGCCCATTTTATAGATGTGGAAACTGAGAGTGAGTGACCCAAAGTGACTTCCAAGGGCCTCAAGCCCATGCCTGTTGGCTCCATGTCCAAGCTCTATGTCTAAGTGATGGCTCTTCCTAGGCCTCTGCCCCTTTACTAATGCCCTCACTGCCCACATAATTCACATCCCCCATGTCTCCACTGACTTGCATTGCACCCCCTACAATGGCTTCCTTTCACAACCTTACATTTGTTATTTCCTTCCACCATGGATGCTCAGGCTCTTAAGCCAGCTAAGGGTCACCCATGTGAAAGGGCTGGGCTGCAGGGGGTTCGGGGGAGGAATAGGAGGAGGGGGTGACAGGACTGGATGGGGAAGCAGGGAGATGGTGCAGCACGTCACACGTATTCATGGCAAGCAAGCCTTCTTCCACAGATGGAGTCTGGAGTGACACAGGTCAAAACCTTTGCAGAGCGTGGTGGTTGCCCAGTCCCCAGATGTCAACCACACCTGCAGTTTGAAAACCTGCTGCCTTAGCTCCCCTGTTAGGTAACAGCAATGGCTCTGTGGCACGAGGTCAAGAGACAGAATCCCATGTCCCTCCTGAAAATAAGTGTCCTTTCAGATTGCCAGGGACTCTTTATTTAAGGTGGCTAGCAACTCAATCCCCAGAGGTTAGAAGCATCCGTGCACAAAACCACAGCCTTGCCAAAGTTCAAGAACACTGTGGGCATGTGGGCTATAATCTGTTGCTGCATTTGATTATTGTAAGTCAGAATTGCCACTAACAAATACTACATGTATACAATAAAGTCATTTAATAACTATGTCACGCGTATGATAGCCTACATTTTAAAAAGCAATTTTCATACAAAGCAACTCCTTGTAGCTGGGGAATCAGTGGTAGGACTTGCATGCATTATGATGGACATTCATGGTACACATGACATGTGGCCCTCAAATTGACTAGACAGATGTGTCCACCTGTATTACCACACTTCAACCTTACACTAACGCCAAGGGGTAGTTTTATTTTCTTTAGTTTAGAGAGTGGAAACCAAAGGTCAAAGGAGTTGAATAAACTGTCCTTCATTCTAGCTGAGCTATGACTTGAGTCTGACTCCATGGATAATGCTCTTTCCGCATTCCACAAGTTTCAAATCTTTTTATTTCTTTTCCCTCAACTAAATTCTTAGGCTAAACTGCAATTTCTAAAATAGATTTAAGAAGAGTCCAAAATGTGTAAGCGCTTACTGCATACCAGGCACCATGTTAGCTCATTCAATCCTCATACAGCGCCTGGCATCAGTATCATTATTACCCCTGTTTCTTTAGAGAGCTGGGCACAGAGAGGTTGGGCAGCCTGCCTGACGTCACACAGCTAGTTAGTGACGTTGCTCGGATTTGAACCCAGGCAGCCTGGCTCCTGAACACTCCACAGAGCTACTCAGCAAATTGGAAATCTGATACAGCACCTTCTCCATTCACCCTCTCCTGGAGAGGAATCTTTTTAGGATTATAAACTCTGCTACACTTCACCTATGCTATTTCCTGATCTAAGACACAGAGAGTGTCTCCTGTATTTTCTTCCTGAGGCTAAACATAGCTGCAGTAGTTTCCTGTTGCTGCTGTGCCAAATTACCACCAACTTGGCAGCTTAAACAACACACATTTATTCTCTTACAGTTGTGTGGGTTAGAAGTCCTAACATGGACTTCACTGGGCTCCAATCAAGAAGTAAGGCTGTGTTCCTTCCTGGAGGTTTTAGGGTAGACTTTGTTTCTTGGCTTTTTCCAGCTCTTAGAAGATGTCCGCATTCCTGGCTCATGGATCCCTCCGTCCATATTCAAAGCCAGCAACGTAGCATTGCTGTCTTCCTTCCATGACGTCCACGTGTTTCTCTCTACTAAAGCAGGGAAATGTTGTCTACTTTTAAGGACCCACGTGATTAGATTGGGCCCGCCTGGATAACCCAGGGTCATCTCCCACCTCAAGGTCTGCATCCTCCATCACATCTGCAAAGTCCCTTTCACCACGTAAGGAAACATAGTCAAGGTTCCAGCGCTTAGACATGGACATTTTTAGGGGTCCACTAACCTCCCTACATCACTGCTCAAAACATAAGGTCGCAATGGGTATTGAGTCCCTGCTTTTAAATCTGGATTAAGGCAACTCTCACAGGCTCCAGTGGTAAGAATCAACTCGTCAATAATAAAAGTTTTTATGCTCATTAATTTAACAAAAAATTGAATATATGACCCATAAGACTTTCTATTATCATTACTATTAATTTAACCTGACTATTGACACTAACATTGCCGCCATATTAACTAACATCTTTACATCAATGCAAGAGTTTTTCACATTTATCATTTGATTGGATAAAACAAGGCCGTATGTATGAAAGGACTTTGTAAGCCGTAAATTTCTGTGCAAATATGAATTGCAATTACAGGCTCTCTGATGGAGTGATAGGAGAAAGTGCTGGGTGCTGGTAGATGCCTGTGAATATGCGTGGAACGGAATGGAAAGCACGCCTTTTGCCATTACTTAAACAGAACAGAAGGATCTGAACTTAATTTAAGCTTAAGAAAAGTTGATGATTTTATTGCTTTCCAGATTTATAAAGCTACTGGAAATTCTTGAAGAATGAATTGCCGAGGATGATTGTAGCCCGAGCACAGCTGAGCCGATGAACTCAGTCGGGCCAGGGAAGACCTCATTCCTCCCAGGCAGACACGGGGATTTGGAGCAGTGCTGTGCTCAGTGTGCACGTGTGCTCCTCCATGCGGCCCCGGACACACAAGGGCAAGGGTTGGATGGAAAGTTTTCCAAGGTAGGAAAGAACAGAGGGAACAAGCAAGCTGGCTCGAGTTCACGATGTGATGGGAAGAAGGAGCCGTCCTCTCTGGGCTCTGCACATGGGCTCCACTCTCCTTCCCTGGGCCTCAGTATTCCCATCTGTAGAGGGAGCTAAGTGGACAACGTGGGCTCTAAGGGGCCTTGTGTCCCTCATCCACACCGCGTTCTCTCAATAACAAGCACCTAGAGAGAAGATGGATTTTCGCTCTTCATTCCAGGGGCTGGACTGACTGTTACTATTGAACCAACAAGTGATTTTTATTGCCTTTAGTAAAGTGCTTCTCTCATTTTAATACTCTATGAATCTCCTGAGGATCTTGTGAAAATGCAAATTCCAATTCCATAGGTCTAGGGTTCTACGTTTCTGGTAAGCTCCCAGGCGATGCGAATACTGCTAGCTGGTGGACCACGCTTTGAGTAGTGACGATTTCCACCCTGCTGGGTCTTGCATTCTGTCCAGGCACCTGACCCCCTGCTGTTATCCTGTACCTCCCACGCCCTCACATCACTTAGGCATGGACAATGGGACTCATATTATTTAGAACTCTTTTAGTTGCTAGTGATGGGAGCACACTGAGAATTAGCGGAAGCAGAGGGGGTATGCACTGGCTCGCATTGCATGGAACAGCAAGAGAGCAGCCAAGGAAGGCTGGAGTCGGAGATCTCCTACAAAGCACTCGGTCTCCTGGCTCTCACCCCTGCTGCTTTCTCTCTGCTGGCTTCCTTGTCTTCTACTGAGATCAGCAGACAGGACAACAGCAGCTCCAGGCCTACTATCCTCTAGTCCCGGGTGAGAAATCCTGAGTAAGGTTCAAAACTGGCCCGGTTAGATCGTGGGCCTGGAGCAATCATTCAGGAGGTAGGAGTGTGTCTATGAGGGGGTGGGGGATGCTAGATTAATCCCTGTGGCCAGCAGACAACTCCCACTCTGTTCACCAGCTTGGGGCTCGGGGAGGAGAGAGTACCCCAAAGGAGTGTGGCAGAGATGGGGCCCCAAGGAATTCCTGTGCACATGCCAGCCCCTACCCCCTACTTTGTGCCTATTACAAACTCTGAGAACCAGCATCTGGGGACCTTTTCTGGGTGGGAGGTGGTGCTGGTGATTCTGAACAAAAGTTCTTTCAGGTCCCTTCCATTTTCCTGGAATAAAGGGCTGTCCCTCTGCTATGGGGGCACTGGGCCCGTGTTCCCAGCAGCAGGGCTGACATACATGCTGATCTGCAGTTCGCCTGGGGCAATCCTGACTCACCTCTGTTGTCCTGGTCTAAATATTACCAGCACCCACCTTTTCCCTTCCCAAGGTTTCCACTTTGGTCAACAAGTTCATGGTCTCGAAACGGGCAGGCATAGAGTTCTCAGAAAGTGGCTCCGCTAAGAAATCTTAAAGAAGCCTGGGTTTTGGAATTAGACATGTCAGAGTTCAGTCCACATTGTCACTGTGAGATCCTGGCAAAGCCACCCAAACTCCTTAAGTCTCACTCCCTCCTTCTGGAAACTGGGCTGCTGAGATGATTAAATGAGGCACAAGAATGAAATACCTCCTTCCTATTTTCGGGGTGCTTCAGTTTTGCCCCCACCTGCAGGGCCCAAAACTTGAATTTTGGCAAGCCTGAGGAAGCTCGTTCGGGCATGTTTTTGCCCTTCCTCTCTGTCAGCTTTGCCACTCAAAGACCTCAGTACTGAAGCTACATCAAGTTGATGTCTTTCACAAGCACTAACATTCCCATTTAAAACTGGAAACAGGGGCCGGCTCTGTGGCTGAGTGGTTAAGTTCACACGCTCCGCTGTAGCAGCCCAGGGTTCGGATCCTGGGTGCGGACATGGCACCGCTCGTCAGGCCACGCTGAGGCGGCGTCCCACATTCCACAACTAGAAGGACCTGCAACTAAGATATACAACTATGTACTGTGGGGGGTTGGGGAGATAAAGAAGAAAAAATAAAAAGATTGGCAACAAATGTTAGCTCAAGTGCCAAAAAATAAATAAATAAATAAAAATAAAATTGGAAACAATTTGACTCTTTGTTATTGCTACTCTAAATCCTATCGGATTCGCATTAAATGGGACAAATTTCAAATTTTACCCATGAGACCTTTATGGGGTTTGCATCCCATTCAGAGACCCACAGCGGAAAATGGATTTCAAAATTGTGTGCACTGCATTTTGAGGCTGAATATCTTAACACCTGAATGCATAACCAAAAATTGGCATAGGGCGAATAAACTGTACTGACCCATATCAATGGATGATATCAAGTCTGTTTTCACCCAGAGTGGGCAGAATTGCTTATCAAACAGATCACTTCCCATATTCTCATAAATTACAACAGAGAGAAGAGATTGGACTCCTTCCTGCTATTTCCTCCTCTATCTTCTCTGCACGGCTTTCTTACACTATAACCTACAAAATAAAATTACAGGAATTTGTAAATCGTTAGGAGCTTACAAACTGTACATGTGTGACTTAGAAATTGGTAAATTAGAGAAAAAGGCATGATTTTATATTTACAGATTTGGAAATGGACACCATCAGGTTAGGTTTAGAAGCGGTAATAAAACATACTTTCTGATTCAAACCTACAGGTAATCTCCTCACAGTTGAAATGGTTCATATGACACTGGAAACATCACAAAGTATCGTACTGTGGTACGTTGAGTTACTGTCCTGGCTTTTACATTCTGAAATATTGCTGAATCTTATTTGTGTTAAAAGTTATCATGTTGTCAATTTTCTAATCTAATTCCTAATCTTGAAAATGTGCCCCTGATTTCTATTTCATTCAAGCCAGTTATAAGCTATTGTTTTCCTGTTTTATCATCGATTTTCCGTGGTTATGATGGTGTCGTCATTTATTACTGTTTCTGGTCCTTAATACACATCTTGACGTCCAGGGCATATATTGTAAAACTCAGTGAAAATATGTTGAAAATTTATAAGGGCTGGAGGATGGTGGAGTTATCACGCGTCATTTCTTCATAAAGCATCTATAGCACATGATAATGCAATGACTGCTTGTTTGTGTAGATTTTTCTCATTCGGCAGCTCTTTGCCAGGCTGTGTGTCTTAGGATCCAGGGTTGCAGCAATGAAGGGCACTCAACTTTCACCCTGCAGAACTCCAGATCTTGTGGGGGTGACAGACGTATGAACAGACAAGCACGATATTGAGTGATTAAGGCTAATCCTTATAATTGTGTAAGACTTTGGAGATGACAAAAGGCTTTCACATTTATTATCTCATTTGATCTTTACCGTAGCTCTGAGAGATAAGAAAGACACTTATTATAAACCCCATTTGCCAGACAAGGAGGCTGTTAGGAATCAAGGTGGCATTTTGTGGTATTTGATGATGTTCGGACTAGGGACCTCTCCAGAGTGTTACACCTCCCTCTGGCAGATGTGGAAGAAGAATGAGAGGCTAGCGGGGTTCCCTGGTAGGTGGATGGCAATGGATGGATGTGGCCAGGCAAAGCTGGTGGCCAAGATTCCAGACTGGGCAGAGCATCCGATTGTCCAGGACATCTAAATCTTGGGCACCCCATCCTGCCAGCCACATGGGTAAAGAACATCCAGGAGAAAGGGGGCTGACCAAGACCTTCATGGAGCTCCCCTATGGGCTGGGCATGTAAACAAAAAAATACACGCATACCCTCACATACTCTTTTGATTCTTAAGGAAACCATATTTAATTATCTTCATTTAACAGATTAGTATTCTGAGTTTCAGAGAGAATAAGTAACTTTTGAAGTATAGGATCGATGAATTTTATTGTAATAAAAACATTAAAAAGTTTGGCAATGGATTGTTCCCTCTATTGATAGACGTAGATATATAGATACAAATTATATATTTATATATGTAAATGTAGCTCATTTTTTATACGTCTACATGGATGTCTGTAAATATAGGGATAGAGATAGAGATAGGATAGAGACAGCTATGTTTTTCTTTTCACTGAGGCGTATATCGCCTATACCGAGAAGTGCAGACATAAGGGTACAGTTTCGTGCATTTCACAAACCAAATGCAGCCATGTAACCCTCGCCCAGCTCAGGAATCCGGGCATCAGCAATCTCCCAGGAACCCTCCTCAGGCTCCCCTCAATGCCTGCCCACCCCAGGGCTAACTACCATCCGACTCCTCACAGCCTGGACTAGCTGTGCCTGTTTTCGTCCTTCATATAGATGAAATCGGGCAGCACATGCTCCACTGTGTTTGGCTTCTTTCACTCAATATTTTGTTTATGCGATTCAACCTCATTATGCATTTTTCTTGGAGGACTCAATTGAGCTAACCCAGAAGTGAGCTTTTGTCTTAAGAAAGACCACTGTCCTTGACTTCTTGATTTGTATTCATGCCCTGATATTTCATGACACTACCACTGCGTGTAAATATTAGAAGCAGCAGGGATATGAGTTAACGGAAGGCCAGAGTGTGTAGCCATGGCAGATAATAACTAGCTGTGTGGCTTTAGAGAAATTCCTTAACTTCTCTGTGCCTGGACTCTCTGATGACTTGGCAAACTTTCTCTCCATTATCCATTTGACATGGTATTTCTGGATTTGGTGTCCTATAAGAAGGAATCAGGACATTCCCCCAGAGCCATACATGTTTATTTTGTCCAATTATCTCTTTAGACTTGAGAGGTTACTCAAACCTGTTCAGTAACTTGCTAAAGTTGCGTGTTCAACACGCTCCTGTCAAATTGAGAGCTCATTCCAGTGAGTCCCTTTCCCTAGACCAGCCTGACAGCACCCCTGCTGGTTACTCTGCTGCTGGCACCTCTCCTCCCAGGCTCTTCTCCACAGGCTGGGCCAGTGATGGCCAGCGTGATCTTCCCAAACCTAAACCAAACCACGACATTCCCCTGCAGAATGGTCTCCATCAGCTCCCAGCTTTTTACTGGATAGACTCCCAGTTATTTCCCAAGGCATTCAAAATCCTTTAAGATCTGGCTCAATCTGCCTTTAGGGCCTCATAGCCGGCCATTCCCCAAACAAACCCTCCAGTCTGGAGCCCAATCACAGACTCTGCCTCTGACCTAGCAGCCGCTTTTCTCTCTGTGTGAGGGGTCCTCCCCTGACAGCTTAGTGGGGGCCTCCATCTCAGCTACTGCGCGGGCCACAAAGCACGCCCCCCAGGCCCCAGGGCCAAATCCCAGTCCCCTGTCTAGGGCTACAGTCCATGAGCTAAGAATGGTTTATGGTTGAAATAACTGAAAAAAATAATATTTTATGAGACATGAAAATTATATAAAATTCAAATTTTAGCATCTGTGGATAAAGTTTTACTGGAACACAGCCATGCCCATTCATTTACATATTGTAGGCAGCTGCTTTCATGATACAAGAGCAGAGTTGCCTCGTCACGACAGAGACTGTGCGGCTAGCAAGGCAGAAAACACCTATTAGTTGGCTATTTACAGAAAGGCTACTGACATCTGATCTATATTCATAGTACACTTTGTGCAAAAATCTACTTTCCAAGTTAATATATAAGTGCATATGTTTATATATATTTATAAATCTATATATGTATTTAATGGATTTATTTTTACCTGGGTAGTATGCTCTATTCAACTTTGTTTCCCGTCCTCTAATTCAAATCTTGACACACAGCAGTATGTAAACAAGTGTTTGTTAAATAGCCTTGACTGGGTTGGTCCACATTTTTAGTCAGTGGCTTTTAGGTTTAACTACACGGTGATTAGTGCGTCTGCCCAGAGGTTGTATGTAGATTTAGATTTACGGATGCAGAATTTATGTTACAAATGGAAGGGGTAAATCCGATTCAGGTGGGCAGGTATTTGCAATGGGCTATTGAGTAACAGGCAATGTGTTAGGAATGTCAAGTTTAGGAACATAAAAGACTAGAAAGACATGAGCTCGCCCCTCAAGAAGTTTACCCTTTAGTGGGGCAAAGATAGATGCTGATGGATCGTTTCAACACTCTTAGTCAGGTCTGTGTTTTTTGGGAGAGCCCGATAGAGTGGGCATTCTTCAAGAAGTGGAAGGGAATTGAGAGACGAAGAGAGGCATTTGTCTTCTTTGACCATTCATGCAAATTGTTTGAGTTCATTAATTTCGATTTTCACATTTGGAAAATGGGCTCGAGGGTTAGACAGATCAAGTCTTAAGGCCCTTTCAGCTCTAATACTATGGAATTAATTTTTTTTAATTTTACTATTTCATTTAACTTTTCGATAGGTGTCTTTCTAACCAATTGCGTCCAAGCATTTGCCTTGTTTTAATATCTATGTGTTAGATATCTATTCTCAAGGCTTTATTCAGATGCTCTTCCTCATAAAATCCAAGGGAGACCCCTCTATCTTAAAAGTACTATAATACATAAACAAAAGCCTCTCCATATCTATGAGAAGATAAGGCAGTATTTCGAAGTCATTTTTTTAATTACCAAATCACTTCAAACAGTTTCCAAACGTAATAGGAACAATATGGTGTGACTCTTGATGTTGGCTTCTACAATTAGTGTGTTATTAATTAAACTCTTGAGTAATGTAATAACTTGACGGTTAAAGCCCCTCTTTGCATTTAAAGTGCGTGCAAACTGTGGCTCCAATTATAAATAAACTCTACTGCTATGGGCTTAAAACTGCACATTTAATTGTTCAGAGCAAATTGTCCAATTGATGCTCTATTCTGGAGAAATGCTTCCTGAATATTCTAGTGGGTTCAATACAAACATGCAGGTTTCAAGGAATAGGCCTCCTTGCACATCTCTGTGTCTCCCATCCTCCTCGCCCTCTCTGCTTCTGCTTCTTCTCCAAACTGAAAATCCAAATGGGTTGCCCTGGCCTCCTGCTTCACCCCATCCAATCCACCACCCTCTCAATGCCTGGCTGCTGGAGTAAGCTCCACGCTAAAGCTGATTGGAACGTGCCCTTCCATCACTTAAACACCGCCAAGGATTTCCGTAAGTTTCAGAATGAAGTTTAAACTCCCATAGCTTCATTTACTTATCTCTGCAAGGATGCACTCCACATCCCATGTCTAGCTCCTAAGCCTCTTGTCCCACACTCACCTTTTGCTCCATCACATTGAAGTCTTCCACACTCCTTCAATGAGCAAGACTGTGCCATGCCTCCAAGCCCAAAGAATTGCACGTGCAATTTCTTTTTCCTGGAACGCCATTCCCTCTGTGGTGAATTCCTGTTTGTCCAACACAGCTCATTTTGGCTGGATAGTGCTGGAGAGACAATGTTTCCTGGAGGCAAGCCTGAGTTGGAGTGTTGAATGACACTTAGAGAATAGGAAGTCATTAGGACTTCTGGGGCCATCTCAGAAAAGGACTCAAGAACCCCAAGCTAAGCCAGTTATTTACACCACTTACAAATTGCAGAAACCCACTCCCTTCCCCAAGGTCATTGGCTTTGTGACTTCTATTTACTTCCCCACAGAGAAAGACTTCAATCCAGAGCAAGCCCCGTGATAAACAGCTGGGGTATCATTGTCCCCCATCTAAAGGCCTAGAGAGGACAATCTCTCTACACATGAAGGAAAGGCATGGATTCAATTCAACGTGCATGAGAAGAAAATAAGGATGTTGGGTTCAGAGCTTTCCTCAGGAAGACAGTCAAAGGAAACCAAGAACATTCACAGATAAGGCCTTGAGAAAAGGCAAGGCAGTCTGGTTGCCCTAAGAATGGTGAAATAATGGTTTTAGAGACTTAAAATAGAGAATGACCAACCTGGCTGGGGAAATCTCCAAAGCCTTCATGGAGGAGGTGGCACTTATGTTAAGGATGTGGAGACCAGTTAGAATAGTCAGGACCTATAAATATGACAGAGTAATCGCGCATCAAGTAGGACTCATCCTCTGTCCGTGGACTCCCTCCCTGTTACTCATATTGAAGGTTTTGGGATCTTTTTGGTTTCTTCGAGGGCATCTTTCAATATAAAGCAGTGATTTCCAAACTCCCATCACTGAGCTAGATGACTTTGATGAGTTTTGCAATATCTAATCTATCATTTATACTATTGTCTCATTGTTCTCGTTAATGAAATCATTTTTTTTACTTCGATGAATTTTTTCACACATTCTATATTACATTTTAAAGGGACAGCAATGTCCATGTCATCAATTCGAGAGGGAGGTAAAGCAAAGACAATGAGAATAAAACATTGCTATGAAATTGTAGCTAGATGCTGTTGCCTGCAAAGGCTTGAGTCTATGGCTTGTCATCTTTCTGTTAGGAAGGGAGATTAGATGTCCATGTAGAAACATGTTAAAAATATACATGTGTGTGGGCTCCAATCTGAAGCTTTCTCCTTGAAGCAATTGAAATGCAGTTGAAAACAATGGACATTTTTCATGGTGGGATTCAGTGCCATCTGATGCCATTGCCATGCACTGCCTAAAATCATCTTGGATCCCAGCTGTGTAGGGCTGTACACTTGGAGAAGCATTGATAAGAAGGAAAGAGCATTGGGCCCACATTCGGAGACCTGGTTCTCTTGCCAGGTCTGCCGCATGTGACCTTCAGTGAGTAATTGAACTACTGAGATGCAGTTTCCACGTGTCTACAACGAGGGTTATAAAGCATATTGTATTTATTTCCACAGAGTCATTCATCTATTACATTGCAAATACCCATTGTAGCCCTTGCTCCTACTATGTGGTAGGCCTTTTCCTGGGGTCTGGGCTGTTTTAAAGAGGAGACTAGATGTTAGATATGCAAGCACATTGGGAGTGGATCAGCAGCCATTATCATTATCATAACAATAAGCTTTGAAAACTAGTCTTTCCTCTCTTGGTACTATTCCCAGCCTGCCCACATCATGCCTGAGGAGAGGCTTTCTTGGCCCAGGAATCTAGGAAAGCTTGAGTTAGAACTTCTGCAGATCCTCAGAAGTCCAGGATGCAGCATAGTCGTTGTTGCACTGGTCTACACATCAGGGCAGGTACTGTTACTTTAAATTTGTGCCCACTGCAATTAAAATGCCTGTGAGATAAGATCAGAAGCTAAAGAGAACAGCTGAAGGGCAGTCAAAATATTTTAATAATGTAACCATGCTTCAAATGTTAATTTGGTTTTACTTTGCATGCTTTATTATCTGAATGGGACAAATGGAAATGCAATAAACTTCAGAGCCTTAAAATCCTTAATGATACTGAAAGTAAGGCTCCCAGTGACTCTCAGCACTGTAAGAACAGGAGGATTGGTAGATATCTCTGGATTTAGTGGTCGAAAGCTTAGGTCTTGACTAACCTGTGACCCTGATGCGTGTGTCCTTGGGTAAGTCACCTGTGTGCTCTCTGCTTGTTTTCTCTTCTGTCAAACGTGAACAGGGCTCCACGCACAGTGCATGTCTCCGTAGGCTTCAGTGAGTACATCTCAGACCTGGAAGTGTTCAGAGAAGACAAGACAAGCACAGCATATCAAGTATTCCAGAATCTCGCCCCAACCCATCATCCCATCTGAATATCTTTCCCTTTGTTTTGGCTTTTTTCAATAGGAAAGACTCTTCCCATGCCTGTATATCTGCCTGCTTACCTCTGTACGTTGCAATTTGACTTATCTTAGAAGGTCTCAGAATTCACCTTTTCCTTGTAGCCTTCTCAAATTCCATCATCTGGAAAACATCGCTCCCCTCTCCTTCCCACTGCAAACTCCGTTGGCACATTCATTGGATATTCAGCATAATCTCCCTGTAAAAGAGTGGATAGCTGTTCATCATTTCCTCCTCTTCTTGTGCATGCAGCCAGACTACATTCCTAGACTCGGTTGCACATATGTGTAGCCATGACTGAGTTCTAGCTCATAGGATGCAAGCAGAAGTGATGGGCGCCTCTTCCAGACCTGGCCCAGGAAAACCTCCCGTGCACCGTTTTCCATGCTCTTTCCTTTCTTCTGGCTTAAGGCAGGTGCGCATGGAGATCCAAGACACCGTGTTTTCAAGACGATAAGTCATGACACAGGAGTCAAAAGCCTGACTCATCCATTGAAGTAGAGCTGCTTGCCAGTGGGAATATCTGCTTTGGACTTTCCGTGAGGGAGAATTACACTTCCCTCATGTTTGAGCCATTACATGTTCCGGAGCGTGGAGTGACCTTATGCATCCTTAACATAGTGAGCTCCCCTGGGGCAGGGTGGCTGCCTGCTCAAAGCCTGCTTCCCACTGAGACTGTGTGTAATTGTTCCTGCAGAAATATGAGTTTGAGGGAGAGTTTGATAAACTCACTGTTTTACTATGCTGCTGTGACAAATTAATACCTTTTACACTAAAACTGAGGTTTGGAGTCAGAAAATTAGAGTTGCAGTTCGTATTTCCCAACGTTAAGATATAGGCTTAATCCAAAGATCCATGTGATAAAGAAATATCAGAGTGAAGGATGAATATTTTTTAGCATTGGGTATACAGTAAGCATATACATATCCTAATTTTGTGGATTATTGAAATGTATTTTCTCACCTATCTGACTTTCTTCCTTTATTTTTTTAATTAATTCAGCAAACGCTTTTTGAGCACCTACTATGTGCTATACATTCTCCTGGGCTCTGGAGATATATCAGTTAAGCAAAAATATTTGCTTGCATAGGGCTTATAGTCTGTTGTACACAATAAACGATAAACAAGTGGATACATGTGATGCCCAGTGGTGATAAATGCTCTGGAGAAAACGTCAGGAGGCGGAAGCTTCACGGCTAAGATGACGTTGGGTCAGAGACCTGGAAGGAGTGAGGGATGAGCTGTGTGAACTTCTAGGGAAAGAGTATTCCAGGCAGGATCAATAGCAGGTGCAAAGGCCCTGCATGCGAGCATGTTTAAGTAAGAGTAGGGAGGTCAGTGTGATACGGCTGACTAAGCCAGCAGAGAGTGACACTGGGAGAGGAGAAGAGGTTGGATTGATAAATGGGGGCAAGAATGGAAGTTAACACAGTTGCTTGCCACTCAATGAACTTTGTCTTTTACTCCAAGTAAGATGGAATACCACTGGTCAGGTTTGAGCAGAGGACTAACATGATATGACTATGTTATAACCACCTCACTCTGGCTGCTCTGATGAAAGTCAACTCTAGAGCAATAGAACTTTCTGGAATAATGGGCATGCTGTATATATGTGCTGTTCAATACAGTTGCTACCTGCCCTGCCTTGCTCACTAGGTGGTACCGAGCACTTGAAATGCAGCTGGGGCAAATGAGAAACTAAATGTTTAATTCAATTTAAATTAAGTTAAATTTCATATAACTATGTGTACCTAGTGGCTACCATATTGGACAATGCAGCTGTAGAGGGACAGTGGCTAAGCAGGTGACCAGTTGGTCTGTGACGATACTAAAGGGCGAGAGATGGGGATGCCCCAGACCTGGACCTGGTGGAAGCCATGGATGTGGTGAGAAGTTGTCACAGTTCAGATGATTTTGGAAGCACAGCTAATAGGATTTCCTGACAGAGAGAAGAGGAAACATGAATTCCTGTAAGACTTCTGGCTCAGCCGTGGAAAGGATAGAATTGTAACTTTCTGAGATGGGAAGACTGGGGGAGGAGCAGTTTGGGGCAGAGAAGGCAAATCAGGAGTTTAGGTGTGAACAGTTGAGTTTGGGCTTCCTGGTGAGCATTGCATGGAGCTGTTGAGATGGCAGCTGCATACACATGTCTAGAGTTGAGGGGAGAGGTACACGCTGGAGATATAAGTTTGAGACCTGCTATTTAAAGACAGAAGACTAGATGATATTACCTGTGGAAATGAGAATGTAAAGAAAATAGAAGTGTCTGGAAACAGAAGTCTAGGGCATTCCCAGGTCTGGAGATCTGAGTGACATAGAGGGACCAGTAAATGAGGCTGAAGGGGCAAAGACCCAGCAGAGAGAAGGCATGAGAAGGTGGGGGAGGTCAATGGGGTCATCCTGCAGACATATCACGTCAGATGAGGATATGAACTGGTCACGGGATTTCTCAACCGGCATCATCGGTAACCTTGGCAAGGGCTGTTTGAGCTAAACAGTGGGGATGAAACTTTGACTGAAGTGAGTTCAAGAGAGAATGGAGACATTGCACAGCGTCTGCAAGGACTCCTGCTGTAAGTGGGAAGGGGGAGATACAGGAGGGTTGGCTGGTTTGCAAACATGCACTGAGTCGGCTCTGTTTCAGCACACGGGGTGGGAGTGGCGGGTCAAATCTAGTTAGTTAAACAGGCCCTTTTTTCCTTCTTGTTTTTCCTACTCCCTCCCTTCCTGGCCCTTGAGTGGCTGCTGAACAAAGTAGCTTCCTTGGAGAAACTCTCTGGGCCACACGAGCAGAACTGGTTTCCTCTCCTGTGTTTGCCCAGCCACCCACAGTCCTCAGCTGTCCTTGCACGTCATCCTTTCACTGTCCCTCCACCAGACCGTGAACTTCTGGTGGGCAGAGCCTGCCATGTTGGTCTTTGCCTGGCAAAGTGTGGGGCACATAGGAAGTGCCCATCAAACGTGTGTCAAAGGAGTGGTTGTAAAGATGAAGACACAGCTCCTCGTCCATGCATGGCTCAGGCCCACGTGGGGAAGGGAGGGAAACTCCTGAACTGAAAATGACAGCCTGACATGGAAGGGGCTCCAAGAGAAGAGGGAGGGGAATGCCCCAGAGGTAGGTCAGTGAAAAATTGAAGCAGGGGAGGAAGAATGTGCTAGGTGTTCTACGAAAGAGCAGAGACCTTCACCGTGCTGGAGAAAGTCCTCCTGGCTGGGCTGTCAAGGTTTAGTGGGCAAGATGGGGCCTTTGCTGGGTCCTTGAGAAGTGCTCTTGGAACCCTCTGGGATACAGGGCCAGCTTTTTCCCCCAGCTCTTAGCAGAACATTGCATGGTCCTGCTGGCCGTGACTGGCACATGGCACTCACCACAGGAGCCCCAGCATGGGACTTCAATAGCCGGGGCCAGCTTCATGGGCCTGCAACATATGCAGTCCTACTGAGCCCCATGCTCAGAGGGATCCAACATTGGGTTTCATGCTCTGTGGTCGCCATCTTGAATTCTTAATTCTTTTTGAATAAGGGGCCCTGCATACTCATTTCGTGCAAGCCTTGCATATTATATACCAGGTCCTGTTGGCCTTTACCCTGCTCAATGAGATGAGTCAACTGATACATACTTGGATGTCTGGGCAGGGTCAAATTGCTATAAAAATTTCTGAATGCTTATTTTCCATTTCTGCACTGATCTCTTCACGAAATAGTAGCAGTTTCACAGGAGCACGAGACTGGAGACCACTGTGGAGTAGCGCTGCCCTCAAAGATGGCAGAGAATTGGGAAGGGCAGTCCTTTCAGGCAGAGGGGACAGGGCATAGCATTTCAAAACAACTTAATTCATCATATATCCATATATGGAAGAGAGAGAGAGGACGGCCCATACACCTGGCCTTGGATCTACACTGCTGTATGAACAATGGACACTGAGTCCGTATCCTATTCCTTAGAGGATAGAGGACACGTCTTTCTCATGATGCTCAAGAGTCTAGCATGAGGCCGTTTATGACAATAAATGCCTCTTCATGCTAGTTGACAAACTCCCATACCCATTACAATGATCCTTAGAATCTTTCCATCAATGCGTGCAAGCCATGAATAAGCCTCGGCCCCATTTCACTCATGAGAAAACTGAGCCCCAATAAGGTGATTGTGCTACCCTAGGCCTGGCAATCAGTCCTGTGAAGCCAGGTCCTCTGAGTCCCATGGATACATAAAACCCGGTCTCTATTTCTTGAGGGCATAGACTGGAGAGCAGCCTTCCATTTCCAAATGTGAAAATATGTTTTTTTTCCTTTCTCTTTCTGTGAGTGAGCAGGCTGTCATTTTAGCAGGAGCCAGAAAGGTGAATAGTTTTGTAAAACTCTTTCTATAAAGAATTTATGAAGATGAAGGCTCAGAGGACCAAGCCTGTCTGCACTGGAGTGAGGAGGAGCTCAGGAATGCGCAGCCAGCCCCTTCTCACCAGCCTGCTGTCTATTTACCTTAGACTTGACCTGCAGCTAGAAGCCTCGTGCTCCGGGAAAGAGTAAAGAGTCTTTCTCCTTCTCTGCCTTTAATGTTGTGCTCTCTTTCAGCAAGCGCCACTGTGCAGGGTTATGCTCTCTGGCTCTGTCTTCTGAAGTCCCGGGCCGGCTAGGGGAGTCTGAGCTTCAACAGGGAGTTCATTTCTGCTCCAAGGCTCCCCTTGAATCCAGGCCTTAATAGGGCAAAAAGCACTCCAAGACTCCTTGCTTTAAATAAACCCGCTTAGCCAGTAAATGTCGCTTCTGCCACTGATGTTTCACACAGGAACTAGAGTGCCAAAGGGGTGTTCAATTAAAAGCTAACGATTCCCAGGTCTGGAGTCGGCGCGTAGAACCAGCCTGAGTCTGGAGGTGAGATCCCTGCTGTCGGCCTCGTGTGCAAAGCTTGTGAGGCAGAGGCCAGGGCGGGCAGGTGTGCTTTGAACAGGTGCCTAGAGAGTCAGATGCCATGTCACTGTTGGGAAAGGGGCACAGGAGGAAGGCGCCTGCTGCTTTGAAGAGTTGCTCACTGCATCAGTGAAAACTTCCTGTTCTTTCAGAACAAACTTTCCTGAGCGCTGCACTGCGTTTCAGGCACTGGATGAACATTTGAGGTGGGGACAAGGAAACCCGGGGTTTCGGGCATTCATACATTCACTCATTCGTTTAGTCAATGCCTAGTCATTGGTGACTGTGACCGGCACTTAGCCCAGAGCATCTTACCATGCGTTACTTTGCACGGTCATCATTGTGTCCCCCAAAAAGATGTAAAGTCTTAACTCCCAGTACCTGTAAATGTACATTATTTGGAAATAGGGTCTTTGTGGCTGATCAAATTAAGATGAGGTCATTAGGGTGGGTGCAAATCTGATACGACAAGAGTCCTTAAACAAGGGGGAAATTTGGGCACAGATATACACTCTGGGAGAATGTACGTCATGTGACGATGAAGGCAGAAATAGGGGTGAAGCTTCTATAATCCAAAGAATGACAAAGATTGACAGCAAACCACCAGAAGCCAGGAGAGAGGCATGGAGTAGATTCTTTCTTGCGGCCTCAGAAGGAACCGGTCCTACTAACATCTTGATCTCACGCTTCTAGCCTCCAATACTGTGAGAATAAATTTCTGTTGTTCTAAGCCATCCGGTACGTGGCACTTTGCTATAGCTGTCCTAGCAAAGTGATATGCTGGTCTACTGGGCAAAAGAAGTGCAAGGCAGTTTCTGTAACTTGCACAATGGAGGTTGCATGGAAAGCCTCGGGAATATGGAGGGGAGGGCAATTTGTCCTGTGCAAGGACACTGGGAGGACCTCACAGGGCCAGTGATCTCCAGGCTCTCCCTTAAGATCTCAGAAGACAGACTCCATCAAGTGGGTGCACCAAGGCCACGAGGAAGGACAAGGGATGCTGAGCTCAAGGAGGAGGAGGATGTGGTGAGAGGAGGTACGCAAAGCACAGTGTCCACCCTTGACCTGTGTTCCCAATAGTGCGAGTGCTGGGGAGACAGAAAAATCAGCAGAAACACACAAAATGTTCATGAGAGACAGGAATAGAGGCATCCTGCAGCATCTGGGGAGGCGCAATCTCAGCCTCTCTAATCTGACCCACTCCCAAAAGATTTTTTTTTCATTAGGCCTTTCCAAAGTCATGGGTTAGCTTCTTTGTTAGTTCCATTAAAGTCATTAATTTCAAGCTCTTTTAAACCCACTATGTGCTCTCACTTTTAAAAGGCAATATCAACAATAACAGTGATAGCTGTGAACACACTTCAGTCAAAGGGCAGAATTAGGATTTGTAAAGAGAAGAGCACTGATCTCTCCTTTCTTCTAGGTTCCATTCTACTCAAAGACAAACAGTGAAATGGATTTACTTTTGCTGTGTCCATACCTGGTATACGCTATGGAAAGATATTAGTCCAATGTTTCTTGAGCCTAGGAACGTGCCCAAGGTCAAGCAGAAATTCCAGATCTGAGTTCAGTGTAGGGTTTGTCTCCTCTGCATGCTGGACTATTTTGTTCTCCAGAAAATTCCTGTCCAGTCAGACTAGATATTAGAGGTTACACTCAGAATTATGCACGCTCTCTAAGCACAATTGCACTCAGCTGTGGCTCTGTCTAGACGCTTAAGTTTAAAAGGTTGGCGTCGCCGTCAGCTGCAGTGGCATGGGTGGTTTGTATTTACTGCCAAAGTGTTGGTCACTGGGTTTAGATTTCCATGGGTCACTGGTCTTGAAAGTCTAGGACTCAACTGGGATCCTGTCAGGCTTAGTATACCCTGTCCTCATGGAATCTTGAAAGGTGGCTTCTGTTTCTCTTTTAGTACTCAACTTAATCAGGTTTTTATCATTTTTGTCATAGAAATAACAACTAATAATTATTAAACATGTACTATATGCCAGTATCTCTGCAAAGACTTTTATACACATTTATTTTAAAAAATTACCATTCACTAATCATGTCTAGGCATCGAGCATGCATTGGTCAAGCGACCTGGCCTGCGATGACAATTTCTCATTTAATTCTTCGAACAATCTCAAAGCCTTTATCGCCCTTATTTTATGGATGAGAAAATTGAGGTTCAAAGGGGCTGACTAAATTGCGCAGCCTCATAGCTGAGATGAAAGCCGCCGCTGTCTATCCCACACACCTGCTTCGTGTCGCTTTGCACTTCTTCCTCCTCTAGTACCATGTTGCTCTGCAGTTGGGCCATGCTGCTGGCCGCACTGCACCCTCAGCTGGTTCACTAGCTGAGTTTCCCAAGTGGGATAAGGAGCACTGGGAGGAGAAGAAGGGAACTGGGTTCCAGCCACATTCACTGAGAAGGGAGAGAATAGACAGGCAAAATTGTTCTCGAGGATGGGAGTTAGGAAACAGTAAAATGGGGTCTCTAGACGCCAGTGACCTCAGTGACCCTCTGCTCATGCTGAACTCAGAATTATAGGAAAAGAAATCTCACCTACCAGAGCAGCTAAAATGCAGCATTGATTCCAGAAAACAGCTGCTTGAATAAACTCAGTGGACACACTGCAGGAACCTTCTGTATCTAAATTCCATACCCTCGTGGATTTCTAGCCAGTCCAAGTTGGCAACGCAGAAATCCAAGTTTTGCTGTGTGCTTGCTATTCAATACCTAGACTTGTTCCCAGCTGTGTTCTGCAGACCTGCAAAAATTGAGCGAAATTCCAATAATGTCGGCGAGGTAAAAGCATCCGGTCCTGCCACGTCTTGGGCACACATGTTGGACCAATGGGGTGAGAGATGGAGAACCAGGTTTAACCCTCAGGTCTGTCATGTATGACTGCTGTGGTCTTGGGGAGCTGATTCATCTTCCCTGAGCCTCAACTTCTCCGTTCTCCAAAGGGACAGTTCTACCGCCCTGGACTCTGGTAATGATTACGTAAGACCATGCCTTTGAAAGCCAGTTTTCGAAGCTTCCGTGGCATTTCTCCTGCACATAGAGTTAACCACTCTTCTTGGCTTCCTCTTAATCTCATACACGTTTCTTAGGACTCTACTTGTTTCTTTACTTTAGCACTTTATAAGGACCTGTTTACTGAGATCACCTGTTCCTGTTGCTGTCATGTGGGCAGCCACTGCAGAGATAAATAGGCGTGCATCTCTGAGAGGAGCTCCCAGTCTAACCTGGGGAACAGATCAAGTGCAGATATTATCAATGCAAGGGCCGAGAGCTGTTATTGACGAAGGAACAGAGTCTGACAAAAGCAAGAACAGGGGATAATTCCCCCCAACTAAGAAAGTCCAAGAAGCTGTCTTAGACCTAAAGGAAGTGATATGTGAGCTGAACCCGGAGGGGTGATTTGAATGTGCTAGACTGAGAAATTAATATAAAGGTTCTCCCCAAGTCACCAAAGGACAGAAAGGTGGAGCAGAGAAAGGAACGTCTGCCTTGAACTTGTCAAAAGGAGTACATTTGAGTCAAGCCTTAAAGGATGAAGAGGGTTTGCTTTGGGAGGTGGAACATTGTGTTTCTCACTGAAGAGTGAAAATAGTTATTAGAGATCCCAAGAGCGATTGAGGGTCCCAATCACAGACAGTTGAAAGGCACTAAGAAGCTTGGACTTTTTTCTGTAGAATCTGTTCTCATTCAAGGGAAGCAAAGGAAAGTAACCTGTGCTATTCACAAACAACTTGAGCTAACTGTGAACGCAGCAATGCAACTTTGAGATAGTAAATTCAGCGAGACCAGACAAAAGATGATGACATGACCCTGTGGCATATCCAGTGATAGATGACCTTCATTCATGTTTGACAGGTGAATGGATAAAGAAAATGTGGGAAGTAGGTGTGTGTGTACTCTCTCTCTCTCTCTCTATATATGGAATATCCAATATATATACAATATCTAATATATGTCCAATATAGAATATCCAATATATATAATGGATTATTATTCATCCATAAAAAGGACATTTGTGACAACATGGATGAAACTGGAAGACATTATACTAAATTAAATAAACAAGACAGAGAAAGACAAATATTGTATGATGTCACTTATATGTGAAATCTGAAAAAAAGAAAAGAAGTTGAACTCATAGAAACAGAAAGTAGAATGCTGGTTGCCAGGGCCTGGGGGTGGGGAAAATGAGCAGATGTTGGCCATCTTGTAAACTTTCATTTACAAGGTGAAGGAGTTCTCGAGATCTAATGTACAGTATGGTGACTATAGTTAATAATATTGTATTGTATGCTTGAAATTCACTAAAAGAGTAGCTCTTAAGCTTTCTCACCACACACAACCACACACATGAAAAGGTAACTATCTGAGGTTATGGAAGTTTTAATTAACTTGACTGTGGTAATCATTTCACAATGTATATGTAAACAAAATCATCACACTGCACACTTTAAATATATATAATTTTATATATATATTATAAGAATTGCATACATTGTCAATTGATACTAATTAGATATCAATAAAGCTGGGGGGGAAAGTGAATGGTAATCAATCAGGGAAATTGCATTCCCCTTGCTGGTGATTGGTGAAATAGAGAAGTGTGATCCGTTGTTGGCCAACGAACTGTGAGGGGAGCTCTGGTTATTTCTAGGAAATATTTCCACTCTCATTAAAGAGGAGTTACCCTTGTTGTGGGCTGAATTGTGTCCTCCAAAAAAATCTGCTGAAATCTTAACTCCCAGTACCTGAAAAAGTGAACTTAGTTGGAAATAGTGTCAATTTGCAGATGTAATTAGTTAAGATGAGGTCATTCTGGGGTAGGTTGGACATTTAAAGTAAAACTTCTGATGTCCTCACAAGAGAGGAGAAAAGATAGAGAGAGAAGAATGTAGTGTGAAGACCCAGAGACACACACGGAGAAGACTGTCGCGTCGCAATGAAGGGAGAGACTGGAATGATACAGCTGCAAGCTAAGGAATGTCAAAGAGTGGCGGCAACCTCCAGAAGCTAGAAGAGGCAAGAAGGGATCCTCCCTTGCAAGTTTCAGAGGGGCTGTAACTCCTAGGCTCCAGAACTGGGAGACAATACATGCCCATGGTTTCAAGCCACCTAGCTGGTGATACTTTGTTACAGCGGCCCTAGGAAACTCATATACCCCTTATTGTTGGGTCTACAAGTGGAACCAGCTTTGAACTGGCCATGTTGAACTTTGAGGGAGGCTGGCCTGGGCACAGTCCACATGCTAAGGAAGGTAGAGAGGAAACAGGAGTCTGCATCTGTGGTTCCTTGACTGAGCTGATTCACTCGGAGCCTTTTTACCATTCAGCTCCTTGGAATGAGATGTAACATGGCCCAGTCCATTCGTGTTGAGATTCCTATTGTTTACTGATGAACACATCCTAACTTCCAATAAGGTTGAACTCTGGTTGAAGCTACTTGGTCCAGCGAGATGTGCATCAGACTGTTGCAGGGGGCTTTTCAACCTGATGCTCTGCAAAGACAACAAAAAGTTTTGAGAATCACCATCTTCTCATTCTTTGAGAATTTTGTGTGATTACTCAACTTGCTGATGCACCATGAGTTCAGTGCCACTCTCCATTTTCTCTCCTAAAATAACACATTACCCAGGATTTGTGTCTGCTCTGGTCCATGCTGTCTTCTACTCCATCCTGTGCCCTTACCTCCGGGCTGTACTAAACAGGGCACTTTTGCTTCAATGCCTTCATTTATTAAGCCACACTCTCAACACTTGCTTAAAATGCAGTCCTTAGTAAAGTGCATTTCTACAGACAGCATTGATTTCCTCCCTCATTCTCTGCAAAATGGTCAGCTCTCTGCTCCAGCTGTTGACAACAAAGGTGCTGGGACAATGGACTGACCTGTCTCTTGAAGCTCAGTGCCCACGTGGCTTTGATAGCTCTCTTCTTTCTGTCTGGGGACAGCGTCTTGAGGTGGCAGAATAACTAGGATGGTGTAAGCCCCTCTTGAAATTCAACCAAGATGAAAGAGCATCTCTTGGTTGGGGCTAAAGTGGAAAATGGATCCACCATGGAGCAGATCCATAGCACTGCCTGGGTCACACCAGAGTTCTCTCTTGTGCCAGCATCAAATGCACCCCACCCACATCTCTGCTCCAACCACCGTAACACAGGAGCAACTCAGACACATGGCTGTTTCATCATTTTGTGGTCAAGATTTTGTGGGCTACACACAATGCAGAACAGTGAGAGCATCCATTTTCATTGAATGTGGCCCTGGCTCCACGCCTCTTGCTAAGGAATTTACATGAGGAAAAGAGAGAATATCTTGCTACAATAGGAAACAAAAAGTGGTACCATCATTATCCACAACTTGAAGATCGGAAGACGGAAGCACAGAGAGGTTAAATATCTTGCCCAAGATTACACAGTTGGTATGTGGTTGAATCTTGTGTTCATACTTCCTGGAAATGTATTTTAGAGTAAGTTGGACCAGAGAAAGCAGGAGCAAGAGGCAGCAGAGGTGACCAAGAACAGAGAAAAGAGAGGGGGAGAATCATTGCAGGCCAGGAACAGAGCTCCAAGTGTGAGGGGGAGTGAAACCTGGGGAGTTCTGTCCTGAGTAGTTGTAGGCCTTTCTGGGCTTTCACAAATGGAGACTCGTTTTATTCATAAAGTAAAGGGGGGGAAAAAAAACTAAAGGGCTGGATATCCTATAGACCCTTGAGGAGTTTCACATACCTGCTGAATATAAATGGAACAGAACTAACGTTTTAAACTGTCCACTGTAACAGATAGCACGCTGGGTGCCTATGAGCACTACCTCATTCCTCTCCATTTACCTTTCTCAGGTAAAGAGACTGGGGCACAAAAGGGTTGAGAGCTGCTCCAAGTGCTATAGCGAAGAAGGGGCAGAGAAAAGGTCAGAACATAGGCTGGCCTGACGCCAGGGTGTGACCTGGCCCTGCTTGCCCAGCCACCTACAGGAAGAGTGGGTCCTGCACACAGCCACCAGTCTGTGTCATACCAAGGACTCTGCCTGCCAAGGGCAACCCACTCATGGAAAAAGACTTTGGGTCCCCTTGGGGAGCTCCTATACCCTGAGTCCTCCTGGGTGTGCCCATTTCCTCTGGAGCCTGACTGCAACATGCCAACCTTCCTGGGCCCCAGGGGCCTAGGTCCCTGGGGAGGACCCAGGCCAGCTCGGCATCTGGACAACTGGGAAAGGTGTATAGTGTGGGGAGAGGCAAATACACACAATGTATGGCCGAGGGGCTAGGGCTTCTTGCCATGGGAGTTCTGCACTGCTCTCTCTGTGTGCAAGAAGTGGAAAGAAAGAAATCTGCATACAGATTTGGTCTTCTCTTTCTCTCTCGTTTGGCTTCTCCCTCTTAATCTGTCAACCTCTCTTTCTCTTTACTTCGGCACTCAGATTCTCAATAAAAATATGATGTCTTTCTTTCCATTTTTTTTCTCTTCTTTAATTGCTATGTTTACAAAATGAGCTAAGGACATCAGAAGAGAAAAATACCGTTTGGCCAGCTTCATGCGAGCCTACCAAGTAGATGGAGAGATCACTACATCTATCCATCGATCAGTACATAGAAGCTAGATAGATATGAGTACATCCATCTATCTCCACTTTTCTATCTATCTATCTATCTATCTATCTATCTATCTATCTATCCATCCATCTATCTATCTATCTATCTATCTGTCTGTCTATCTACCACCTAGTGGAATTGAGATAACTGTGTCCTCCAAGTATCTACCTTTGAAAGAGGAGGGGGAAGTTGAGCTTATACATTTGTCACGTGACCCTTCCGCTTCTCCTTGTGCAATCAAGCCGAATTCCATAGTGTCTCTATCATCGTGAAACTCTCCAGGGAGCAAACCTCCCTGGGTCGGGTGAAAGTATATCCACCAGGTCTTTTATTTTTACTTTATTTTTTTAAGGCTGAGTTCAACACTGTTGGTGGCACCGAAAGAAACCACTGCCACCAGTTGAAAAGTTAATTATGGATTGCTCCTTGAAATAAAACATAAGTTTTATTGGAAGTTGAGGATAAATAAAAACAGCTGGAGGGAGAATGTCATGAAACTGCTGTGACGAAGGCCATGATGTTCTACTTAGAGTAAACATTCCTTTTATTTGATTTTTTGAAAAGCCTGAGTAGGCTGCGTAAGAGTCAGCATCCCTTTCATGTGGGACAAAAGAGGATTTGGAAAGGGAATTTTCTTAAATCTGTGCATTGAAAATGAAGCTTATGGGAGCCTAAAGAAAATACATTTTGCCTTTTCTTGCAGTGGGTTTCTCTTAATTGTGACTTGTATAAACCCCTCTGTGGCCACCATAACCATTGAATTAACTAACTACATTTTTGTATGATGAAAAGAGCCGCTCACTGAACACACAACGATTATTAGAACGCCTCTGAAGTTTAGTGTTTGTTACTAATATAAGAGTCCTCTAGAAAAAATAAGATTTGATCAATAAAATCCTAAAATACATGTGAATGTGAGTTCTATAAATAAATACTCTATAGTAGACGCAAAATCTCGTTATAAGTAACAATTTTATTAACATGTCCATTGAGCAAAAGTCCTTATGATGTTAATGTTAAGAAAATTAATCTCCAGCCTTTCCATTCAACTCATAATTCCTGATCTCCAAGGACCAGGCACTGTGCTAGGTACTGAGGTCACGTACATACGTGTGTGTGTGTGTGTGTGCGTGTGTGCATGGGCACGTGCTTTTTTCTTTAAGAGTTCACATTATGAGGGCTGGCCCAGTGGCACCAGCGGTTAAGTGCGCACATTGTGCTTTGGTGGCCTGGGGTTCACCGGTTCGGATCTGGGGTGCGGACGTGGCACTGCTTGTCAAGCCATGCTGTGGTAGGCATCCCACATATAAAGTAGAGGAAGATGGGCACAGATGTTAGCTCAGAGCCAGTCCTCCTCGGCAAAAAGAAGAGGATTGGCAGCAGTTAGCTCAGGGTTAATCTTCCTAAAGAAAAGAAAAAGAGTCCACATTATGGTGGGAACTGACTTTGTAGTTACATTAACAAAATAGTGAAACTAAGATTGATGGAGATCTTTCTGTATTCCAAGTTCTATCTAGGCACTTTACGTCTAGTATCTCATTTAATCCTCATGTCAGCTCTAAGGAATGAGCACAGTTATCTTCACTTTAGAGATGAAGACTCTGAGTGAAGAGGGAAAGCAAATTTTACATGGCCACCTAGATAGTAGCTGGTTAAGCTGGGGTAGATAGTAAAGCCTACATAACAAAACATTATATATATATAAAGAATAGACATCTATTTAGGTATCAAAGTCATAATGTAAAATCCATTGACTATATTTTAAAGGATTGGAAAAACGTTTCACTGAAGAGGAAATGCCGAAGCAGCTTGTGGAGAAGATCAGGGTCGAGGGAGAAAAATATCCCAGGAAGAAGGAGTAAAGAATAGAGCATGCAGAAAGATAAGCATTGGAGTGTTTTTAATAAAATCAACAACAACAAAATAAGAACCTAAAAGTTCAGTAATAGGAGAATGGTAAACAATTTCTTATATAGTCAGCCGATGGGCAGAGGGTCATAAAAAGCTGCATTTTAGAATAATTCAAACACTTGCAAGAATGTTTATAGCACAAAGTTGATTGAAAAAAACAAATGTAAAAGTTTATGTTCAATATCATCACTGTAATGTAAATAAACACAAGCATACAGGAAAAGTTCTAAAGGACAAACAGTATTTTGTCCTTGTTGTGAGATTATGGGTGATTTGTATTTCTATCTCTTTATTGTTCTGGAGTCCAAGTGTTACTTTTTCATGATGGTCAGATATTTCTTTCCTAATCTGAAAAAGTCATGAAAATGTGAAAGTAGCAAATGATTAAGGGGACTTGTGTATTTTGTCATCCTTTTCCTGGCTTTGATGTGCAAGAACCTGACACCATTCCGAAAACATGTGTTACAGAGCCAAAGCACAGGTTTAGACACAAAAGGTCAGCTAACTCATAAAGTGGACTTGCCTTAGCCCTCTGGACCTTAGGGTTCAGCTGTCTGCAGAATGTATGTTAAAGCTGTCTTCTGCCTGTGGTGTTTCAAGGGATGGAGGAAACAAGGGTGGGATACGGATGTAGTTGTGACTGTGATGATACATACAAGGAAAAAAGCCATGGAGAGGGGTGGGAGGGATGGAAAGTTCCATAGGTTTCCATGGCTATTCGGATATTAGCATATGATTATGGAGGCTCACCATAAGGTACGGAATCAGAGACATGACTTTCATTGTCATACCACCACTTTGAACCAAATGGATTGGCTGAACTACTCTCTCTCTCTCTCTCTCTCTCTGTCCCCCTCCCTCTTGGAGATGATTATCTTATGCTCAGAGATTTGCCCCAAATTACAAATCCAGGTAGAGGCAACCTAGACCTTGTTTCTTCTCCATTTGCACTTTCCACAATCCTCTAGTGAAACCTGGCAACTGTGCCCTCCCGTTGTAGCAACTTCTTTTCATTCTTCTCTTGCTTTTAAACTGTTCACGTTCTAGAGTGCAGGTGGCTGATTTGGATGGCACTCGGTCTCTGCACCATTTTTCAAATTTCATGAAACACTTTTTCCCACGAATGCAAGGCATTCCTGAGTAATGAGTGAGAAAAACTTTCCTGAGTTTATTTTTCCAATTACGTAGAAGTTAGGCCTTGCAAACAAATATGACTTATCTGAAACAAATTCTTGCCCAGTTTGGGAAGACTACACAGAGTAGCGTATCCAGTACCTGGAAATACCCAAGAGAACTGAATTTTAAGAGGAGCATGCAGAGAATACCGTAAGGTAAAGTTCAGCTTCATATTCAAAAATCACTAGAGGATTTTTTTTACTGTTTTACAAGTATAGAGTTTTGAAGTAGTGTTATAACGTTATAACAATACATAAAGGGTGAATCTGAACCTGGCAGGGAGAATGTGCCACTGGTCAGAATTTCTGTCAGAACAGATGTAGAGCAAAAAAAGAATATTCTTTATTTTTGTAGCAATTTTTAATTTACACGAATTCCAAATTATGTTGATAATAGCGGCAATTTATTTTTGGTGACAATATGAAATTTCTTGGACGTTTTCAAACAGCAATCAAGACGTTCAAGGTGAAGAAAAACAGCACTGTCCTCTGCCTGTATCTCAAGGTACAATTCTCAAGACGCTTCGTATACGTAAATTAATTTTTCCTCAAATTAAAATACGAGAGGGTATGAAATTCTTATTAGATTCACATTTAACCAGAGGGAACATGGGTTATAAAATAACTGGGAAAACAGTGATCTTAGATAATTTAGATAATTAGATCATTTCTAAGGTTTTCCTTTGCATAGTTCATCCATCCATCCATCCATCCATCTGTCCATCCATCCACTTACCCATTCTTTTAATGCTATGCATATGCATCTTTATATTTTTTTCTCTCTCTCTCTCTCTATGAGTAACTATATGCGTCTATATGATTTTGAGCATGCATATATAAAAATAGCAGTATGTCATGGCAGAAAAGTGAAGTCCCTGCCCTCATGGAACATGGTCTAATGATCCTAATGGCTGCGATCACGTTAGATGAACTTGAATATGAATGTCAACGGGCTCTTCTGCTAGTGATTCTGTGTCTTCTTTTAATACCACAGACTGGGGGAGTAGTCTCAACCTCATGGCTATAATCCTGGAAAGGCCCCAAGGGGAATTACATTCAGGGGACAAGGTCAGCTCAGTGTGGATGCCTAGGAAAGGAAGAGAGTAGACCAGGTGTGTTCTGGAGGAAAGAGCACACACATAGATGGAACATCAACAAAAATTATATCAGGCCTTTGTATTTTCCCTCATTATACAGTTTTCAAAACACCTTCCCAGTCATCATTCACTCAATCAGTGAATCACGTGGTTGGGATTTGTTCAATGAATGTCCTGTGCTCAGTGATTGAGGTCTGCCTCATCCCTGCCTTGCAGAACTGAGATCAAAGGAGATGGACACACAAACATTGAGAATGAAGTGGGTCTGTTCACCTCTGTCATTCATGGAGGCAGTGGAAGGAAACATCGAGGCTGTGGGTTTGGGGCATATGACCACCCTATCACAGAGAACGGGGGCTCACAGAGACAGAGCTGGTGGGAACCCACAGCAGTCTTGGGCCTTCTCGCTGGGTCCTCTCCACTGCATGAAGCCCCGAGGTGAGGCATTCTGAAGTTAATTGAGACAAAGCAGGGTTAGAACATTCTTCTCACATCCAAGATATTCATCTAGCCGTTGGATAAATTAGAAATAGAGGCCGAGCAGGGTAGACAGAACTGGATGAATTGAGCAATTAAAGATTTCCTTGACCAGAGGTTGACAAACTATGGACCTTGGGCCAAACCTGGCCCTCAGCCTGTCTGTGTAAATAATGCCTTGTTAGAACCCCATCACATCCCTTTGTTTACACATTCTTTAGGGCTGCTTTCCTACTTGCAAGGGAGACCTCTGGCCCGGAAGATTGAAAATATTTAATATCCGACCCTTTATGGAAAAAGTTTGCCAACCCCCAAAGAGGGACAATTACCCGGGTAGGTGTCTCAGCTAGGTAGACACCTTTATGTGTCAGGTTCTGAAGGACTCTAAACCTGGTTAGTCTGCCAAATAAATAAAATATTACAGACCTTCCCAGTCAAAGGCACAGAGTATAAAAAAGAAAGAAAAATAATAATAAAAGGTAATCCCATCGGATTTATCGTTTCAGCCCTGAAGCAAGCCGAGCGCCTGTGAAGAGCCCTTTCTCCACTGAGCAGTGACATGATAGGGAAAGGAACCCACTGGAGCTGACAGGAAAGCAGGCTGGGACGTGAGGGGAGGAGGACGCAGGGAGGGGACCCTGGAGCACACAGTCCCAGCTTCCCGGGGTCAGCGCCAGCAAGGGGGCCCCTGCTCTCTGAAGACTGGCCTTCATTTGTCAGCACTTTCTGGCTCCCCGAATCCCGCTTAAAACTGATGTGGGGAGAACTCACTGTTAAAGAGTCGTTTGCAATTGAAATACGATCAATGCATTATTAATGCCAGGAGCCATTCTGGGGCAATTTTATTTATGCTTGTGCAGTCTGAAGATTCTCACAAGAGAAAGAAAAAAGAAAAAGGGCTGAGAATGGTGGAGAAAAGAAAGGAAGAAAGAAGGAGGTGGACAGAAAGAGAAAAAGTGGGAAAAAGAAGAGAGAGGCATTTTTTTTTTTTGATGTGTTTGCCTTCACGACTTCGAAGTTCTCGCTAATTCCATCTGTCCACAACAGAGCCATCGACGGCGAGAAAAAGCATTTCCATATGTGCAAATTAGCATCCAGCCTCCCTTAATCTGTGCCGTGGTCCTCTGAAGTAGATGGTGAGCTCGCCTGCCAAACCCACTAATGGCATCTGAATAGAAGCATTATTGGCTTGAGCCGCTGTGGGGCTGTTCTGCCCTCCAACTCCGAACCGGCCCTTCTCTCCTGTTATTTCCACTCTGTTCTAATGGTGTCACTTTGCTCAACTTCCAGTAAACACAGGGCCCCAACAGCGCCGCTCCCTTAGTAAAGGCCCACTTCCCTCCAGACCCACCCGGCTCTTGCAGAATGACTCCACAGGCCCCAGCCCAGAGGCAGCTCTCACACCCAGCCTGGCTGCTGGAAGTTTTACAGGGCGTGGGCTGGCTGACTGCTGAGAGCCCGTCCCCACAATGAGAGGGATCCCTACAAACCCGGCCCAGCCTGGCCCAGCCTGGCACCCACGGGCAGCCACAGACCTTCTCTCCTTTGCTGTGGCTCCTTGTCCCAATCTGTTCCCTCTCCCTCTGCTTCAGTCTAGCTCCTGACTTGGCACTTTACTCCTGCATTCATTTATTCAACATCCATTTATTGAATTCTTATGCGGTGCAAGGAAATGGGACAAGATGGACCTGGGTTCTTTTCTCATGATGCACATACTCTTGTAGAAACGGTAGATCAAGAACAAGGCATTAGAAGCTTGGGTTGCCTTACAAAGCAACCATGTAAGAAGTTTGAGGGGAGTGAGGGGCTGGCCCCGTGGCCGAGTGGTTAAGCTTGCGCACTCTGCTGCAGGCGGCCCAGTGTTTCGTTGGTTTGAATCCTGGGTGCGGACATGGCACTGCTCATCAAACCACGCTGAGGCAGCATCCTACATGCCACAACTAGAAGGACCCGCAATGAAGAATACACAACTATGTACCGGGGGGCTTTGGGGAGAAAAAAGGAAAAGATAAAATCTTTCAAAAAAAAAAAAAGAAGTTTGAGGGGAGTGAACACTCCCCTCAATGCATGATTTTAGGTTCCCAGGTTTCAGCCTTGGTGTTTTCACAAAGTTTTGGCTTGAGCTCATTCTTTTAACCCACCCTATCATGACCTTCCTGGCTGGATGCTGTCTCTCTTCCCAGCTCTGAGCACCAGAACCCATTCCTGGCGCTGCCCTCCTTACTGCCTGGTGCCTGGATGCTGTTTTTCCTATGAACCCCTTTGGAAAGCCTCCACCTGCTCATCTACTATGGAGCACATCGGGCAGGTGGAGAAATTGGAAGGGACAGACCTTTAAGGCCACTGAGCTTGACAACATCTTTTCCCACTCCATCCCAGTCAGATTTTTCCATCCACTCTTTGAGGATTCCCACACGGCTGATGGCACGTTTGTCATTGTTGTTACAAAAATCACGTGCCAGGATATATTGTGGTAGAAAGTAAGACATCCTTCCCATCTTTGTCCTTTTTCTCTGCCATTTTCCTTCCATCTGGATATCAGACAAGAATCAAGACAAAAAAAAAAAATCCTGGTCATTTCAAGTGCCTCTTGGAGAACAAGGGGGTCTCATGTGATCAGGGAGACTCTCACTCACCACAGGTCAATGCTGTGTGCTTCCAGGTCTCCTAGTCCAGAAATCCTGGGCTGCACTTCAGCCGTCTTCCTAGACGCTCCCGCCTTCTAATGCCATCATCAGCCTCAGCTGCATCTTCAGACAATAGATGAGACATGGTGCTCTGATTTATCTCGAGAGTTACAAAGGGCCATGACTCTTCCCTCCACACAACGACCCTCCCTCTCCCTTGGCATGGCCCTTGGTTCCCTTCCAAGGACCTCCACTCCAGCTGTGGAGAATTTCCTAGAACAATCTAGAAAATTCCAGAATGTGTAGGCTGGAATGGGAGAAGGAACCTCGGTGAGCATATCATCTTCCTTTGCACCCTCTTATTTTACAGAAAAGAAGAATGCCCAAAGAGATGGATGAAATGGGACAAGCACTTAACCTTAGCGAGGCCTTAGACAAAATCACATCATTCTTTAGTGCATAGAATTCTCTTCTCAAAGGCCGCAGTGACAGACTAGGGAGAAAGAAGAGAAAATGTGGGTGCAGGAGAGCAGCCCTCAGACCTGTGGGTGGCTGCCATGAGGAAGAATGGTTACACTTACTCTATGCTGAGAGGAAGCCCTAGTAATGGTAGGTAGGGAACCATGGGAGAGAGACAACTGGGCTTAAGATAAAGAATTACCCCCTGGGGCCAGCCCCATGGTCTAGTGGTTAAGTTCAGCACACTCTGGTCCGGGTTCAGTTTCCAGGCACGGACTTACACCACTCGTTGCCAGCCATGCTGTGGCAGTGACCCACATGCAAAATAGAGGAAGGCTGGCACAGATGTTAGCTCAGGGTGAATCTTCCTCAGGAAAAAAAAAAAAAAAAGGAGTTACCCCTTGACCCTCAGAACTGTCAAAATATGAAACCAATTGCATTAATGTGAACATCAGATAATTATTGTTGTTATAACAATGGAACATACCAGGTAACTACCATTTGTGAAGTGCTTTATAGACCACCAAGCCCACATCACATGATGGAATACATACCTTGACCCTGACTCCATCCCCATCAGGCAAGTATGAACTTTCACTCACCTTTGACAAAGGAGGAAACCTATGCTCTGCAGGGTTCAGCAAATGGCATCAGCTCTCATGACTAATAATGAGCAAAGCCAAAGCCAGGCTGGACCTCTGGCTTTTGAGCTCCAATTTTTTTTTTTTTAAAGATTTTATTTTTTTCCTTTTTCTCCCCAAAGCCCCCCGGTACATAGTTGTATATTCTTCGTTGTGGGTCCTTCCAGTTGTGGCATGTGGGACGCTGCCTCAGCGTGGTCTGACGAGCAGTGCCATGTCCGCGCCCAGGATTCGAACCAACGAAACACTGGGCCGCCTGCAGCGGAGCGCGCCAACTTAGCCACTCGGCCACGGGGCCAGCCCCAGAGCTCCAATTTTGTCATTGTCATAAATACTCCATCACCGATGGCGCTCAAGAAGACAGTGGGTAGCACCAGGATGATTTTTACGAGACTCCAGCTTTGTATGGCGGCTCAGATCAGAGCAAGCAAATGCCCGTCCAGAAGGCTAGAAGCCTGGAGCTCTGCAATGGACGGATGGTCAGTGATCACACAGCTGGCGCTCAGACAAGCTCGAGTCAAAGACACTCATGACTTGCAACCCACGGCTTTTCCGTGTTCCACTAAGTGATTCTGCAACGGAGTTCTCTCTGCCCGAAAGGTTCTTCTTTTCTTCTACTTCCTATGATTCTTAATAAATATTGATTGACTAATTAGACAAATAGATTTAGGAGAAGATCTTAAACTCAAATCAACTATCATCTCAACCCCTCATTCCCAGGTGCCCTCGAAAGCCCCACACCTTGCAATTCTCAAGCTGACCTGTAATTTGCATTACCTTTCCAGTGTCCTTGGTTAGACTCGAACACTTTGAGGACCCAGGTCTTACATATCTTTAACAGTTCTGTCCCTGGCACAATGTAGATGCTAAGTAAAGTTTGAATGAATGAATGAATTGCATATATAAAGTTTATTAGAAACTGAACGGATATCCAAATTTTCTCTCTCCCGTATGCCCACAAGACGTCAGCTCCTGGTCCAAGGGAGGTAGCCATACCTGGAGGCCTGGCCAGCTGAGATGTGAGAAAAGTTCCCCTGGTTGCTAATCCCGACTTGCTGGGTGGTGCCAGCAGTAAAACCACAGCCTGTTGAGCATAGCAGACTCCATATGCTAGCCCCCTAGTCTGTTAAATCACCAGCCAGCCTAAATTTGAAACATTTCTAAAGTGTTATACAATGTTGCAATAATGTTTTTACAAAACAAAGACTGAGTTACCCTGATGGTGCCATTGGTGACACAGCGTAAAAATATATATATGTATCACAGTCAAGGCTCAGCCAGGAAACATCTGCTTTGTCAGGGGGGGAGGGGTGATGAGGGGCTGTGGTGGAAGCAAGACTGGGGAGGGGCCAAGGAATTTGAGTGGAAAATGATTTAAAGTGAAGAAGTTGAAAGCAAATCTAAGTCAAATAACGCTCCCCTTCCTAGATCATAGGGACCAAATGTACGTCTTGTCTGAGACAAGAGGGTAGGTAAGACTTAAATACTAGAGTCAGAAAAGTTCTTTGATCTTAATTCGTACTCCAACTTAATTCGCATGGTAATAAGACCACTTACAGAGCTTTATGCTCTTGGGCTGCATTAACAGTGGTAGCATCTCGGGAAAGGGGGGTGACAGCCTTGCTGTAGTTGGTGCCAGTTAGACCACACTTAGCATTTTGCATTTATTTCTAAACACTAAGCTTCACCAAGGATGTGCAGGAGGGAATCCTCAGGGAGAAGCGGCTGAGTTGCAGACAGCATGAAAAATCAAGGCGTGGAAAGAGAAACATAAAGAACATCCAGTCATGCACCACACAATGACTCTCCTGTCAACGATGGACTGCATGGACGACTGTGGTCCCATGAGATGAGTGCTACAGAGCCTGGTTGTGTAGCAGGCTGTACCATCTAGGTTTGTGTAAGCGCACTCTATGATGTTCGCACAACGACGAGATCACCTAATGACATATTCCTCAGAACGTGTCCCTGTCGTTTAGCGGTGCATGACTGTAAAAGTCAGCTTAGAAGGAAAATATTTACCTTTGGGGGTGGAAATTATCTTCAGTCAATTCAAGGACTATAATGAGGCACCTGAAATTTTCTTTCCCCAAAATTCCTTTTCTTGGGTATTTCAGTTCTTGTTTCCATGATATTTTTAAGTATTAATTTATAAATACATAATTATCCTTATAGTTAGGACTACAAAGGTGTATGTATATCGCTCCTTGATAGCTCATTGTTCTTGAGCTCTTTTGGTTCTTTGCAGATGTATGGAAACTAGGTGTACGCATGTGTGCACATGTGTTTGTGTGAATTATTTTTACACAAATGGGAATACACTATACACATTCATCTCTAAACCAATTTCCAATCCATTTATCAACAGGTAGAGCATTCCATATCAGTGTGGTGTGTGTGTGTGTGTTTGTGTGAATATGTATGCATCCACACACATATATTTGTGTATGAAGGAATGAAGTATATATGTGTATGTGTGTATGTGTGTGTATATACATATATTTACTTGGGAATATATGAAGAGGATTTTCATATATTGAATATAAATGACGAATGAAAGACTTCATTCCTTTATGCTTTTTAAGGACTGTCTACCATTCCCTTGTGCGTGTGTGTATAACAAAGCTTGTTGAAACAATTTTCTATTAATATTTAGTGTATTTACCATATTTTGATTCTACAGAAAGTATTGCAGCAACTGTCTTTACACATTTACCTTTATACACACTTGCCATAAAATCGCTGGGTTGAGGTGTTTGTGTTTATTCTTACATTACGCTGTCCAGCATCCATCCCAGAGGCAGCCAGGGTTTGCACTCCCTGCAGTGATGAAATGCTACGCAGAGCCCCTGAGCTTGGCCCACACATTGTCTTATGAAACTCTTTGCTCCTTGCCGATCTGATAGATGAAAACTGATATCTCATAATAGCTGTAATTTGCATTTCTCTTATAACGAGTAAAGTTAGCATATTGTCATATGCTTCAAAGCTATTTGTATTTCTTTCTCTGTAAACCACCTATTCCCACCCTTTGTCCATCCTTTTCCTCTAAACTCACTATAATTCTTTAAATGACTAAGCTCCAAAAGAATTGATCAAACCTCTTTCTCCTGTATTTTAGGTCATGAAATAATCCGGAAAGTGTGCAAATGTGAGACAATTGAACCTCTTCTCTTTTCTGTGAACGTGGGAACCACTCACAGAGGCACAGCACGGGGTTGTCATTGCATCTCCACCCCAGATTTGGGCTGGGCCTTCACTTTCCCCTGAACACGGACACAGCCTACAGGAGCAGCCCTGGTCTCTCACAGTGGTGGCGAGACTAACAAGAGGACGAGTGTCAAGGCCGTCTGTGTACCTGAAGCTCAGCGTGTGTTTGTGGCTGAAGCCTGGCCTACCGTAGGATGGGGCAGAACGGAGCATACTTCATACTTCACCTATTTCCATCTCTTCTGGGCTCATCGGTTATCTCCCAGATGTTCAACAGCAAAGGCCACAGATAAGACAAAGGCCTTGAATGAGGGAGACCAGCTGGACAGCTGCTCAGGCTGACTTGGTTTCTGTGAGGCCCATCTCTCAGACCTGGTGGCTTACAGGTGGGGTACTGATCCGATCTGGGACAGTTCAGTCTTCCCCACCCTACTCAATTCTTGGCCTCATCCCTGAGTTTGACCCCTCAGAATCTGAGTCTCCCAGGACCACTGTTCAAAACCCACCAACTCAAAGCCATCGGAGAGCTCTCATTACCTGACTAGCCCGTTCTCAGTGGGCCGAGGTGGGTGCGGAGCAGAGCAGCCAACTGTGGCCTGCGTCTAAATCTTCGCTCCTGCTTTCCCGTTTCAGGACTTATGAATTATTAACGAGGCCTCTGTTTGTAATGCCAGGCTCTCCGCTTCCTCCAAATTAAATTACTGAGGGATATATTTGATTATAAACATACTTAGTAAATGTTTTCATTGTTTTTTTCTGTAGCTTGCTTTGTACTAAAGTGTTATAATGTCAAAAAGTCAACCGCAAACATCTACAGCCTGCCGTGGAAAACCATTTAAAGCAAATGCCGGGCAAATTAAGTAATCAGAAATGAAAACCACTTTAGGACAATAGTGAATATAATTTGTCATCTCTCAAAAAAAGAGGAGGGGGGACACTTCTTCCAGCAGCTGAGCATTTCTGGAAAGAGAGAGGAAATTGACACACACAATCCGAGTCAGCATCCATAGTGCTCTCCCTTCTACTTCTGTGACCTTGAGTAAAACAAGGTCTCTCGCCTCTGTCTCCTCATCCACAAAGAGGGAGTAACAAGTCTGTCCTACCTTCTCCATAAAGTCCCTAAGAAAAGCAGATTTTTGGGGGCTGGCCCTGTGGCTGAATGGTTGAGTTCGCGTGCTCTGCTTTGGCGGCCCAGGGTTTGGCCAGTTCGAATCCTGGGCGCGGACATAGCACCATTCATCAGGCCACGCTGAGGTGGCGTCCCACATGCCACAACTAGAAGGACCCACAACTAAAAATACACAACTATGCACTGGGGGGCTTTGGGGAGAAAAAGAAAAAATAAAATGTTTAAAAAAAAAAGAAAAGAAAAGCAGATTTTATCAACTGCAAATGATCTCCAGATGTGAATGCCAATTATTGTTTTAACAAAAGTAAACTACAGAAAAAGCTGGAAAGATGCAGTCGAACAAACATTTAGTGAACAACAACACGTGGTAATTGGGCCACAGGTTGAAGGTTCCTTGGGTTCTCTGTATGAATAGTACACAGCCTGTGTGCTCTAGGAGCTACAGTCTCACAGAGGAGCAGACAGACAAAACAATAAAGTTCAATTGGGAAAGTCTGGTGCTATAGGTACCAACCAACTGTTCAAGGAAAAAAGATGGTGCTATGTTCATAATGCTCTGGAGGATAAGGGGCTCAGGGACAGAGGTCCGTTTGCAGATTTGATAATGAAGAGAAGATAGAACTTAAAGTGTGACCAGAAAAATGGTAAGGATGCTTCTGTGTGGAGAAGAGACTAGTGTTGCAGGAGAACAGTGTATGCATAAGCTGAGGGGTCTAAGAGAGCCCTAAATTGAAGACCAGCACACCAGTGATGGTGAAGGGTGGAATGGAGAAAGCAGAGCTGGGCAAAATTGGCTGGGGCCAACTGTAAGGGCCTTGAATGTCATCTTAAAGAGTTCAGATCCTCTTCTGCAGCTAATGGGAACCACTGGGATATTTAAGTAACAGATTGTCTTCGCAACTTTGCCTTTAGAAAGATAACTCAGTGACAACTAAAAGCTGTGAGACAGAAAGAGAATAGATTTGGAAGCCAGAGAGATGCGAGTTTAACTGCTTAACAGTTACGTGACCTAGATGGAGTACCTAACTCTGCGTCTCACTTTCTTCATCTGTGCAGTGGGGAAAAGAATGCCCACTGCTCTGAGTCGCTGTGAGCATGAATGAGACCGCGTATATAAAATTTCTAGCCCTGTGCCTCACATAGACATACATGACTCTTAATTTTGTCTTTCTTTCCCCGTGGAAATTCTGATCCTTTTGTTTCCCCATTAAGCAGAGAAGGACTAACCTTAAAAACAGACAAGAAGATGGCGAGCCTGTGGGACCACGCAGAAATCACTTCTACTTTCTCAGCCTCAGTTTCTCTAGACACAAAATGAAAGGTTTGGAGGAGATTCGTTTGAAGGGCCCACGTAGCTTTAATTGCTTCTCAGGATAGCAAACGGACATGTGGGAGGCAGAGTTTGTTTAATGGGACTAGAGTCCAGGGGCCCTTCTAAGGCCATAGCATGACAAATGGCATTTAATACAGGCTACAAAGGCACCAGATGTAGACTTTAATGAAAAGAAAATGGCGTCTCCATATCATTACAAATTAACTCCATCTATCTGCACAGCCTGTGTGCTGAAGTCATAGTTTGAAATTTAGTGACACTTATGGTTAACACATGCTGTTTTGTTCATGTTTTTCTTCATCAAACATTTACTGAGCACCTACTAATGCCAAGAACCATTTTCGCTCCTGGGGATACCAAGATGAAAGAGCTTGTCTTTTGATGCAAGTTAATGATTTTCCCCAACCTCATCAGAACCCCTGGAGGGCAGTGGTTGTATTTCATCAGCCTCTGCTGATATGATACCAATATGGTGCCTGCTGGACAGTAAGACAATCAACGGCATCATTGTTGATGGGGGCGGAGATGGTGGTGGTGACACCAGTTTGTGTGGTGGTGGTGTACTTGCTGCTGGTGGTGGTGGTAGAGGTGATGCTGATTTGGGTGAAAATGCTGGTGATGGTGTTGACATTGGTTTTGGTGCGAGCGGTGGAGGTGCTGGCCGTGTTGGTGATGATTTAATTTTTGAGCAGAAGAACTTTTTTGTTGTTCTTATTGTTGATGTCATTGCTTTCTAAATAATTATGTTTTTCAGAAAGGAATGTGTGTTCATTGTGAAATAAATAAAATCTTATCCAAAAGAAGAAAGTGAAAACCACCTATGATTACACTACCGTATTACACTTCAGTGTAGTATCATTCTTAAGCTTTTGATGCACAAACTTTTAAATGCGCATGTGCATTTTATAGACTACATATTGTTTTCTAACGTGTTTTCATTCCATCAGAAAAGTCAGTCCATTTCCAAAAAACAAGACCAAAAATCACAGACATCATTACTTTATACTAAATAATTTCTATAGCTATTTTTAAAGACTTCCTATTATTCACCTGTCGGAAACTATGATTCTTTACTCAGTAAGTTCTTAAGCATCTTCTTTCTAAGTTAGAGTAATGAGTGTAGACTTGGGGAGGGTAGGACAAAGGTTTAGAGTCAAACTCCACTTAGGGGTGGGTGACATTGGAGCAGGTTCCTTTATCTCTCAGAGTCTCAATTTCTTCTTCTCTCAAATGGGAGTAAGAAGGCTGACCTCGTAGGGCATTTTGAGGCTTGAGTATGATTTTATATGTAAAGCTCCCAGCCCAGTGACTCCGATATAGCAGACACTCAAGTGGCCATTTCCACTCATCCTCACCCCTCACTGGGTCACTTTTACTTTTGGCTCAACCATTTAGAAAACTGGAGCAGCTGTTAATACAAAGAGGTTCATCTTCTAAATCAGGAGTAGAGATTCCAAATGGACCAGGAAGATGGACGCTGTCTGTGATTGCCTTCTTGCTCTGTCATCCTGCCTCTGTCCCTGTCTCTCCCCTCACCCTTGTTCTGTGCTCTGCACAGCTATTAGGACCAGAGCACCATTCCTCTCTGTCACCAGTGATGTGGAAGCAGTGGTGAGAAGGGAAGGGGTACCCATTAATGGGGTCATAGGAAGCGGGGAGGTGTGTTTCTGCTTTCCCTGGGGTGATGAGTTGGGACTCAGAATGCATTTTGACTTTTTCCCCAGGGAAACCATATTGGAAGTGATCGATGAGTTCCCAGCCTAGCCCACCAAAGCTGCTTCCATCCACAAAGAGCCTGGTGTGCAATATAAGCAAGACTGTTTCACTTTAATGTAACAAGGGTGAGGCCAGGTTGATTAGAAAGCAAAAATGAAACCAAAAAACTTTTTATCCCTACAGGTGATTACGATGATGTGGAATGCACATCAAAACAGAAAAATGCCCATGGTGAGACAGCATCCTGAAAAGAGGGGTGACTTTATGGTATGGATGCTTCCAAGATGCAGCTGTATCTGCTACGGGTTTTAAATAATGAGGGGACTGTCCAGGTAGGTTTGGAGAGGAGTGACTTTCAGGCATGAAAAGCAACAAGTATGGAAGACATGAGCATGTTCTGAGAATGAAAGCAAAGCTGACTGGAGATGGAAACATGGGTCTATGTCGGATGTGAGTAGGAGCTAGTATGAGAGGTACCCTGAGATCAAGTTACGGGAGACTTTGGAGTCCATGAAAGACATCCGGACATTTTATTCTAGAAGAGTGTTTCGTTAAGATGGTCTGCAGACCATTTGCATCTAACAGGGCCAGCTTAACATGCAGAGTCCCTGATGAGGGCACAGAGAAACTGCATTTTGGAGCTACCATCACTGTTACACACGTTAAAATGTGTGGACCTGCCTTCTGAACAATGGTGAGCCTTCAGAGGCCATTGAGCAGTGGAATCACAAAGTTGGCAGTAATTTAGAGTAATTCAGTTAAGACTCATTTACACTGCAGAAGAATCTTTCAAGGGTCTTCCTGGACTATAAACAAAGGAGCAGGGGCTTGGGGTTAAGATTTGAGTTTAATCCTTTTTTAATTCTCATCCCAACCTACTGAGGTAAGAATTATAATTTCCATCTTAGATGCAGAAACCTAGGCTCACGGTCACGTGATCTGCTCAAGGCTAAAGCTTCTCAAGGAGAAGAGTCAGGGTCAAATCCACGAGACCATAGTCCATTCTTATGTATCAAGGGCCCTTGGCTGGACTGGTCTGGATGTCCAATCAAAGCCATTTTATGAATTGAGGAAACTGAGATGAATTGACTTGCAAAGGTCACATAGTAAATCATTGGCAGACACAGGACCAGATCTCAAATCCTTTTTCTCACTGTCCTCTGTTCCTCCACTCTCCATGGCTGGCCCTCTTGGGTCTACACTGCCAAGTCAGAGCTTCAGATCTCCTGCGAGGAAGCGGGAGGATTTTGACGGAGGGAGACTTTCCTCCTCCCACCCACTCCTTTCTGGCTGAGTGGCAACCTTCTCGGTGACAAACAGAAACCAATCACTGTTGGTCCCTGCTCAGTATCTCTGACAGCAGCAAAAAGAACCACGGATTACGCAGCCCCTGTCACTCTTCCCTTTGATTGGCGTCTTGGGTTTCAGATTGAGAGAAGATTCTGCAGCCAGATTTCTATAAATGAACGTGGTTAACTATAAACTTTACGTATGCTCGTAAAATGTGTCACTTCAACATGTTTTGGTTGGCACTGGGAAATCTGAAGGCAAAACCAAAGAACGGTTTAATTCAATTACAAGTAGAGAAAGTTAAAAAATAAAAAAGAAACTGAACTTTTCTTCTCAGAGGCATCCAAATGAAGGAGAGAAGCGTAGTGGCCATGTGGCTTCATCAAATCCATGAGGGGTTTTCCACCCCAGCGCCATTCAATGTCTGCCTCTGGTGTGTGAGAACCCACCTTCTTAACGATTAGGTAAATAAAGCATGGTTTCAATTTGGTTAAATGTGCCCACTCGGCTCCTACAACTGATCAGACTGTCGGGGAAACGTGATGCATTTTAATAAACCCAATATTTAGCCAAAGACAGCAAAATCCCGTAACAACATTTTTTTCCAGAGGGTGGGAAATGAAAATACATTAAGCGGGAAATATCATGTGTGTGACCAACCAACCATATCTTGAAAGGATAAATGCTACATGCGGGGAAAAAATTGTAAGTATAATAGTTAAACATGGACGCCTATGTGGCGGAGCCCTTGAGAGGGGAGAAGGAGGTTTTCATGTGTGAGTGAGGAGGGCTGGGAAAGGAGGGCACTACCCCACAGCTCTCTGCATGCCTGGGACTGTTCCAACCATCCCACGGGCTCCGAAAACCATTCAAGACAGCTGGAAGTGAGTAGTGGGATGAACCAGGGGTGCCTAGTGACCTGGGACTCAGTGCCTAACTGGCCATTTCTCGAGCCTTGTCACACTGGACAAGTCATTTGAGATCTCTGGGCCTCCTTTGCTGCCTGTATAAAGGGGTTTTAAACACCCTAGTTTCTGGAAACAGGTGCCGCCAAGCGCTCTTCATCCCTCGCACTCCCCAAATCAGGTTACCTGCTACTTACTGAAAATGCCTCCATGTGAGCAGAGAGATGCACTTGTGAGCAAGCTCACTTTATTCTTCCCTCCAGGAGCAGGTAGTCCTCAAGTATTCTTATCTAAATTTGCATTGCAGTGTTTGCAAGGCCGCCTAAGGAAGTCACAGACCAGTTTTCATTGTTGGAAGAGAAGGTGTTCAAAAGCTGTGGCTGCTGCAAAGACCGTCCAGGCGCTGGTGTGCAAGCACAAATGAGGTCAATGAACTTGGTTACAGGCTCACACGGGCACGCCATCGCAGCCGACCTTTAGGTCTAGAGATCTTTTGGTCCTGGTCCCTGTGTCACAGAGGAACCTGCCACCATTAGCCTAGAGTTAGTTGATGCTGTCACCAGAACACACTGTGCTCCATGCATGCTGCATCACTGACCTCTCAGAAATCAGGTCCATCATCCTTCTCGCCTTGGTGCTCATAAACATTTGGTAGGTTCAGGCTGAGAATGAGACCTGCCTTCTTTCTGAGGCAGCTCCTACTAAGCAGCCCCCTGGGAGGAGAAGCAGCTCCCGCATCCCTGGAATCATCAGAGGCTGCTGCTATTTACCAAAAGAAACCATAAAGGATTGAGCGTCCAAAGGGGCTCAGCACCGTTCACAAGGCCTCTGTGCTATTTACTTGGTGCTACCAGCTCCGGCCTCTGAAACTTTGCTCTGCTCCATCATTTTTGGTTCAATAAAGACCCAATGAATTTCATGACTGCTTGGTTTGGCGTTCAGGGCTTTTGGACCCACCGGTGGCATCTGCTATTCTCTCCATCTTAAAGGATGCTGCTGCTGTAGAAAGAGACTAATTTTTGAAGTCTATTTTTGCACTTACTAGCCATCTGCATATGGGGACAGTAAGTTCTAACACAGAAGGTTGCAGCTGAGCAACTGTACCACAAGCATGGCTGGGCTCTTGTGGGCCTGGGGAGCCATCCTGGGACTTGGCGTTAACTCAGAGGTTCTCAACCCAGGGTGACTTCGGTCCCCTGGGTGCATTTGGCAATGTCTGGACACATGTTTATTTTTATTGAGGTTATGATAGTTTACAGCATCGTGAAATTTCAGTTGTACAGTATTATTTGTCAGTCACCACGTAAGTGTGCCACCTCACCCTTTGTGCCCAGCCCCCTCCCCTCTTCCTCCTGGTAACCACTAAACAGTTTTCTTGGTCAGTGTGTTTGTTTATCTTCCACAAATGAGTGAAATCATACAGTGTTTGTCTTTCTCTATCTGCCTTATTTCGCTTAATATAATACCCCTCAAGGCTGGACACATTTTAAGTTTGTCACAACTCAGGGCTGTGGAAGTAGGATGCTACTGGCATTTATTGGGTCAAGGCCAAGGATGTTGCTGAACCCTGCAATATCTGGGACAGCCCCCACCACAAAAACGTATCCAGGTCCAAATGTTCATGCAACAAAGGTTGAGACACTCAAGTCTTAATAGATAATTACTTTTTTTTTTTTTAAAGATTTTATGTTTTCCTTTTTCTCCCCAAAGGCCCCCAGTACATAGTTGTATATTCTTCGTTGTGGGTTCTTCTAGTTGTGTCATGTGGGACTCCGCCTCAGCATGGTTTGATGAGCGGTGCCATGTCCGCGCCCAGGATTCGAACCTACGAAACACTGGGCCGCCTGCAGCCGAGCACGCGAACTTAACCACTCAGCCAAGGGCCAGCCCCTGGATAATTACTTTTTAAAAAAAGCTTAAAAACTATTCTATCAAACAAACAAAAACAGAATTCACACAACAATGGAACCAGTGTGATTATTTTCCTTTTTCTTACTCTGTGTGTTCCACATTCTCTACAATAGAATATGTGTACTATAATTATATGTATTTTACATTATAAATATATTTATATATAATTAATGACATATAATATAATTGTAATTATTGTGTAATTATATATTATAATATAATTATATAAATAATAATAAAGCAATACTATGATATATAATAATTATACATCCGGCAAAATGGAGTAAAGAAAGCATAAGATGGAAAGAGATAGTAGAAGAATGTATTGAAATCAGGAGCCCAATGTGCAGGTTATATCTGGAGAGGAGAGTAAGCATCCTTCCTGCCTGCCATTGTTATCCAATCACCTGCAGGAGAAACACATGGGCTGTGTGCCAATTCCTGGACCACACCACAGACCTGCTGAACTGAGTCGGTGGGACTAGAAGCCAAGATTCTACAGAAAGTCTTCAGGAGATCATTATGGACACCAAAGTTTGAGAAGCATAGCACTAATCCTTCAAGAAATAAAGCATTTTCATGTCTATAACCCAATGGGCACCAGACTCAGGTCTGGGCAGTGTGCAGGAAGGTCCAAGATTAGATCTTCCAGCAGTGGAGCTTAGAGTCTGCTCACTCCCCAAGGCCAGGCAGCATGTTGTAAGTGTTCCAACAAGGACCAGCACCCGTGCTGTCGCTTCCACTCCACACAGAGCCTCCTTTCTGAAGGACAGAGAAGGAAGATTCTATATCTCACCCATGTATGGCTGCCATCTTCCGAGAAGACGACGTTTAGTTGACTCTCTAACTGTTAGTGTTTATGTGTTGAAAAGCAGTCATATTGGGTCTTAGACTGAGGATGAATCAGGCAGTCTTAACTCTCTCATTTCTGACTGGAGTGCAAAAATCCAATCAATTACTCATAAACACTTGTGATAAGATTAATTTAATTTTTTTCTTAAACAAAGAGGGTAAATTAAAAGAATCAGCTTGCTCCTTCCCACACTGTAGTGACAAGATTAAAAATTTAATTTATACGTATTTCATTTCTACATAATAAAGCCTTTTTGCAAAAAGAAAAAAAAATACCACAGTTCATCTAATTAAATCAAAGAAAATTGCCTGCAGCGATGTTACAGTATTACAATTAAGCCACAGCCAAAACCAGCCCTCGGAATTCTTAAACACCATTCTGGGTTTAAAAACCAAATCAGCTTTTGGTGTGTGTGAATTTTGGGGGCGACTTCAGGAAAAAGCGGAGCCTTTTCCTGTGTCAGTACGTAAGGGTGGGAAAAAGGATTTTCAAGCTACGTTGATAGATAGCATTGAAGATAGATACACTGAAGATAGCAACAGGATCTAACTGTGGTTAAAAAAAAAAGAACTCAACCTGAAGCTTGGGAGAAGAAACAAACAAAAGGTGTTAACACTCCCCTCTTTCATCTCCCTAATACCGAAACTATTAAAATTGAGATACTTTAAATAATATCCTTGAAGAAGGACAGTTTCTCAAAGTCTGCAAAGATTGCCTTATAATACTCGATGACATTGCTAACACAGACATGGTCGGTGTAGGGTCTCAGCATTTTTCACGAGCTATGATGTCCAGACACAGCTAGCAGCTCCTTGCAACCCCGCTTAGATTCAGCCTAGGATTTGATAAGAGCCCCATCCGCCCTCCTCAGGGGGACCCCACCACAAGGAGGCTGGACAAGTTGGCGGATGTAGTCATGGCCCCTACAGTGACAAAGACGCCTGGCATGTGGCTCTCATCTTGCTGCATATGATGTGGTCTTCAGGAAGTTCCTAATTTGGTTTCTGATGACATTCTGGCAGGACTGAATTTCATTCTTGGAAATCAGGCTGTGGACCAGGGAGAGGCTCACACAAGCGTTGGCCTGGATCCTGGTTTTAGTGACTCATTCATGCCTGCTTTTAGGTCAAAACAATGTTCTACGACAGGTGCTGAGCAAATGTTTACTGAATAGATGTTTCTTTCGGCAGCAGCTTGACAAGCAGTGGAGCCGGGGTAGCCTGTGTGAGCGGCCACATTCCCGGTTTCTTCTGCGTGGTGGAGGACAGGAGCCTGAGTTTGAGGACCACGTGTTTACTGCCAGTTCACTATCAGTCATCATAGGAACCAGCAACCGCAACCACAAGGGGCTTTGGAGCTTTTTGAGTCTGTTCCCCAAGCACCTTGTTATTCAACCCTGGAAACATCCCCAGGGGTGTGTGAGAAGTCCATGACCACTTATCTGAAATCTTGAAATCCAGAAAGCCCTGAAAGTCAGATGTTTGTTCATAAATTTGCACAAACTAATGTGGCAGCATAATCTGAACTGAACAAATGTGATGTTATTTGTGATCTTCATTTATCCCACAGAGCGGAAATAAGCATAGGTGTTTGGGTATAGAAATATTAACAAGTTTGATTACGAGGTGCTCTCTCAGGTCCCAGGGGAGATGGGACACAATACACTGCATGTGCACGTAGCACCTGTATTAGTTATTATTTGCTGCAATAACAAAGCAGCCCAAAACTTAGAGATTGAAACAGCATGCATTTATTATCCTACAGTTTCCATGGGTCGAAAATCTGAGCACAGCTTGGCTGAGGGTGTCCTCTGCTCAGGGTCTTTTAAGAGGCTGTGGTCAAAATGTCAACCCATACTCTCACCAGGCTGCAGTACAGTTGTCAGTGGGGGCCACAGTTATCTCAAGGTTTGACTGGGACAAGATCCTCTTCCAAGATGACTCATGTGGTTGTTGGCAGGACTGAGTTCTTCTCGGACTACTGAACTGAGGGCCTCAGTTACATACTGGCTGTTGGCAGGTAGCCCTCACCAACAGAAGAAGAGTGTAAGCAACACTACAGGGAGGAATACCAGGAAGACGGGAGTCAGTCTTTGGTAACCTGATCTTGGGCGTGACATCCCATCACTTCTCCCACCTCCTTTCATCAGATGGGAATCGCTAAGTCTAGCCCCCACCCAGTGAGAGGGAACTTCACAAGGACTTGAACATCACCAGGTGGAGTCTTCGGGAGCCAGGTCTCAGTCTGCTGACCACATTACCTTTCAAAAGCTGAACCCCACTGGTCCCGAGAGACCTGCCTTATCACCCGCACTTTTCTAGGAGAAATAAGTTCTGAGCTCTTAATGTTATCTTGTTGTGGTTCTTAAGATTGATGAGGGGTAAGTAAACCCTTGAACTTGAGTCCTTCCATGCTCACCTTTCCTCCCTTCACGTGGCATGCTTCTAACTCCATCCTCAGAGCAGTTAAGTATAGCCTAGTGGACAAGGACATGCTCTAGGGTCCCTGTAAACTTGGGCTGGAATCTGGGTTCCATCACTCACCAGCCGTGTGACCCTGGACAAGTCATTCAGATTCTCTGAGCCTCAGCTCCTTCATCTATAAGATAAAGATACTACTACTCAGCTGACAGTGCTGCCAAGAGGAGTACCTGAGCCTACGTGGAGGGGTGCTGGTGTACCTGTGGAGAGCAGGTGCCCAGTGAGTGGAAGCTATTTCACCTATACGGGCGCCCTAACATCTGCCCTCTCCCGCTTCCTGCCACAGTCTAGCGGCTGGCAGGGGAAGCAGATCACACCATTTTACAGATAGGCAACTGAAGGCCCAGAGGATAAGTGATCTGCCAAATATCACCAAAGTGTCTCAGCCACTCCCTGCCGTTATTTTTTGAATCTGGTTAAGAGTTTATGCATGAGCAAAGGGATCTCGTTGTCCTCTTTTCCCCTTCACCCCCAGCACCCCAATGCTGCTCTGAGTTGTTGCTCCGCCAACATTTGTGTGAGGAATCAGTGCATGAGCCCGAGTTACTTTCCTGAGACCCCTTCCTGAGCTGGGACCAGATAAAATGGTGTCAGGATTCAGAGGAGGGCAGAGTAACTTCCAGCTGGGAATCAAGGAAGGCTTCCTGGTGGATGTGGCATCAGCTCTATAAATCTGTAATATAACATCCTGAACACCTGGACTCTGCAGCTGCATCCCCCAACTCTACCTGCTTCCTCCTCCATCAACGTAGTCCTTCCTCCGCCTCCTCCTCCTCCTCTCCAAAGCTTCCCCATCTTGCTTGTCCAGCTGAGACCTTGTGTCTTCCAGGAAGCTCCTCTAAGAAAACACAAGAATTTCCACACAGAAGTAGGTCTGTGGGTTTTGAAATATTAATAGAAACTTTAGCTATCCTTCTGGAAGTGTGTAGTCCTAGTCCAGGGAAGTATCTCAGAGAACATAAGGTGTAGAGAGGGCCAATGGGCAGAAGCCTTGGAGGACCAACAGTGGAGAAAGGCCTACAAGGTTCTCTTGGCAGCAAATGGAAGAAAAAAAATGAACAAAGAGCCAAGCACACTGATGAGGACACGCCATCAATGAGAGCTGCTTCCTGCAAGAGTCAGGGATGAAGCTTGGGAGAAGTTGTCCTCAGCCCATGGGTGAGGTTGTGGACGTTGACTGGGATTACCATAGCACACTGCATATCATCTTCCTTGGGGAACTATTTGTGGTCAATTACGTTGAAAATTCTTTAAATGTCTATCTGCGTGACCTAGTATGTTACAATCTTTGGGATACTGGACAGGAGTATACATTTTGATAAAGCGCAGTAGACGATTTTGAGGCATTCTATTAGATGACAAGGTGTGTTCTGGAATAGGAGGGTCAGGGTCATGTTTCCACTATACTTGGGAGCATGGGCATGGGGTATGGAAGCACTAAATACCTGAGCAGAGGTGCCTCACGTGCACAAGACCTAGACGTGATCCAAGAGGCTCCCAGGCTCTAGTGCATGAGGTTTAGCTATAATTGTCTGATTAGACCTAATTATGCATTTCTCCTCTGAAGTCTTCATCGGGTCTTTGTTGACTGGCTCCTGGAATGGGATTACTTGACAGCCAATACCAAGAGGAGAGATTTGCTCTCAGAGATCAGAATTGGGAACAATTACCATTCCTATCGGCAGTAGAGAGGGGGTGAGAAAATGTAACCCCAGAGACACAGAGTCCTCTGCTAAAATCCTAGTATATCTCACAGACTGTAGTAGAGAAAAGGAATAATCCACCCAAATGGCCACCTGGGATGTCTCTAGAGCAGCTAGCTCATGTCTGAGACAAGACTGTCTTCTCAGAATGGAAACTGGCCTGGCCATTCAAAAACAGATTGGAGACAAAGAGAAGAATTCCAATGGCTATTTGACTTCACTATCTAGCTAAGTGAGGCAGAGCAATTAAACTCATTTTTCCTTCTGAGCACGCCACCAAAATACAACATTTTGGCCAACTGGATGAAGCAAATCACAGCAGTGAGTTCCATACTTTCCAAACTGGCTAGCTGAAATCATGATCGTTATATAACTAGGCCAAATTATTCCTAATGGATTGCCACTATGAGATCACTTTGCCCGATACTATCAAGTTACACATGGGGAAACTGAGGCCCACAAGGAGAAAAGGTTTAACTGTGATTCACAGCCAGCCAGCACCCTGTGTTGTCAAAAATCGCCCATGCTTTATGGTTTCCTGATGAAGCTGATTGCTTGTAAATGCCATGGCAGAATTACAGTTGCTGCAATGGTCCAGCCCAGATACAGGCAGAGAAGGGACCTGAAGATCACCTGGAGCAAACCACACATTTCATAGAAGAAACCAAAACTCGGAGAGACAAAGGGCCTGAAACATAGCGTTCTGGACTTGAGAAGGCACATTAGATACTAGGAGATATTATACAAATTTTAACTATTATCCTTGTGTTCGATAATTTTCTAAAAACTATTATTTGTGGAACTAAGCACATCCCATATATTTTCTTTATGTGTCAGCAGGTTAGGAATTCTTGCCCCCACTTTGTGGTTGAGGAATTGGGTTCCTCCAGGTGAAGTGACTTGCTGTGTCCATTAAGCTTGTCCTTTTTAGGGCCAAGATTCAAACCTAAGGGTATCTGGACGCATAGAGCCCAATCTTTCCATGCCTGCCACACTGCTCCCCATAGCCAGGCTGATAGGTGCATACTCAAAGGTCATGGGAGAGGAAGTATAAGACTTTGGGGATCAGGACAGTTTTGCTTCCTCAGAAAGTAATAACTTGCTGGAAATAAATAAAGAGTGGAACATTCAGACAGCTTGAAGATTTCTCATATAACAATAGGTCACCTTGTAGTTTTGCTGTGAAAAATATTCATTCATTACTCAGACACTAGTTTGGTGCTTACTATGCATTAACCATAATTCTAGACCTTAAAGAGGTCAGAGGGGGATTGTTCCCAGGCTCTGCTTCCCAGGAGCTCGAAACCAGGAGGTAAGACATGGTTGATTGTATAACTGTCCCCAAAGATTTAATCATACATCCCTGATCATTGCCCTGTGGCTTGCTTCTTGTTCCCGTGAAAGCTGTGTAGTCCTTACCTCCTTGACTTTGGACTTTGTCAGTAGGATTTGGGAGACATAAAGTACATCATTTCTAAGCCACTGCTTTAAAAGATGCTGCGAGTTTCTTCTACTGTTCTTCTGCCCTCTGCCGTGACAATGGTAGGGCCCAGAGAGATGCTGTTCCATCTGCCTGGGTCCCAGAGTGAGAAGACTTTTGGAGTAGAGTATCGCCTCAGAGAGTTTCATCTCGGAGCAGAGTCGAGCTGCATCCTACATAGAACATGAGTGAGAAAGAAATGCTGCTCTATGTTGCTGAGACTTTGGGGTTGCTTGTTACAGAAACAAAGCTGACTGATAGAGAAGACATGAAAATTCTATAAATCAATTCTAATCCAAGAGAGAAGCTGATGATTTCCAAGAGAAGTACAAACAATTTTATGGGTCTAGAGAAAGAGATTTCTTCTGTGCATAAATATCAAGAAGGCCCTACAGAGATATGTGAGATGGACACTGAACATAGTAGGACTTGAACATGAAAATAACATGGAACTGATTCTGATGCTCACATTATTCAGGGCTGGGGCAAGAGGTCGGGGATGGGTCAGTAGAGTTAGAATATCTGAGAAATCCTGTTTCTTCTTTGCTATCTTGCAAATCTTTTAGGGCTCTCCTCATTCTATGTGTAGAATCTTAGGAACTCTGGTCATAATAGACTAACTTCTCCCCCGAGATGTTCTGGTGAATGAAGTGCACAATGTGATATACGTTTGATGGAGATCCAGAGCCCTGCCTGAGATTCAAAAGTGAAGGGAAAGTATGAGATGAAACTTCAGAATAGCTGGGCTTATTGCTCTTGAGATTAAAGGGTTTTGTGATTTTAGATCGTGTTCACCTCTACCTGCCCTCAATTTCCCCAACCATATACTGAAAGGATGGACTGAAAATATCTAGGGACTTTTCAACTCTGAAAAATCTGAGCAGCTAAGGATTCATTTTCATGAAAGACTCCAGTGTTGGGTTAGATTTCAGCTGCCACTTAAGTGTCATGTCACACATACATATAAGGTTGCCATGTTGACCCAGACAATGGAAAACATCAGCTTTTCTATGATACAAGTCTACAGTTAATTGCCAGTCTCCTCACTCCCCTGGGTCTTATTCTTTCATATCCTTGTTAACCTTAAATTTCCCTCTGTCATATCTTAAAAACTGCATGGATTCTTTAGGGAGATTTTGTTTCTTTCACTCTGTGAATCTTAACTGCTTATAAACAAATGCTGTATTCCATATTCAATTTCCTCCATTTCTATCTCATTATTCCTTCCTCTAATTCTGATAGACCCTTAAGTTTCTCACTCTATGAATATTTCTGAGCTGTTCAAGCTGAAAACCTGAATTATTGCTGTCTTTTATCCCAAACAGAAAAAGTACTCCTTTAGAAAATTCTGTTTGCCCTATGTTAAAAATATATCCAAAATCTGAGCTCTTCTCCACAACTCCAACACTATCGCTGTACTCCCGCTCGCCCATGGTCCCTACATTCTACCCTCCACACAGCTGCTAGGGTGATATTTTACAAAGTAAATTAGATTTGGCAGCCATGAAAATGTGTCTCTCAGATCTCCTGTTGCAGAGAGCATAATCAATCAAGGATCCCAGCTGTTGCCCCTCCAGATCCACCACCATATTTGCACCAAGGTTATGCTTCTCAAGGGCTGCTCTCAATTACCAAATAGGGTGGAGGTACCAGTACAGGCCATTCCTTCAAGATGTAGGACTCTACGAATTGGTGGCTTTGGCTCAACGATGACCATTGCCTTGGCAAAACTTTCCTTAGCACTTAGAACAGCCCAAGAGCCTTCCTATACAATCTGTCTTCATTCCCCCTCTTTTTTACAGAAATCAGATCTGCGTTCAGATCTGAGATCTCTCCACAGCTATTCCAAACTTCACAGGCATTTCCATCAATGAATTTCCAAATGAACTCCAAGAGAATTAATTCAAAGAAATCAATTCTCAGACACATTATAGTCAAACTGTCAAAAACTTAAAGAAAAAATTCTGAAAGCAGCCACAGAAAAATTGCCCATTACATCTGGAAGAACAAATATATGAATGACTGAAGATTTCTCACCTAAAGCCATGGAGGCCAGAAGGAAGTGGGTAATATTTTTAAAGTGCTGAAAGAAAAGAGCTTTCAACTCAGAAATATATAGTCAGTGAAAACAGCTCTCAGGAATGATGGTGAAATAAAGACATTCTCAGATGAAAGAGAACTAAGTGAATTCATCAATAGCTGTGTCTCTTCAAAAAATGCTAAAGGATATTCTTCAAATGGAAAAAAAATAGCCCCGGAGGGAAACTGGGAACATAAGAAATGAAGGAAGAGTAGCAAAATAGTAAAATTCTTGGAAAATATAATAGATCATTCTTTTTCCTTTTAAGATCTTAAAAATAATATATAAGACAATTGAGTACAAAATTTATAACACTGTCTGATGGTGTTTCTCAATGTTTTTGGATATAATGTACATGAAAACAACAATGGGAAGGGAGACTATAAAGGGAGCTGCCTGATGGCAGATTGTCTACATTTCACTTTAAATGGTAAAATACTAATTCTAAATAAAGAGTAAAATGTCAAATAGGAATATTGTAATCCTTGGGGAACCACTATAAAACTATAAGAGAGATGGAGTCAAAAACTCAATAGGTGGATTAAAATGGGATAAAAATATTCCTTAAATAATCCAAAATTAGGCAGGAAAGGGAAAACAAGGACTATAAAAGGTAACATATGATAAGTAATAAAATGGTAGAATTGACTCTATAACAAACAAAAAAACCTCAATGATTGCATTAAATATAAATGATTTAAATGTGGTAAGTAAAAGACAGAGGCTATCAAATTGGATAATAAAGAAAAGTAAGACCTAAGTATATGCAAGCAATTCATTTTAAATATAATGATATAAGTAGGTTAAAAGTAAAAATAAATGGGAAAAAACATATACCTTCAACATTTTAATCAAAAGAAAGATGCAGTGGGGCTGGCCTGGTGGCATAGCGGTTAAGTTCGCACACTCCGCTTCAGCACCCTGGATTTTGCAGGTTCGGATCCCAGGAACAGACCTAGCACTGCTCATCAAGCCACACTGTGGCAACGTCCCACATAAAATAGAGGAAGATTGGCACAGATGTTAACTCAGTGATAATCTTCCTCGAGCTGAAAAACTGACGAAGATTGGCGGCAGATGTTAGCTCAGGGCCAATCTTCCTCACAAAACAAGAAAAAAGAAAGAAAGAAAGAATGATGGAATGGCTATATTAATATCAGACAAAGTAGACTTAAGAGCAAGGAAAATTGCCAAGTGTAAAGAGTGACATACATACTGATAAAAGGGTCAATTTGCCGGAAGACAACACAAACTTACATATACATGTGCTTAACAACAGAGCTTTAAAATATATGAGACAGAGACTGATAGAGCCAATAAAAGAGTAAATAGAAAACAATAGAAAACTTAAATAACCATAAACTAATTCTTTAATAACAATTAATAACATTGATGAACCTCTTGCCAGGCAAACAGTAGAAGAAGATACAAATTACTAATATCAGGAACAAAAAAGAGGCTATTAGTCCAGTCTCCAAAGATAGGTTTTTATTGAGATATAATTGACATATAACCTTGTATTAGTTTTAGGCATACAACATAACGATTTGATAAATGTTTATATTGTGAAATGAGACTCCATAGATATTAATAAGAGATTATTATGAATAATTCTACATGCAGAGATTTTGACAACTTAGATGGACCAGTTCCTTCCAAACCACAAAGCATAAAAGGTCATCCACAAAGAAATGTACAACTTGAATTGTTCTTTATCCAATAAAGAAATTGATCTCATAGTTAGAAACCTTTTGAAAAAAAAGTTTCAGGCTCAAATGGTTTCACTGGCAAATGCTGTCATACATTTAAAGGAGAAATTAAAAATTCTTTACAATCTCTTCCATAAAATATAAGGGAAGGGAACAAGTTCCCAGGTCATCTTATGAGCCTAGTATTATCCTGATACCAAAAGCAGATAAAGGAAACCACAGAACAATCTTTCATGCATATAGAAGCAAACTCCTAGACAAAATCTTAGCAAATCAAATCTAGAAATATCTAAAAGTTATAATACACCCTGGCTGAATCCACCATTTTAATATAGTAAAGAAGAAAAACTATAGAAACATATCAATTTATACCAAAAACAGAATTTGACAAAACTCAACATCTATTCATAATAAAAACACTCAGCAAACTAGGAATAGAAGAGAACTTTCTTAATCCAAAAAAGAGAATCTACCAAAAAAGCTTACAGCTACCATCATACTTAATGGTGAAAATTGAATTCTTTCTGCATAGACTAGAACAAGGCAAGGAAGTCTACTCGTCCGTCTGATTGACCAACATGCAGATAAAAACCATGATGAAACACAACCACACACGTTTTAGAATTAGAACAATCCCAAGTGCTGGTGAGGATGCAAAGCAACTGGGACTTTCCTACCTTGCTGGCGGCAATGCAAAATGGTATGGCCACTCTGGAAAACAATTCGACAATTTCTTATAAAGTTTTACGTGTACTTGCCATCTGACCCAGCAATACCATTCCAAAGTATTAATCCTAGAGAAATGAAAATGTATGTCCACACAAAAGCCTATATGTGAATGTTTTTATCAGGGCTATTTATAATTGTCCAAAACTGGAAACTACCAAGTGCCCTTTGGTGGGTGCACGTGTAAAAGAACTAGTAAATGCATCCATATGGTAGGATACCACTCAGCAATAAAAAGAACTGAAATCATGACACACACGACAACATAGATGTGTCTCAAAGGCGTTACGCTCAGTGAAAAAAGCCATTCTCAAAACATTACACCATAGATACATGACAAGTAAGTAATAAAGCTCAATACCCATTTATGATAAAAACTCTTTGCAAACAAGGAATAAAAGGAAATCTCCTTAGTGTGATAAAGCATGTCTACCCAAAACTTATGGCAAATAGCATTCTTCATGGTGACCCATTAGAAATGGTCCCTTTTGAATTATGAACAAGATAAGAATGCTCACGTCCACTATTTCTATTCTACAGTGCCCTGTAATCATAGCCGACAGACTAAGGGAAAAAATTAACGTATAGAAAGAAAAGGAAGAAAAAACCCATTATTTTACTGCTCATGATTATCAATAGAGCAAACCTTAAAATATCTACAAATTACTAAAAATAAGAGTTTAGTCAAGTGGTTACAGATGAAATCAATATTTTTAATTTAATTTCTATATTCAAGCAAAGAAAATAAAGATACCATTAATTTTCAATAGCAACAAAAGCATACAGTACATACAAACAGTGCTGTTAAAGGAGGTGTGACAACAATACTAAAATAATAAAGTTTTATTGAGGCTTTTTTAAAGACCCGAATAAATGGATAGATATACCATATTTAACAATACAAAGATTCGATATTTTAAGGATGGTAAATTGTCTCAAGCTGGTCTATAGATTCAATGCAATTCCAATCTAATTCCCAACAGGGTGCTTTTGAATTTGACAAGCTGATGCTAAAATCTATATGAAAGTACAATGACCTAAGAATATCCAAGACAACTGAGGAACAATAAGTCAGGCAGCCACCTTCCCCCACCAGATTTCTAGTTCCATAGCAACTTCGTAGTAGCTAAGACCATGTGGTACCAGAGCAAGGTAGGTGAATTGTTCAGTGTAACAGGAGAAAGAGCCCAGGTGGAGATCCCTATGTTGAAACTTGTAATTTATCAGATAAAGAACGCATTTTGGATAACTGGGAAAAAATGACCCACACATGAATGGTCTTGATCATTTGGGTATTCATACGGGGAAAGATGAAAATGTATCCCCACTTTACAAGAATTCCACATGCACTAAAGACCAAACTGTAGGAGAGAGCATTAAAAATGTTAAAATATTTTTATAATATCCAAGCAGACGAGAGTTTTCTTACATAAGCACCCTGAGTCAGTAGCCACTAAGAAAGACATATTGACATGATGGATGTGATTGTAAATTCAATTATGTTAGAATCAAACACTTGTATTCATCCAAAGGCGCCATACAGGTTATCAAAAGATAAGCCACAACTGGAAGAAGAGTTGCAATATAAAAAACAAACAGAAGATCCATATCCAAAGTATATTAAAGATTGAACACAAATCAGTAAGAGAATACAAAAATCCAACAGAAATTTTGATAAAAGCCTTGAACAGGCCCTCTCAGAGAAAGGAAACACAAAAGGCACAGATAGATTAACTAACTAGCTAGCTAGACAATCAGTAATATATATCTCTATATGTATAATATGATCTATATATTTATACATAATTAATAATATGCTTAAGATCTGTATGTATCTCTCTCTATATATATCTTTAGATGCTCAGTCTAATTAGTAACCAGTTAAATACCATTTTGGACCATTTACAATCACTAGATAGGTAAAGATTAAGATACTCAATGATGTTAAGTGTTGGTGATTATACTCATATCTTGCTCTTGGGAGCGGAATTGGTACCATCCATTTGGGAAGCAATCTGGCGTTATCTTATAAAACTAAACTTTTCCATTCCTGAGTAGGCTGCATTCTATCCTCAGGTGTATATACTCTTGTGCCTGTGACCCGAGACGTGTACGAGAATGTTTACACAAGTACTGATCACAGCAGCAGAATGACTGGACCCAATTCAAGTGCCCATCAAATGAAAAATAAAGAAATATATTGGGGTATATCCACCCAATGGATTATTATACACCAGCGAAAATGAATCTCTGCTATATACCAACATCAATATATCTTAAAGCAGAAAGTGACTTGGAAAGTGCTTGGTGTAGACTATTACATAGAGAATGATTCTGTTTTTATGAAACCGAAAATAGTAAAAAATACAGTGTTTAGGAATAAACATATACACAAAAAATTTTTAAAAAGAGGATGATAAACCCAAAATTCTCTAGGAGGGGTGTTCGCAGGGCAATGTTGAGGTCTACATTATGGCTTTGCTCATGTTCTGGCTCGTGAGTGTTCATTTTATTACTATACTTCTTAACATGCGTATATTAAATGTCTCATTTTATATACATACACATTAAATATATTTTGAATCTTATGCATATATTGTGTTATTTTGTATGAGTCAAATAATATTTCTTTAAAAGAATAAAAAGATAGCATGAGCAGAAGAATGAGTGCAAATAAAAGTTTAAGGAACTCAGAGCTATGAGAACAGAGGAGAGCTGTAGATGGTTTTAAGTGAGAGTGTGGCCTGAGTGTTGGTTGGTTTAGGCTCAGATTACTATTAAGAAGGGAAAGCTCATCCATGGCAGAAATGGCAAGAAGGGGCAGGAGGTGTGTTCTGATTATCTATTGCTACTTTAAAAACCATACCATCCCACAACTAGAAGGACCTGCAACTAAGATATACAACTATGTACCGGGGGGGTTTGGGAAATAAAGCAGAAAGAAAAAAAAAGAAAACATACCAAAATCGAGTGATTTAAGAAGCGACAACATCTATTTTGCTCATGAATCTGCAGCTAGGGCGGGGCTCACAGGGTCATCCACGTCTGCTCCACTCAGCATCAGCTGGGGCAGCTCAGTGTCTAGAACTGGAATCCTTAGAAGGCTTGCTCACTCACACATCCAGCCTGGGAGACTCAAACAGCTGGTGCCTGCAAATGCTGAAGCTCTTGGGGCGTCTCATTGTCCCTCTACCTCGATGTGGTCTCTCCAGCAAGGCGGCTTCAGGGTAGCCAGCCTTCTAGATGTTGGCCCAGGATGCCAAAGGTGTATGTCTGAAGAGAGAGCACCAGGAGGAAGCTGTCCCTCCTTTTTGAACTCAGCCTCGGAAACCGTGCGATGTCACTCCTGCCACGTTCAAGGCAGCCACAAAGTCCCACCCACTTTCAAGAGGAGGGAAAATTTTTTTTTCCGCCTTCTGATGGGGAATGTGAAGTTTCTGGAAAAACACATAGAATTGGAAATGCTGTTGTGGCCCTTTTGGAAAAGCACGATCCAGCATAGCGTGCTCTGCAGTCCCTCAGCAGACTGGATGGAGTCAGGGGTTTTGGTAAAGAGGGAAAGAGGATTCAGGTGGGAGGCAGGTGTAGGCTGTGATGCTTAGGTTTGCAATAGGAGTTAAAGGAGGCAAGGAAATTCAAGATTCAAAGGGTGATGAGAAAATACCATCCAGTGGGGATGGGATGCTTTCTACCAGTATGAAAAGGATACCAGGAAGGAGAAGCTGAAGTCAGAGAGACACGGAGGATGCCTTCCCCAGCCAGGCAGGTGTAAGGGGACCCAGGGGTGGCTAAAGGAATTGTGATAAAAAAAATCAAAGACATAGGACATACGTCGGGGGACATGGGATGTCGACAAGTAATCAGCAGTTGCCAAAAGACCTCAAGGACTCAGGGTGGCACCTTCATCACTAAATGCCATCATCATCAGGAAGGATTTCTAAAATGCCAGGCCACTGGTTCTCCAGACTGTCTCACCAAGCAACCCGGCACCACCGCATTGCAGGCAGAATGTGATGTCCTGTCAGAAGGGGAACTGAATAATTTAGAGTGATGTTGTCCATAAATATTTAATGATATGAAAAAATGTTCATGAGACAATGTTAAGCAAAAAAAAAAAAAAAAAAAAAAAAAAAAAAGTTTAAAAAAAAATTTAAAAAAAAAAAAAAAAAAAAAAAAAAAACCGGCAGATTGCAAAATAGTATAAATGCGTAGAAAGAAAGAAAAGAAGATGTTCGCTAAAATATTAACAAGATTTATGTCCAGCTAGGGGATTATCACTTAAATTTTTTAATCTTTATTTTTTTATGTCTAAATTTCTATAGTAAAAATTTATTAACACTTTAATAAATAAAAGATATTAATTGCTATATTTAAAAAAATATCCAGTCTTATGCTAAATAAAACCAGACAGAGGATGTTTTAATGAGATTTATTCAATCAACACTGTACTATAAAATTTTATTTCCTCTGTTAGGAGGTTTGCTTAACTAAAGATGTTTTTTCTTACCTATTAAAATACATAGCAGCTCTCAAAGTGTGACTCTTCCTGGATTCAAGGACAGTACAATTATTTTCATAATAAAACTAAGATGTTATTTCTCTTTGTCACTGTGTTGACATGTACATTGAAGGCGCAAAAGTAATGGGGGGTAACACTGCTGGTGCCTTAGCACCAATCATGGTGGTGACACCAAACTGTCCTGTAGTTATTATATTCACCAAGCACACTTGCAGCAAAAGAAAGGAAAAGAAAAAAGAAAAAAAAAAAAGCTAGTTTCACTTAAGCATATCCTCTCTTTTGAAGAAGATTAGCTATGAGCTAACACTGATCGCCAATCCTCCTCTTTTTGCTGAGGAAGACTGGCCCTGAGCTAACATCCATCCCCATCTTCCTCTACTTTAAATGTAGAATGCCTGCCATAGCATGGCTTAACAAGTTGTGTGTAGGTCCACACCCAGGATCCGAACCGGTGAACCCCAGCCTGCCGAAGCTGAACAGGAGAACTTAACCACTGCACCACCAGGCCAGCCCCAAGCATATCCTTGATGAAGCAGTAAAAAAACACTAATTGTACTGAATCTCAAGGTTCAAGTACAGTCTTTCTAATACTCTGTGTGATAGAAAGGAAAGTATATATAGGGCCCTTCTACTGCATGCACATGTACATGGGAAAGCATGTGTGTTTGAATTACAAGTCGAACCAGCTGCTTTCTTTATGGGGTCACCATTTTTCCTTGAAAGAACAGCTAACAAACTATAGCCATTAAACATGACGATTTGGCAGACATTTTTGTGAAAACAAACAAAGTTGTTCTCCCACTTCAGAGGAAAACAATTGGTAATATTTCTTGCTAAGGACAAAATATGAACTTTTAAGAAAAAAATAGAATTTTTGGAAAACTTGTACCTTCTACCATGAGCTTGACAGCTTCCTCATAATTAAAGACTTTCTTTTGGATGAGATGAGCCGTGACTTGTTTTTAAACACTGTATAATGAAATGTGTCAATATTTGGAACTTCTGCATAAGTCAGTAAAGCTATATTTACCTTACAACCAAGTTGTGAAGTTATAAGATTGTGCATGGGTGAAATATTGATTCAAAATGCAAGAGAGGTAATGAAACAGAATACTGAAAGTTCATCAATATGGTTTTAGATCTCACCTTGCACCTAACTTTTAAAAAATGACCACTTGTTGAGTTTTGGCATAGTAGAAAAGAAAAATATCTACAATTATCTGAAAAGACTACTACAATACTTCTCTTTGTCTTTCTATCTCCTTATCTGTGTAAGGCCAGGTTTGCGTCATATATTTCAACCAAAACAGCATAACGTAACAGCTTGCATGCAGAAGCTGGTATGAGAAACAGAATGTCTTCTGTTGAGCCAGGTATTAACGAGATTTGAGAAAAAATGAAAAGCAATGCCATTTCTCACTAATTTTTTAATTAAATAACTATAGTCCTTGGTTTAGAAAATACAGTTTTTTTAATTAAAAAGTTACTGTAATTAGCATGTAGTGGGTTTGTTTTTATTATTTTTAAAGTAAATATTTTTAAAACTGATTTTTCATTTCTATTACAGTAATTGTTGATATATGTAAATCACACAAGCAAAGGCTCTTTGGGATCTTGAGACCAAAATACCTGGGAGGCCCTACTTTAAAGGAAGACAGATATCAGATACACAGGAGGAAATTCCCTTCCTCCTGGACATCTTTGCGTAAGGACACGATGTGTGGAGGTGCCATAGCCATGTCGAAGGGCAGATGAAAGATGAAGCCAAACAGCTGAGGACTGCAAAGCAGAGCCGCAGAAAAAGCCAGGCTCTTGCTGACGTCATTGAGCCACTGAGTCGATCAACTCTATTGACTTGGCTTTGGACTTCCCACTATGTGAGTTAAAAATGTTCTAATTGTTCGAGCCATTCTTAGTGAGGTTATTCTGTTACTGGAACCAAAGGCAACCTAACTGCTATGCAGTCCATACCATCTCAAGGTGGGAGGGACCGGGCATCTTCGTCCAGCTGCATCTTGTCTTTGCTGTATAATCTTGTGTGTATTATCTCACGTAACCCTCACAACCAAATGGTGAGAGAGGCTGTACTATTCCCATTCAACAGATTAGGTATCTGAGGCACAGAGTGTGTATATTAATTATCTGAGGTCACACAGATAAAGTTGCAATCAATACTCAAACTTTTTTATCTGTTTGGCTTCAAAGTCTGTTCTCTTTCTATCATAACTTCCACCAGGTTTAATAGCCCAAGTCTGGATTTCCGGTGCTGGCAATACAAACATCTCACATTGCTTTTGAAGCACCAGTGTAATCTTTCAAATTTAATAATCAAATGCAGTTGAGCTTTGTTTGTTTCTAATTTTTTGTTTTACTTCATAATTACCCAGCTAATTTTTCCTCGTTGTACTTGCAGAATTGTTTTCATATTTTATATAACTTTTTTCCACACTGTACTGTAACTATATCTTGCAATGTCTTATTCCCAGTGGACTGTGAATCCAGCACAGGGCTTGACATATAATAGGGGTTTCATTTACCTGTAGTGGTGACAACCATTTAAGAGTATTCACTACGGGCTAGGTTCTTGAGGTTTATCACTACTAATCTTGACTGAGATCTTCAGCAGGGTTAACATTATCCCCATTTTATAGGTGAGGAAATTGGGGTTCAGCTAGGCTGACCCATGTAAAGACAGATGGATAGTTAGTGTGTGAACCAGAATTCAAGCATACTTCCTTCTGGCAACATTGAGGAGCAAAACTTGAAAAGTTATGAAGCTTCTCTCATTTAACACCTCTAGTGATAAGAACGTCACTCCTTACTGGACAATCCATTCTCTTACAGGCAGACATAATAATTATAAAGTTCTTCCTTAGAGGAATTTGCATTACCAGCTATGATCCTATGATGACAACGAATTGTGATATTTGGAGTCTAGTTACAACTAACTAAGCTCTGCAGAGACAGAGCAAGTGGGGCAGCATGCATGTGCATGAGACTGTGGGGTCCCGGATGGAGAGAGAGGATGCCAAGAGTTGAGAAGATCTTTAGCTGTTGAGCCATGGGATTTCTATTATTTTTTAGTATTTTATCTTTATCACATTCCTAGCGTTTCATGTTTTGACACACTAGTAGATGCTGACACCATGCTAAGCAACTTAAGATGACCCTCTTTTAATTCTTCTGACAACTCTATCAGTTTGGTGGCATTATTTCTCTTTTACAGTTGAGAAAAGTGAGTCACAGAGAGGTTGGTACACTTATTCAAGTTTACACAACTAGTGAGCGGCAGAGTTTAACCCAAGTGTCTATCCCCAAAGCCTGTGTTTCCAACCCTGGACTTTGCCACTTCTTCCACATCCCTGAGAATGAAGGGAGAAAAGAGCTTCCAACCTCTCTGCCCCAGCATAAGATACATACCCAGGAACAGCAAGTATGTTCAAGTAACCAATTTGTACATTATAACTCTTCAAAAACGGAGTTTTATGAAAGACCTAATGAGCAATTTTAATTTGCCCTTTGGTCTTCAGACTGTCTTTTATCCTTTCAACTGATTCTGGAAAGAGAATTCAACCAAATAAATCTTCAGGAGTTGAATGAACTTTGACATGCATTTCTTAGAACCTCTTTCCTCCCTTAGTTTTCTGTCATATGCTCAGTTAAAAAGGGTGAAGACGAGAACTGTCAACGGTCACAGCCAACTCCATTGTGCATTTGATTTAATTTACATACAGTGAGATGCACAGATCGTAAAAGTATAGTTGGGTGAATTTAAACAAATATGTGCACCCATGTAAGCAATACAAACTGTGTTAAATGGTGTCCAAAAAGCTGCCAACAGTGCCTCCTCTCCCTGTATGTGCCTGCTGCCCTTCCCATCAAGACATGGAATCTATTTCCCCTTCCTTTGAATCTGGGCTGGCCGTATGACTGACTTTGACTAATAGAACGTGGCAGGAGTGAGGCTCTGCCGGTTCCAGAGCTGGACCTAAAGGAGCCTGATTCTGTATCTGTCATGCTATAAGAAAACAGTCCAGACAACTGGTAACCCCAGTACACATTACAGAACGTCGAAGAACAGGCAAACCAAGTCCTACACAAATGGCAGAATTGCATCAGTTTTAAGCCGCTCGTTGTTTGGTGGGTTGTTCCTCTGCAAAAGATAATTGTTACACCAAAAACTATACAGAACATTTCATCACCACAGCGCATTTCCTCATCTTTTGCAGTCAATCTGCACCTGTACTCACAGATAAATGCTGCTCTTGTTTCTATTCCCATAGCTTAGTCGTGCCCATTCTTAAACTTCAAATGAACTTCAACGTCAAGTGAAGTTTTACATGAAGAAAATGATGCAATTTCTACTCTTTTGTATGCAGCCTCTTTCACTGAACATAATGTTTCTGATGTTCATCTGTGTTGGCGGCTTTTTTAGTATTAGTTTATTTTTTATTGTTGTGTAGTATTTTACGAGTATACCAAAATCTGTTTATCTATTTCCCCAATAATAAACATTTGGATCATTTCTAGTTTTTGACTATAACTAATAAAGCTGCTTTGAAAATTCTGATATACATGTTTTTGTAGTCATATGTTACCATTCTCTCACGTAAATCCCTAGCAATAGAGTTGATTCATAAGACAGATGAATGTTTAAAATTCAAAAAGACTGCTTAAAAGTTTCCCCAACTTTTGTTGTATTATTTTATTGTTGTATTATTTTATATTCCCTCCAAAATGTAAGAGATCCAGTTGCTACCTATCTTCATCACTATTTAGAATTATTAGTAATTTTTTAATTTTAGTCATGCTAGCGGGAATATAGTGGATTTCATTGTGGTTTTGATTCGTGTTTCTTGGATGACAAATATTTTTGTGCACCGTTTAATATCCTCTTTGTTTATCTTCTTTCGCAAAATAGATGTTTAAGTCTCTTGGCCATTTTTATTGGATTGTGATCTTTTTATTTTTATATGTGGAAGTTTATGTTTTTGGGATATAAGGTCCTTTGTGAGATACTTGTCCTTCCAGTGCTTTGTTCCCACTCTGTGGCTTTTCTTTCTATTTTTTTAATGGTGACTTTTGATGACTAGAGGTAACTCATTTAGATGATGTCAAATTTGGTGATTTTTTTTTCTCATGTTTAGTGCTTTTTCTGTCCAACAAATCAGGTCAGAGCATTGTTCTTTTGTTTTCTTCCAGAATCTCTAGATTTTGTGTGTGTGTGTGTGGTGTGAGGTAAGGTCCCTTAATCGTATTTTTTCATTTGACTATCTATCTTGTCCAGCATCATTTCTTGAAAAGACTTTCTTTTCCCCACTGCATTGCACAATGACTTGGCCCAAAATCAATTGGCCATATGTTTGTGGGTCTATTTCTGGATTTCCTATTATTTATTTAAGTCTCTAAAAACTGTCTTTCAGCAATGTGTGGGAGTCTTCAGAGCAGAGGTCTTGAATGTTATTGGAAAATATATTTTTATTTATTTTTTGACTTTTGATGCTATTACAAATGGTGATTTTTAAATTTCATTTTCTAATTATTTGTTTCAAACTTCAGCTTTTTGTGCGTGTTTTGACAGTGTATCCTGCAGCCTTGCTAAATTCACTTACTAAAGCAAGTATTCTTAGTTTTGGTTTGTTTTTACATGCCCTAGGATTATTTACGTGAACAATCAAGTCATCTATGGATAAAGACAACTTCACTTCTTTTGTGCCAATCTTAAAGCCACTTATTTATTTTTCAGACCTAGTACTTGCAAAGAACTACAGTATAATGTTGAAAAGAAGTGCTGAAAATGAGCATCCTTGTCATATCTCTAATCTTAGGTCAACCAATAATTCATCAAATAAGAATTATCTTTCTTTCTTATTTTATTATAAAAGGATTTTCATAAATACTCTTTATAAATTGAGCAAGTTTCATCTTATTTTTAGTTTGAAGAGGCATTAAATATAACTTTTTTAATCATAAGTGACTGTTGAGTTTAATTAAATCATTTTTTCTGCATGTTTTGAGGATGATCAAATGACTTTTCAATTTTAGTTTGTGAATATGGAAATTTCATTAATTGATTTTCAAATGTTAAGCCAACCTTGTATTTTTAAGATAAATCACTCCTTTTCATGTTTTATTATCCTTTTTTATGTATTTCTTGATTTGTTTTACAAAAAAAATGTTATGAATGTCTACATCTATGTTGATGAGAGTTGTTGACATTTCTTTAGTAATGTCTTTGATTTCCTTATCAGAAAAATTCTGACGTAATAAAATGAATTTGGAAATATTTACTTCTATTTTCTGAGAGATTGGGTGTAGAGTTGCTAGTGAGGAATTGAGTGTTTAGTAAAACTCACCAATGGAAAAATATGAATCTGGAAGCTACTTTGTGGAAAACTTAGAAATATTAATTCAATTTATTTAATAAATGTAGGGATACTCAAGTTATCTATTCTTTCTTTTGTAAGCCTTGACAGTTGTGTCTTTCACAAAATTTGTCCATATCTTCTAAATTGCTAAATTTATCGTAATAAAGTTTCTCATTATAACTGCTTATTATCCTCTCGATGTTCATTGAACTGTAAAATCTTTAATAATGCCTCATGCCTTACCTTTGACTTCTGATATTGATACTCTCTGCCTTCTCTTTTTTTTCTTGATGAGTCTGGAGACATATATGTATAAAGCATTAGCATTAGCTCTTAGCTTTTACTTCTCCTACCTTGAGGTTTAGTTTCTGTTCTTGTTCTAGGTTCTTAAGACAGAGGCCTAGATAATTGATTTTATAACTTTCTTCATTTCTAATATAAGAATTTAACTCTACAACTGCTTTAGCTATATCTCACATATTTTCATATTTCTGTTTTATTTTCATTTGTTTCTGTCTCTTACTTTTTAATCTATTTGTGTCTTCATGTTTGAAGAATTTCTTTGTAAATACGTAGTTGGCTCTTGCTTTCTTATCCATTATGAGAATATTTACCTTTTATATGGTATGATTAGACCATTTATATTTAATGTAATCATCTGCATGGGTAGCTTTAAATATATTTGTTTTCTTTTTGTCCCATCAATTCTTTGTTTCTCTTTATTTTCCCCTGCCTTATTTGGATTAATAGAGCATTGGTTACGTAGACTCTACTGCCTTTGTCTCTCTATTTTATTGTTTTATTATTGTAATTGTTGTTGCAATAACTTATCCCAATCTATTTTTAAATAGTACATTAGTTTAAGTATACGGTAAGAACCATACAATGAAATACTTACAATTCCCTTTCGCATCTTTTATGCTGTTGTTGTCATACATTTTACTTCCACTTATGTTATAAACGTCACAATTTTTTTTTTGCTTTAGGCATTCAATTATTTATAGAAGATATTAAAAGTTAATTTTAAAAATATCGGTTTTATTTTGCCATATGTATGCTACCTCTGGCACTCCTTCTTACTTTGTGTAAATCAGAATTTTTACCTGATATTCCTGTCCTCTGCCTGAAGAACTTCTTATTATGAGTTTGCTGGTGATGGATTTACTCTGATGCTTTAAAATATGAAATATTTTAATTATACTTTCACTTTTGAAGGATATTTTTACTGAATATAGAATTCTGTGTTGACGGATTTTTTTCAGCACTTTAAAGATGGAATTCCATTGTCTCCTGAACTCCATTATGTCTAATTAAAAGGAAATCATCATTATTATATTTATTCCCCTGTATATAGTATATATTTTTCTGTAGCTACTTTTAAGATTTTCTCTTTATTTATTGTTTGCATCAGTTTGCCTATGGTATCAGCTTGTAATTTCCTGAGTTTCTTGGACCTGTGAATATTTTTTCTCCAAATTTGGACATTTATGATTACTGTTTCTTTCTTTATTTTTCCACCCCATTTTCTCTCTCCACTTCTCCTAGGACTTTAATTACATGCATAGTAGACAGTTTCATACTGTTCCACATAGCACGGAGGCTCTGGTTTAAATATTTTCAATATTTTGTTTCGTCTCTGGGCTTCACTTTACATGAATCTGTTCATTGCTGTTTTCCCTGTTGTATTCAAACTGCTTTTAAGTCCATTATTACACTATTCATTTCATATATGGTATTTTTCAGTTCTAAAATTTCCATTAGCAATAGGTTATTTCTTACAGTTTTCATATCTTTCCTAAGACTGCTCAACTGTTTACTGATTTTCCCACTCTTTTTTGTCAATTTCCTAAGAAAGTTATAATAACTGTATTAAAGTCTTTTTTTTTCCTGCTAATCTAACACCTGAGTCATCTGCCAGTCTGCTTCTCTTGACTATATTTTCTTTTGATTATTGAGCACATTTTCCTACTTCTTGGTATGCTTAGTGAATTTGTGTGGCATACGTGATGTTGTGGATTTATGTAGGCATGCTGGATTTTGTTATCTTCCTCAAGGCAATGTTGACTTGTTTGTTTTCTCCCTCTGGCAGACAGCTAAATCACTAGAAGATCATCTTGGCTTGGATTTATGCCTTACTAGGACCAGTTTATTTTTTTCCTTAGGCCCTGAGGTTAGTCCTTATTCTTACAACAAAGTGCTTCTGTGCTTTCAATGAGAAGCAAGTTGTTTTTACCAAACTTCTGCAATCTGGTGGAAAGTAATTTCCAAGTTATGTTTTCCCACTGCTGAGTAACTGCTCAAACTACTCAGTTCTTTAGCTCTTAATTGCTGGTTTCTGCTGGCTACCTTGGTGACTCCTTGGTGACTTACTCATTAATATGAATTTTAGGAATCAAAGATTTAGCAATAACTGGCATGCAGGATTTGGTACTTCTCAAATGTGGCTCACTCCATTCCATTCTGTTTCCCATCAATTTCCAGCCTTAAAATTCATACCTCTTTTCCTTCTGCCCAGTAACTCTCCTCTTTTATGTCTGAGTATTTTCCCCCCACGTCTACACAGAAAAGCCAGTTAAATGTGAAACTTGTCTAATTTACCCCTCTCATTTCAAGGTTCATATCTACCCTACTTTTGCTTACCCTTCAGCTCTTCAAAACATTTTAAAATATTTTTTAGAGTCTTAATTGTTATTGCCATTAGGGTGAGTCCAATGTAAGTTAGTCCAATATGACCAGAATCAGAACTCTCGTCAAACTGTTGATACTAAGAGAAAGTTTTTTGTAAATATAATTTTCTAAGTTTAGTATAGAAATTTTCAGTTCATTATTGCTCAGGGACACAAGCTTAGCCCACACAGGACACAAGAGTCCCTTATGGTGGAAAATAAGTAGCATTTGGTAGATTTACTAGAGCATAAGAGGTATTTGGCACATGACTCCATCTTGTGCCAAAGGCTTTGCAAACAATATCACTTAAGACCAATTACATCTGTAGCTAGGTAACAGTTTTTCTTACCATCATATGAGACAACTGAGCCGTAAATAATTGCCTTGACCTACTCAAAGCTGTAGAGTTTAGGTGTAAGATAACCAGGATTCAAGTAATTATCTAATTCTAACATTAGTAGAATGTTAGATCCATTGATCCATTGACTAATTTCCATTGATCCAGATATCTTTGGAATCCCTGAGATTTCACCTTATCAAAGATGTGAATGTTCCCATCCTTCAGGCCCATCCAGGAGGTACTAAAACATGTATGGGACATTGGTTTCATACTGATTTGCAAATCTCGATTGGCAGTTTGTCTGGAGGTCTGTGTTAAACAATCTTGAGACTCCTTTGGGATACTGTTGGAAAGATTTTTGTGAAATATTAGTAATGTTTGCCATAGACAGCAAACTTGGAATTGGGAGTATAAGTGTCAGGTAATTAAAATAAATTGGAAATAGGTCTTTGTTGCCTTGGAGAAAATAATTTATTAATTTAAATTATAGAAAAAGAAAAGAAGATGGCAAGAGTCTTGGGAGGGAGTGGTTTCCACAACAAATGTTTACTCTATCTTCTACACCTACTTTCCACTCTGAGAGAGTCCAACTCTTTGGCCAATAAATGAGGCTTGGCATTTTAAGCATTTAAGCTTAAACATTCTTCAAGGCAAGCTGAGGACAAGTTACCTGGGTTACCAGAGAAAGGAGTTTCTGCCATTTGTCAGTCCCAAGTTTCTTTCAGGCAGCGATGCTTACAGAGAACTCAGTGTAGACTTGTGATTACTATGATGTTGTTATCACATTAATGTTGACAAATCACTGAATGGAACTCTGAGAACATAGGCTGAAGTGCACCCTTTTAGATGTGATCAATTCTCCTCCGATGACACCATTTCACCATACTAAGCACCTTTGGAAGCCCAGGAAAACCTGAGAGTCTCAGTCAGGGAAAGTTGTAGGTACCTTTATTATGTAGGCTGTGATGGACTGAGAGTCTGTGTACTCCCAAAATTCATGTGTTGAAGCCCTACACCCAATGTGATGGGGTTTGGAGATAGGCCTTTGGGAGATAATTAGTTCATGAGGCTGTGGTCCTGGTCTGATAGGATTGGTGCCCTTATAAAAAGAAACACCAGGGAGCTTTCTCCCTCTCTCTCTCTGTCTCTGCCATGAAAGGGCACAGCAAGGTTGCCGTCTACAAGCCAGGAAGAAATCCCTGACCAAAAACCAAATAAGCTGACACCTTGATCTTGGACCTCTCAGCCTCCAGAACTTTAAGAAAATACATTTCTCGGGGACAGCCCCATGGCCAAGTGGTTCAGTTCATGTGCTCAGCTTCAGTGGCCCAGGCTTTCACCAATTTGATTCCTGGGCACGGACATGGCACCACTCATCAAGCCATGTTGAGGCAGCATCCCACATGCCACAGCTAGAAAGACCCACAACTAAAAATACACAACTATGTACCGGGGAGCTTTGGGAGAAAAGGGAGAAATAAAATCTTTAAAAAAAAAGAAAAGAAATTCCTGTTGTTTAAGCCACTTAGTCTATGATATTTTGTTATAGCATCTCAAGCGGCCTAATACATAGGTTTTATAGATGTTAAGAATTACATGAATTTCTAGGTTTGCTATTATTAGTCATTATTGCTATCATTTTCTATGTGTCATGTGACCTTCTAAGTGTTTTGCTCATATTCATTCTGTTAATCCTCATAACAATCCCACTCAAAGGCGTCTCATGAGTTTGGTGTCTGGTCTCCATTTTATAGCTGAGGGAACTGAAGCACATGATTAAGTCAACAAAGTATATGATTGGGAGTCAAATGCAGATGAATTTGGAAGAAAATTTGGTTGCTAACCATTGAATGCACTAGTATGGCAGGAATTTGGGCATTAGATATGAAATATTATCTGTGGGTAGTGGCCATCCTTAATCCTCATCCTGCTGACTCAGGACATAGACTTTCTGATGGGGGCATCATTTTCCCTTGAGGTCTTCCTGGAATCTTGTCTTAATTATTGAGGGCTCTAGACATAGGCTGAACTCCTTTTAGACTTCTAATGGGAAACGGTGGCTCCTGCAACCCTAGTCACATGGGAGGACTCTTCCAAAATCAGCCAAATCACCTGAAGGCCTGACTTTGAGTATTGAGTAAGGTCAGCTGTCTAGAACCTTGTGAGCCCAACTCATCTGTCTGATCAGGCTGATGGGTCTGTGTGCATGACAACGCCACCCTTAAGGCCCAGCACTGTGGCCCCCAGAATTCCCATATTCCCACTCTCAGCCTACATTTGATCTTGACCCATGACACCCAGGCAATGATGACATCACACCAGAAAGGAACAGGCCAGGCTGTCCCATGGGACAGAAGGAAACTTTCCTCTCTCTTAAAATATTGCTATTCTCAGGTGCTAAGTGTTCCAGTTTCAGAATGAAACCATAAATCTGGAAGCTTCTTTAAAAATCAGGCATGAAAATGTCTGTTACATTTGACTTTAGTTAAATGACTTCAGCTATTTTCTTCCTTTAATATCTGGAGTTCAGCCAACCGCAGGACACTTGTTTTCTGTTCATTTGTAAATTAATATATCTGAAAGCGAAGATTGTCTCTGAAAAAAGAAGATTCACTTTTCTCTAAATGTAATGAAATTATGTTTGGGGAAGCCTCTGTTGATGTCCAAGAATCTTTATGAGGCTTTTAAAGTCATTGTTTTCTTCTCACAAATGAGAACTTGCTGATGCCAAGGAGTAATGAACTGGAAAACCACATGGTGACAGTTGGTTCTTAAGCCGGTCCTAGCGCATTAGCAAGGCCTGCTGGGGGAGGAAGCTTGTGACTTCCTTACTTCCTGATTTCTCTCTCTTTCCTATTCTTCCCTTTTTTATTCTCCCTCCTTTCTTGCCCCTCCTTTATCCCTTATGCAGTAAACACAGGCTTTGGAATAGACTGACCTGGGTACAAATTTCAATCTCCAACTCAGCTGTGCATTCAGTTCATGTTACGCGAACGTGACACTTAATCTCACTGAGTCTCAGTTTTCCCATCTCTGAGACAGTGATAATAGATCCATTCTTCATTTCCTCCTTAACTCCCCCCGGGTGCAGCTCTTGTGACTCAAGACAGTGGACAAGACCCTCAGATCCAAGAGTGGGGCCTGAATGGCCACAGTCATTAAAGGTCATCCTGTCCCTCTGGAGAGCAAGGATTTCAGGAACCCAGGCTCCTATCTATCAGAGCTTGGGGCGTGTTACAGGTTGGCTGTGATGTGGGGCAGTAGACTTGTCACTCTGGCCTTAGAAGCCTGCCGCTTCAGCGATCCTAGAATCCATCATATGATCCTACAGGAGAAGCCACCCTCAGGATGAAGCCGTCACACCAAAAGGAGACAAACAATAGGAGAGAAATGAAGCGTAATTCCATATCACGCTCTATATCCACACTACACCTGGACTTCCTGTATGTGAGGTAAATTTCTTTATTCTTTCAGCTAGTTTCTAGGGGATTTTTTTTATATCAAAAAGCACCCTAACCACATATATGTGAAAATCAAATGTGATAATTTACACCTACACAATTAACAGTATACGCTAGGTCTTCAAGAGATGTTCATTAACTTTCTTCCCTCTATTTTGGATTTTACTCTTTTTTCAATGATTCTCTCCTCTTCTTCTCTGTATAACCCAAACATATCTTGGCATTGCAAGGCCCGACAACCCACAGAATTCATGAAGATGTTGCTGGGATTTCCTGGTTTCCAGGAAACAAGAGACCATCTGAATTTACTCAAAGCATGGAGGATTTAGTATAGAGACATACATGTGCAAAAGAAAAATTAGATTGTGAGCTACTTGTCCAAGCTCTAAAGAGTTTCAAAAATAGCTGGAAAGAACAGGAACCACGGTACATCTAGGCCTCATGATCCAATGCTTTTGCAAAGACTGGGTGCTCTCAGCAGAAGAAACCTGTACACCCATACTCTAATGGGGCCTAGCAATTGTCTTCCTAAAAATTCTACCTATCTCTATTGCCTCTGTCTCATCATCTCCCATTCTGATCCAAAAGACAAAAGATCTGATGGGTACACGGTTCCAGTTAGGCAAAGCTCTTAGGCTACCAGCCACCCTATAGATTGGCTAGCAATAAGCCACTGTTTCTTTTTTGTCTAGTCCTCTTTGGACAGAGTTCCTTGGTCACACAGCATACGACACGGCCCTCTATACTCATTCAAATAACTGTCATTTATCAAATAGGGAAGTATGCCCCTTGTGCTAGATACCGTTCTAAATTCAGGTCATGGATAAAATAATCAAAGAATTTTCCATATAAAATTTTATTAGAAATGAGGAGGGGTTGGCCTGGTGGCACAGCAGTTAGGTTTGCACATTCTGCTTCTGTAGCCCGGGGTTCGCTGATTCGGATCCTGGGTGCAGACTTACACACTGCTTGGCAAACCATGCTGTGGCAGGCATCCCACATATAAAGTGGAGGAAGATGGGCACAGATGTTAGCTCAGGACCAATCTTCCTCAGCAAAAAGAGGAGGATTGGTGGCAGATATTAGCTCAGGGCTAATCTTCCTCAAAAAAAAAAAAAGGAAGAAGAAAAGAAATGAGGATATATGTATAAATAGATTTAAATCACGTTGTAATAAGAAAAGAAAGCTTAAGGTGAGAGAGTAGAAGTGATGTGTGTGGGAAGAGGGTGGTTACATGGTAGGCGGGAGCACCACTCTGTGCTATGCCTGCGTCAAGATCTAAATGCAATGCCAAGTCAACTACTGGAATATGGGAAGGAAGAGCAGTGCAAATATCCTGGGTCAAGAATGCACTTAATTTGTTGGAGGAACATCCCTTAGGCTAGTGTGGTTGTAATGATATGAGAAGAGGGTGAGGGTTGGAAATATGGACACATGGTAGAATTGGTTCCCCCTTTTCCTCAATAGTAGCCTTAAAGGGTGGCAATTTTCCTTAGAGAAGGTAAAGCTCATGTGGACAGCCTGTGTCTTGGCCTCTGTGGTAAAAGGAACTGAGATCCATGTTTTGGACTTCTGAGTCCCGCAGAGTGGGGTCGCTCACCCTGCTTCTCTCCTGTAGGTCAGATTAATGGATTCAGTACTTTCTTCTTCAATTCCTGGTACTTCCCTATGGCCCTTGTTCCTCTCACTCACCCTTTCCTTCTGAGATGCCTCACTCTGCAGCTGGAAAGAGTCTCCTAGGGCAACCTTAAGACATAGTGTGAGTATCACATTCCTCCTGCGGCCAGAACGTAGCTGCTGGTGGACAGGTGCTTTATCATGTTCCCAGGTGTCATCTCACCGTTTTGACTAACTCCTGGCCTATAACAGGTACTCAGAAAATCTTGGTGACTGACAGTAGCTCTGTGTTCAACATAACTGTGCTTGACCTCCAGCTGAGCCTCTGGTCAGTTCTTGTAGCCCCAGTGTCCTGCAAGTTGAACAACTCTTTATCCTCTCTCCAATGACACAGATCACTCTGATCACTCTCTGGAATCTTGGCTAAGTTGAATTCACCAGGATTTCAAGTTTTTAGGAGGTTCTTATAGGATAATAAAACGTTTAGTCTTTTTCCCCAGTTCCTGATTCAGTGCTCCTAAAATCCTCCTGAGTGTCTTTTGTATTCTAATGATATGACTCCTGCAGGGAGTTGGGGGGGGGGGGGCGGTGGATGGGGATGACCACAATGGACTAGATAGCTATAGCTTCAAGATGGAAGCTGGTCACCAGAAAGATAATCCATGATTAGAGAGTTGGAACTTTCAGTCTTAATTCTCCACCTCCTCTCGGAGGAGTGGGGGAGCTGGTGATTGAATTACATCACCAATGACCAGTGACTTAATTAATCATGCCTATGTACTAAAACCTCCATAAAAACTTCTAAAGGATAAAGTTTGGGGAGCTGCTGGGTTGGTGAACACATGGATGTGCTGGGAAGGTAGTGTACCCTAAGAGGGCATAGAAACCCTACATTGCTTCCCTGCCGAGTAACTTGTCCTACAGATCTCTTCTATTTGGCTGTTCTTGAGTTGTATCCTTTATAATAAAGCAGTAATCATAAGTGATCTCCTGAGTTCCTCCTTTGAGTTGTTCTAGTGAATTATGGACCCTGAGTAGAGAATTATGGGAAATCTCAAATTTGTAGTTGGCTAGGTAGAAGCGTGGGTTGCCTGGGGATCCCACTTGCAGCTGGCATCTGCAGTGAGGTCAGTCTTGTGAGACTGAGCCCTTGACCTGCAAGGCCTGCATTAACTTTACGTGGTTAGTGTCATAATTGAATTGAATCGTCAGACACCCATTTGGTGTGGGAGAAGTGAAGTATTGATTGTTGAGGTTGGAAAAAACCACACAGTTCCCAAAAGGTGGCCTATTAGCTCAGTGTCCTTAGCTTTCCCTGTGTGAGAGCTTTAGAATTAACTATTGGAAAATTATTAGGGTGACAGTAGAGAGGTATTATCTAAGGAAACCCTATCTCTAGGAATCAAAGGCAGAGCAAAATGGGTCAGTGGCTGGCCTTGGGTTCTGAATTTATGGGTCTGACTTGGGATCTTGGTGTTTGGCTCAAAGCAGGCAGAAACTAAATCAGCCAGAATTGAGATTCAGCCAAAAGCAATAGACAGTGCTAAGGATCAAAGCCTGTGAAAATAAGAACCAACATGTCTGGCCATGGAGCCATAACAGGTTGCATAATCCAAGGGTCAGGATCCAGGCCAGGACTCATACCAGCAGGCACAGCCTGGGATTGGGTGAGGGGTGGGCGAGGGCAATGGTGCAGAAAGGCCCTGGAGAGCCTTCATCTCCCTTTTGTCTGCTAACTAAGGCCATTGATAATCAGCTTCAGTTAAGGAAACAGGGTCATCAGACAGATCACCTGGTATCCTACTCCACAGGCATGGAGAGAATTAGGATCGTAGGGAAACAGAAGACTGATAGACAGTCAAAGAGAAGTCAAAGATTTCCTGTAGGATGAATACAACCCATTGTTCCTGCTTTCTGAATTAGGTAGACCAAACTGCAGCCAGTTTGCACGTCCATGGCCCACCTCTGAGGATAGTTGCCATGGCTGCATTGGCGTGTATTATTCAGGAGGAGGTTTACCGCTTCTCCAGTCTGGTAGTATGGAGTCATCAAAGGAACTCCGTGGCTCTAAGAAAGACTAAGGAAGCAGGTCTGGAGGCAGAAAACTTCTCCCTTAAATTGCAAGGTGGAATAGTGCTGCGGCCAACTAGGCTTATGCTAGAGCAAGACCAACTAAGGTCAAAAGCTGGCTCTGCTATCTGCGTGATTCGTTCTCTAGATTAACAAGAACATCCGCCTGTTAAGAGGCTGCCTCACTGTTAATCACTAAGTCTTTGTCGTTCATCCCTAAATATAGCGAAACTATGAGGGTAAGGAAGCGCTATTGTTGATTTCTGGTATCAATTTCAACTCTATGTGTTAATCCTATCCTTCCATCCACTTGCTCTGCCACTCCACATCCCCAAACATTATCCTTAGCTCATACAGTCTGTTCAGACAGGAGCTTCTCTTTGAGTCTCTGTAAGCTAAGTTGTTATGGATCAGTGAATTCCTTTAAGTACTCAAAGCCCAAGCCTAAGAAGCAGGAGCTAAGCAGGGATCTGTGTTAACAAACAGGACAGAATGTTGACTCCGCAGGATGGACCTTGGCTCCTCCAGCGTGTGGAACTGAAGAGTGAAGAGAAGGGAAGTTGCCCAAGGATACAATGTTGGTCAGTTCATTGACAAAGCCTGGAGCAAAAGGCAAGAACCTCAACCCGCTGTTCACTCCGCTTTACCAAGCTGCCTTTCTATTACTGGTGGGTAAACAGAAATTTTTTTCAAGGAAAGGAAAAAAGAATTACTGCATTTTTGGTAGTTTTTGTTGTTATTCAATACTATAATTTTAGCATATAAGTACTTCATAGACGGGGGAAAATGGAAAATCCCATGCCACCATCATTCATCCTCCCCTAGGTGGTATTTACGTACCCTTGTCAGAGGCAAAAGGTGGCCTACTGAGTCAGAGTCAAAATAAAACCCTTGTCATCTTCTCACTTAGTTGTCACAGAGGAACATTTCTTCAAATGCAGGTTGCATTAGGCAAAAGTGGTTGTGTGTTTGAAATTAAATCACTCAAATATGATTAAAAACAGGATGCGTGAGCTTCCGTTGGGGTCCCTACTTGAATGGAGCGCCATACAAAATCAAGTTGTATTGTATTCTACGGAATGGCTTTGTACTTATGTTCAGAATAACAAGGTCCCGCTGAGAGCCCTTCACGTTTCTGAATGGTGCTTGGAGTTTGTCAAAATTTTTCAGGAAGGGATCTGCACCGCCCTGACTGCATGAACAATAGTTTGAAAAAAAAATAGATTGGTGAATTAAAGTCACTTTTTTCATTCCTCTTCAGCTTTTGTGCTGCAGTTAAATGAGAACCTAGGGAATGTCATACCCGTGCATTTACCTTCTTCTCCGTGTTTGTGCGGGTGTTTAATTTAGCAGGTTATTGTGGGAGGAGGCATTCGGGCTGTGGAGTCATGTGTTGGAGGCCAACTCCCCTGCTCGCCAGCTGTAATACTTTATCTATAAAAGTAGACATGAAAATACCAAACTGAAGAAGATGCTGCCAATGAAGAAGAGATTAATCTTGTGGAAGGTTATGGCACAGAGAAAGGAAATAGATACTGAGCAAATGGAGAATAGGCAGGAGAGAAATAAAAGAATAAATTATAATCTTCTTGGATCAGCTTTCTCGGGCTGCCATAGCAAAAAAGCACAGACAGAGTGGCTTAAACAGCAGAGATCTATTGTTTCACGGTTCTGGAGGCTGGAAGTCCAAGACTAAGGTGTCAGCAGGGTTGGTTTCTTCCGAGGCCTCTCTCTTTGCAGACGGCCGTCCTCTTCTGATTCTTCCCAAGATCTTTTCGATTTATATGTACACCCCTGGCGTTTCTCTGTGTGTTCAAATTTCCTCTTTTAAGGACACCAGTCAGATTGGAGTAGGGCTCATTCTAATGATCTCGTGTAAAGGCAGACACCTCCTCAAAGGCCCTTTCTCTAGTCACATTCTGAGATTGGGGGTTATGACCTCAAGGTATAAATTTTGAAGGGACACAATTCAACTGAACAACAACCCTGTTCTGTTGTTTTTATTTTGGAATTTTATAAATATTTTCTACATTTAAATGTAAAATTAAATAAAAACTTCCCAAAGCAATTCCAGAATGTAAAATGTAAATTACAGAAAAAATTCCAGGGGCCAGCCTGGTGACATAGTGGTTAAGTTCATGTGCTCTGCTTCAGTGGCCCAGGGTTTGTAGGTTTGTATCCCAGGCACAGACCTAGAACCACATTTCAAGCCACACTGTGGCTGCATCCCACATATAACAGAGGAAGGTTGGCACAGAAGATTAGCACAGTGACAATCTTCCTCAAGCAGAAAGAGGAAGACTGGCAACAGATGTTTGCTCAGGGCCAATCTTCCTCAAAAAAAAAAAAATTTCAGTGTTGAAGAAGACAGAGTAAGTCAACTATGGTCTGATAATAACTAAAATCTTTGAAGAGAATGCCAAATGAAACTACCTGAGGATTCTGCAAACTAAATAATAACAAGAGGTTGTAAACTGAAGTAAACACGTGAGTAACTTTCCATTACAAGAATGATATTTGCAGGGTTTTTGTTTTCCCCTCCTTCATCTTCCAGCTTTGATTCAAGAATGGGCCAAATCACCAGATGGGCATGGAAAGAAAAACTCCAGAGAAACCCTCTATTTCTATCCAGAGGACAGAGAAAGTAAACTCCTGCATGTCAGAGAATAAGGGAGAATGTCCCCCTTCCCTTTTTAAAAGTATTACTTTCTCTGAGGGCAAGCCTCACAGCAGAACGATACTGTCACCACGGCAGCAGACCCTCCTCTTTGTTAACAGGGTGCTAAGAAAAGAGACCCATATTGTTTGGAGAGAATCCTTAATTCTTGTATTACCGCTTTGCTCTAAAGATGACCCCATCACATGGAATTAGCCAACAGCCTGGGAGGGCCAAAGTCTAGAGAGATTCCTGTCTTTCTGGCCAGAGGGACCGGGAAAAGCAGCCTCTGGAAACTGGTGTCAAGGAAAGTCTAGAGAGGAGGGATCTTAGAAAGGCCCCTCATTTTCTGTATGAACCTGTATAAGCCCAAGACTCCGTCCTGGGCTGTGCATGGTGGAGCAGAGCCAAAGAAGTGCAGCAAAGGCTTTGGGACATGAAATGAACCATTGACATAATCCCACACTAAGTCCCAGGGGGACATGTGCAGGCAGATGCAAACGGCAGAGCAAAGACTTTGAAAACTGAGCTGACATGAGAACGACCAACCGCAGACAATGAGGAAGAACTTGCATTGTCAGCCTAATCGGGTCGATTGCGTGGTAAAACAAAACAAAAAGTCAACGTTCTCCAGGGGATTACAACAGAACTCCGAGTCTCACAAGACAATGTTTAAAATGTCCAGAATACAATCCAAAATTACTTGATATACAAAAGCAAACAATAAAAAGAAAAACCCAGGAAATCTGATCGATCCTAAAGGGCTAAATCAATCATCAGATTCCAACTCCAAGATCCACCGAAGGATGGAATCACCAGAGGAAATCCTTTAAAGAACTTATTAGAAAATTGCCCCTGAAGTAAAAGTGAACACTCTTGAAACAAATGTAAAGATAAAAGTTCTGAACACAGAAATAGAAACAATACAAAGGAACAAAATAGACATTTTGTTTATTTACTTTTTTTAATAGATCTTATTTATTTTATTTTTTTCCCCGGGAAAAAAATTCACCCTGAGCTAACATCTGTTGCCAATCTTCCTCTCTCTTTTATTCCCCCTCCCGAAAGCCCCAGCACATAGTGGTATATTCTAGTTGTAAGTCCTTCTAGTTCTTCTGCGTGAGCCACGGCCACACCACAGCTACTGACAGATGAGTGGTGTGGCTCCATGCCCGGGAACCAAACCCAGGCTGCCAAAGTGGAGCCTGCACAATTTTAACCAGGAGTCCACAAGCACTGGCTCCAGAATGGACATTTTAGAACTGCGAAATTCCATATTGAAAATAAAAAAACTCATTGAATGGTCTCTGTGTCAGGAATGGAGATGAAATAGGAAAGAACCAGTGTACTTGAAGGTAGATGACTAGAAATTATACAATCTAAAGAACAGAGAGAAAAATTGTTTCAAGTGAGCTGAGCCTCAGAGACCCATGGGAAAGTCCTAAAGCTCTAACTTTATGTCTTTGAAATCCCCGAAGAAAAGAAAGAAATAGGTATGGAAATAAGTTTTTGAAGAAAGAATGACTAAAATCTTCCTAAATTTTGAGACACACATTTATAAATTCAGGAAATTTAGCAAAACCCAAACAAGATAAAATGAAAGAAAACTATGTCCAGAAATGGTTTAAAATGCTGAAAACCGAACATAAATTACCAAAAAACAAAATCTTTAGAGCAGCCAGAGGAAAAAAATTACATATAAAAGAAAAACAATTAAAAATGACTACGGATTTTTCCATCAGAAATCATGGAACAACATTTCAGTTCTGATTTTGAGGGTGCCTGGTTCTATATACTTCATTATGTCACACTCAGAAATAATGCTAGAACCAGAAAACAGCAGAACAACATTCTCAAGTTGTTGAACAAGGACAAAATAGAGACATTGTCATATAAAGGTGAACTAAGACAATTCGTCATCAGCAAATATGCTTTTAAAGAATTGCTAAAGGGAATTGTCTAGAGTGATGAAAAATGATTGCTATTAGAGGGGAACTCGAAACTGCAGAAATGGTAAATATTTGAGTATATATAGTAAAGTGTTTTTATGCGTTTAAATTGTTTAAAATATGAATGAAGGTTGAACGCAAAAATTATAATAGTGTCTGAATGTTATTCCACTTACATAGATGTAACACATATAACAACTTTAAAATAAAGTGGGGAAGGCAAAAGGTTAACTGTGGCTGAAGTACAATCTTAGAGTGCTTGGCAATTATGTTGTTGCCAATAGTGTGGGACTCGTTATTCTGAGAGTATGGTATACGTGTAACGTGAGATCAAACAAATGAGTAATTATTTTGATATTATTGCAAAGTCGTATGTTAGTCACAGCATAGACAAAATAGCAAAGAACCTAAGTAAAAAAAAACAATCTAATAAAGACCAAAAAATAAGTATTTAACTGATAAAAATAAAGATTAAAAAATAATAAAAATAACCAGGTACGCTGGAAAAGAATGGAAAATTTATCACAAGAAAACAAATATAAATTATAAAAGTAAACATTTGAATTTTAAAATCACAGCCCAGGGATAAGTTAAATAGCAGATTTAAATCAGATGAAGGGAGTATGAGCTAGAGGATAGATTATATACGACCTGAGGAATCAACTGTGACAACAGTAGGTGTTTATTGAGCCCGACAAGAAGGACGGGGAGTCACAGCTTCAAATTTCTGGAGAATAGAGTCCACCAAGAATTCCATAACCAGCTAAACTGTCATGCAAGGGTGAGGGTAAAATAAAGACATTTTAAGACATATGAAAATAATAAGAATTTACCAGAAACAGAACCTTATCAGAAACAGAGCAGTGCTAAAAGAATAACTAAAAGATGTATGTCAGAAAGAAAGAATCACACACACACAAATCCAGAAACAATGCAGGACTAAAATTTTGAACAATGATATTTAGAATGAATGTCCTTTTCTTGTTCCAAAAGTGAGGAAGGATATTTTTCCATTTTGACTGTGTTAAATCACAAATGAAAGATGATGTAAGTATGGTAATATAATGATTAAGTGATACCTCATTAGAGGATAAAGAGGAATAGAAAATACTTCGTCAATTCGACAGAAGGATGGAAAGAAAAAGTGGAAATGCATAATAAACAGAATACGTAAAATAAGAAATTGCAAACAAAACCAAATTCATCGGCAGTCATAGTAAATGTAATTGAACTTAACTTGCCAGAGAAAAAGGTAGATTGTCACACTGGACAAGAGAGAGAGAGACATAATCCCTTATTAACGCTGTAAATCAAAGATTGAGAAAATACATATTAGGCAAACACTAAAGGGAAGCTGGTGCAGCTGTTTTAATATAAAAAAATGAAATCCAAAATTATTAAAAAGAACAAAATGCATGAGGAAGGTATTGCAATTCTGAACTTATATATAATCAATTATATATCCTCAAATTATGTAAAAGAAATGACAGAATTGCAATAAAAAGCTGAGGAATCTAACATCATGGCAGGGCATATTATTACACCTCACTCAGTAACTGATGTCTCAGGAGCATAATAATAAAGATCTAGAATATTTAAACAACATAATTACTGAGTGTGATATAATGTAGCATACAAAACTCCATACCCTCAAAATTAGAGATAAAATGTTCATGTTGAACATGAATGGAGAATATACAAATGTTGACCATTTCCTAGATCACAGATCCCAAGTGTTTACCAGGACATGGACCAAAGGAATCTTTCATGTCCTAACAGTTCATTTCCATGTTGGAGCAGACATTTTGGAGAGCAATTTGGCAATAGCTAATAAAACTAGAAAGGCATATAACCTATGCATCAACACTTTGACTTTTAGAAAATTCCTATTCGTTGCACAAAGATTCATGTACCAGAATCATATTGCAGCACTGTTTGCAATTGTGAAAAATTGGAAATACCCTAAATATCCACAAACCAGAGACTGAATAAGTAAATTGAGCTATACATACAGTGTAACATTATCAAGCTGTTAAAATTAATGCACTAGAGCTTTATGAATCAACATGGACTGATCTCAGAAACATCCCAGTCCAAATTCCTTTTCCAAAGCCTTTGGGGGCCACATGTATTTCAGATTTCAACTTTGTTTTAATTTCCAAAAGACGTATGTCTATATTTCGGTAACAACTCCAGCAGAACCCGGGCCACCACTACCAAACCAAACATACTAATATTCCTTTAGAAAAAAACATATGAAGATTGACTAAAGTGGAATAAATCAAGGCCATGAATAGCCTCACATCAATTCTGGTCGTGTTTTGCCACCTAATGGGTTCAGGTTAGGTTAGAATTTGCTGTCAAATACATTATGGAAAAAAATTTTGGTTTTCAGACCTTTTGATCTTTTGGTCTTTAAGTCAAGAGATTCCAGCCTTATACTCAAAGCAAGTTGCAAAAATAAGCACACAGTATGATAGTGTATGCATACATTTTAAAGCATGCTTAACAACACAATATATTTATGGCAACATGTATATTTAGACATTTATAAAAACTATTCAAGGGACTGATAATTGCCAAGCTGAGGAGAGTGTTTACTTCTGGGGAAGAAAGGAAATCAGATCAGTAAACGGGACTGAAAGAATTCAACTGCATTTGTAATGTCTTATTGTTGTTGAAATGAAAAGATGGAGGGAGGAGGTTTTCTTACAAACTATGTCACTAAAATAACAGAAGTATTTAACCCAATGGAAAAAGTGAGAAAGGATACTCCAGGCAGAGAGAAAAGAATATGAAAAGAATGTGAATTCTCTGAAGTGTAGCAGAGGATGACATAGTCAAAGATCACAAGATGTTCCCCATGGCTGGGGAACAGTCTTCTTGTTGGATGGCGGAAGATGTTGGAGATGAGGCTGAAAATGAAAAGGAAGAAGATACCATCCTGAAGGTGATGGAGAGCCAGGAAATAGTGCGATCAAATGTATGACTTCCAATAATCCTACTTGTAACCAAATAATGGCTGGATCATAGAGGTGCAGACTCGAGACAGACAGATACTTATGCGCCTTTGAGTGACAAACTCTGTTGACACACATCCCCCTATTTGCTCTCCCAAAGATTACTCTGAAGTAGGCCAGGGCAAGCACTATTTCCATATTTTGAGAGTAGAAAAATCAAATTGTAAAGGTCACATAATTTGCTCAGAGTTACAAAAAGGGAACAAGAAAATTCAGATCTTCTGATATGATCCATGCAATATTCTGTTTTCTCTCCCAACAGTTGTCATCCCAGCAGGAGGGCAAAGAAATAATGAAGGATGTCTTTGAGATGCGTTTCTTGATCGCAAAGAAAGCTGGTTTCTTTTTTTCCAAAAAAGTGATAGAAAAGATTCAATAGCTAAGAAGTTTAGATAGGAAACTCATGAGATAAGCAAGCTCCTTTTGCAGAGCTTCCCCAGCTGGAAAAACGATGGGAATAAAGTAAAATAGGATCCTGGGTGTGATCCAATCTGACCTCCTTCTTTACACAAAGGGCAAAGCCAGGCTCAGAGGGAAGAAGTGATGAGGCCAAGTTGCATTTAGAATGAGGATGTCTTTATTCCAAGTTCAAGGTTCCTTGCCAATTTTACTTCTTTGTCAGCAGAAGGAGGTTTTAGGTAAAGACCAAATGTTGATGAAATATGGCCTTACGTTACATAAGAAAATAACATCAGAGGGCTCTGAAGGAAAGGTGGTATCAAGAATAGGAGTGAGGACCCCTACCACAGTTAAGAGATTTAAGATTAGGAACTCATAAAAGAGATTGTTGATGTACACAAGGACAAACAGGAGCTCTGAGTGTGGGTGGAGAGCAGATTCAAATCCAACAGGAGCCTGAAGCGCATTCTCCAGGGCCTTCTTTAAAACAAAGACAAGTTGGAATGTATCTCCCCACTTAAAGATTGAAGACACCTGAAGTATAGATTACATATGCTGGGGATAAAGTACATGCCTTTCTAATTGATTACATTGAATACTTTTTAGATCAATAATGAGCAATTGATGAATCATGAAGCTTTAATCTTCGCTTCCAGTTCTCCCTTTAAGAGCTGAGGAATTGTAAGTTTAATTAACACCAAATGGTCAGGTCAGTGCATCATACTGCAACTGTCTTAGATGCCTAGACTCCTCATAAACTCTATTTCATCAACTTGCAGGCTTAGCAGTGGACCCTCAAAACTGTGCAGGGAAGTAAACTGCTTGGAGACAAGAGATGTATGTTAGTAGCTAATATTTATTATCCATTTTAGGCCAGACACTATGAAATCTAACAGCAGAAGCGTCCACCAAGGAATTCTTGTCTTCTATTTATTCTTCAGGTCTCTGGAGCCTAACTTGCATCCGCCATGTTGGAAGGAAGCAGAGATGGAGCCCAGTCCCAGCCCACAAAGGACTCACAAGCTAGTACACAAGAAAATCATAGAGAAGCAGTCAATGATACAGGAAGGGCAGATGGAGGCCAGCGGGTCCTTATTAAGCATTTTCGTACCAAGTGCCAATTCTCAGCTCCGGTCCAGCACCACATTCTTACTTTGCTTCTTTCCTGCTATTCTCTCTTGTCCAACCTTTGTAGCTGCTTCCTCCCAGGCCTGGCTGTAGCACCGGGCAAAGCACGGGAGTCCTCTCTCCTTTGCTGTCTTCAAGGAGAGCCTCAAAAACTCTTTCCCTCACTTTGAACACACTTACAGTGAACAAAAATGAAGAATATGAGGATGCCACAAAACGATCCCAAAATTTCCCTTACCACAAAAGCAAATTTTCAGAAAAAAAAATTGTTCTTTCCATGAGTCAGCTGTAGCTTCAGTGTCATATTCTAACATCCTTGAGTGTCAGAAAGACCAGCAATCCTGTTCATTTGGAGACCTGAAAAGATAATTTAAGTCACCCATCCCTAATAATGAAGAGATATTAAGCCTTTCCTCCAGGGAGTATTATAAATAATATTCTTTTGTTTATTCAGTTGTAGAAAAACATGCTCAAACCATGAAGTTTTAATATCTGCATCGAGCAAAGGTTATTGCAGAGGCATAATATCGAGTCTATATATGAAACAAACACACTTCTGTGTAGACTCTATTTCTTAGCCTTGAAGAGCCAACTCTCTCCTGTCTCCTGCAAAACTTAATGTTTCTTCTTCTTTTTTCCCCCTGATTTGATTATTTTTTAAATTGCTAATATATTAACTTGCTCACTTTAAAAGAAGTGTTGCTTAAAATCCAGGATGATTGAGATTCTGCACGTCATGTGTTTTGAACGAGGTTGAGATATGAATGCATGATGCTCTGGATTTGTCTGTATGATTTTCATATAATTGCATTTTAAGACTTGGTGAAACCAGCTGCTAAAAGCAACTAAGCTTAAGGATTCCATCTCTGTGGAAATTGTTAACATAACCACAAGGGAAGAAAGAATGTGGGAAGGAGGACTCTGTCTCTTAATTATTCTTCTCTTCTATCCTAGTGGTTATGTTATGGGGAAGAGCAAATCTGAAGATGCCCAGGTGTGGTTTGGAATCAGTTCTCAGGCATTTTTATTTTGGGGCCATTCAGGTCATTCTGAATATTTGTATTGGAGTCTGTCTGCTTATTCCACAGTGCCCCTGTCAACATGGGGAGGGGGGAGCTGAGCTTGGGGAGAGCGAGGGGAGGCAAAATGAGTGAGAGAGGAGGACAGTTTGGGAGAAGCCAAGGCAGCGGAGGCAAGCTATACCCACAACTTGTGCAGGGGGCTGTATCTCAAGGGGGATTGGGGTAAGGTCAGCGCCCCTGAAATCCTGACATGCTGTGTCTTGGTTTCCATGGGCAGAGCTAAGGCCTGGGCTTCAAGGATTGCATATGGGGCTGAAGAACCAAACGCTGAATGTTCACAGGGATGCTCCTCAGTGAAATTACAGGGATAAAGTGGCTTCTCTAGGACTGTGGCCATATGGAATCTCAGATTTCTGGACCTTATGTGAGTTACCACTGGGCCGGCAAGTGAGAAATAGCAAAGCCCCTTCTGGCAGACAGAATAATGCTCACTTCTCAGAGATAACCACATTCTCATCCCAGGACCTGTGAATATGGTACTTTACATGGCAAAGGGGACTTTGCAGGTAAGATTAAGAATCCTGAGGGGCCTGCCCGGTGGCTCAGGGGTTAAGTTTGCACATTCCACTTTGGCGGCCCAGGGTTTGCCAGTTCGGATCCCGGGTGCAGACACGGCACCACTTGGCATGCCATGCTGTGGTAGGCGTCCCACATAGAAAGTAGAGGAAGATGGGCACGATGTTAGCTCAGGGCCAGTCTTCCTCAGCGAAAAGAGGAGGATTGGCAGTAGTTAGCTCAGGGCTAATCTTCCTCCAAAAAAAAAAAAAAAAAGAATTCTGAGATGGGAAAATGATCCTGGAGGATCCAAGCTAGCCCAAGGTAGGCACAGAGTTTTTAGAAAGGAAGCAGGAAGACCATAGAAAGCAGGTGCTGTGACCACGGAGGCAGAGGGAGAGGAGATGTGATGGTGGAAGCAGGTCAGAGTAACAATGTCAGTGGGGGGGCCACAAGTCAAGGCTTATGGCTGACCTCTAGAAGCTGGAAAGGGCAGGGGACAAATTCTCCCTCAGAATTCCCAGAAAGAATGCAGTGCCAACACCTTCATTTCAGGAATTCTTACCTCCAGAACTATAAGAGAATGAAAGTGTGTTGTTTGGAGCCACTAAGTTGCTGATGACTTGTTATAGCAGCCACAGGACACTCATACCCCCCCGTCTCAAGATCTTTGTTCTGAAGAACCCTTTCTTCGACCAGGAGGGCTGAGAATTTTCAGCGAGCACAAAGGATTAGCGATTTTTTTTTTCTGGTCGTTTCAGCCTCCCTTTCCCTGAAGTTGCTTGGTCTTCAAGTGGCATATCCTGCGTTGAAAGCCCTGCACCCCACAGTTCTGCCTCACACATGTCTCAAACCTCGAGTAAGATGATTAACTTGATTTCCAAATTAACTGATAACTAGGAAAGGCCCCTAAAAATCCCTGTGTTCTCCTTTTACAATCACCTTGCCTGTGATATCTTTAAGACCCTGTTCTTCCAACTATCAGAGCAGGTTTGCAAAATCTGGACAGCAGAGGTGCTTGCCCACCTCTCCCTGCCATCCGCTGCAATGTGGGGCAGTGTGTGGGGGAAACAGGAGAGAAACCATCCATTTTGGCTTCATGCTTAACTATCAGCATCTTGGCTGAAAGCCAAAGCATTCAGCTTATAATAATAACTGGCAGCAATCCAGAGCCTTTTAGAAAATAAGACAGAAAGGCAGAAAGGAATTAAGAAGAGAGAAGAGGAGAGAAAAAGAAATCCAAGTGGAAAGAAGAGACTCAAGAAAAGAAGGCCAGCAAAATCATATTGTTGATTTTTCTTAAAAAAAAAAAAGGGAAAGAAAAAACACATAGAACATATTTTCTAAAACCATCTGTTTTAATCATACTCCATGGCCTGTAATTAAATTTCAGTGAACATCTTACCTTTCCTGCTTTCTGAAATCAGAATGTAAACATATTCAGCTTTATGGTGAATGTCGTAAAAATGAAACAAAGAAAAAAAAAACACCAAAATAATTTGGGCAAGAGCTCTGTTGGCATGACTCACAGACCAGGGTCATATGTCCAACCCTGGTCTTACTAAGCTCAGAAAACACGCCACGCTGATGTGAGAGCAGAGACTGCAGGCGAGAGAGGGATGGCCTGAGAAGTGGATACCAGGCCGGGGACCGGGAGGAAGTACATATGCATGAATTAAGCATCTCTCTGCCAGACACAGTGCTAGGCACATGAGAGTCAAATGACCCTCGCAACTACTACAGGAGACAAGAATTGTCATCTCCATTTTTCGTTTGAGGGCAGTAAACCTCAAAGGGAAGAATGGCTTTTCTATGTCCCATATGCAACAAATGATGCCGCTGGTGTCTGAGCCCAGAATAAAGCTGATCCTTCACCTGTCCTTTCAGTTGACACTTTGTAGCATCTTTTAACCTCACTTGGTTTTCAGGCTGTTCAAGAAACGTCTTCCCAGGAAATCAAGAAATGGCACACTGAGGTGCTCTGCTATGTTGAGAGGAATTAAAGACCAGCAAACTCAAAGTCTCTATGACTTATAGGGTTGGACATAAAAATAAAATATCCACCTCCCTTTCCCCTTGAAACCCTTAGAACTGTCAACAGTCTGCAATTTCTTAACTGGCTAATGTTATCTGGCAGTGTAGGAGTTTGTCTAAAAGGAGAAAATCATTTCATTGGAGAAATGAAGTTAAACATTCCTCAGGAGGGAGAAAAGAAAGGAAGAAAGAGGGAAGCAGGAGAAAACAGTGCAGTTGAAAGCTATTTGTATTAACAGCCACATTAATAACAAAGACAAATACAATCTTGCCCAAGGATTGGTAATTTCCATTTACGTAAAGGACATCAACCAAGTATTTTATATTCCCGTGTGAAATTTTCTTTGGACTTTAACTTCATAGATTGGTGTAGCTGGACTAGAGTATATAGCCCAGGATGTGGATTAACTGTTACAGTGAAGCTGCAGACACTATATTTGGATCCTGAGGAAAGGTAATAATGAGAAACCATGGTTTGAAGGTAACTTGGAGTTGGAAGTCAGTGGGTCATCTCCTGAAGATCCTCACTCGGGGAGTCAGGGTCTTAAATCCTAGTCTGACATAAGGCAAACACCAGGGAGCAGTTTGGGAAGGCCACGTCTGCTCTCTGGGCCACGTGCTCCTCACCTATTAATGATCATGAAGGGCTAGATCACACTGGGGCACGTGCTGCCCACAGAATCGGGAAGGGTAGACAACAAATCCTTCAGTGCATCGTTCCATATGAGGACAGGTGCCCACATTAAAAATGAGAACTGTCGTTTCCATCTGAAACCTAAGGCTTTGAGATGGCGAAGTTTGGGATAAGCATGACTTTACTGAGCGCCAGCTCCAAGCTGAGTGCTTGATGCAAATCACTTGCAGATTAATTCTCACAACTACCCTGAGAGATAAATACTAATCATTTTTTCAATGTAATGACTGAGGCCCAAAGAGGTTAGACAACTTGTCCAGTTTCAGAGAGATGGTACATATCAGAGCTGAGATTCAGACCCAGAACTGAGTTTAAAGTGTCTATTCTTTGCAATCATAAATCTTACCTCAAATGGGAAAATTGAGTTTTCTCTGCTCTAAGTTGCAGATACAAAAACTAAAGCATATCAAGAGCAGCCAGCTTCAATGAAAGAAGGAGGTACCTGCCGTCTCATCGACTCATGCGAAGATCTCAGGCCCCATTCCCATCCTGCCAGCAGCTCACTGAGGGTCGGGTCCCGGGCATGTCTCTCTCCCATTAGGGCCTGATCTTCTGCTCTGTTCTGTGAAGCACATGACATAGAGATGCTCTAAAATTTTGGTACTCAAGGTGTGTGGTACCTGGGACCTGCAGGATCCACATCACCAGGGAGCTTGCGAGAACTGCAGAATCCCAGGTCCCAGCCCAGACCTCCTGGAGTAGAATCTGCATTTTACCAACATCCCTGAGGAGTCCATGGACACGTTGAAGTTTAAGGAGCTCTGTGATAGTGCTCCTCACACTTTTAATGTCCTAAGGCCTGATTTTATGTCAAGGGCACCAACAGAGACTAACATAGGAAGGAGAAAGGGCAGGAGAGGGAGATGACAAGAAAAGGAAGAGAAACAGTGAAAAGAGAGACAGATGAGGGAGCAAGAGACAGAAATTTGAGACGTTGGAAAGGCAGAGAAAGAATTCAAAACAAAAAATGGGGGAGGGGGAGAGAGACAGAGTGAAAGCAATAGGAAAGAAAAGAAAAAGACAGGGAAAGAGAAGAAAGAAGAGAGATAATACAGAAGGGAGATAGACACTTGCCCAGGGCCCCAGGCACTCAACCAGCTGATGTCAAGATGGGAGCCCAGGCGTTCCAAGCGGTGACAGAAGCTGGAGAACAGCGAAGTGCTGGAGGCCGTCCTGAGCTGGTCGTCAAGCCCAGGCAGCCTCCCCAGCCTGTGCTCCAGTGTCCAGCATGGCGACTTTTACAATACCCCTGAACAGCTCATTTGTGTGGCAGAATAATCACTCAAGTCAGTTCTATTGTTAATGAGAAAAATTACCATTACCCATTCCTTCCACATGCACACACCCTTTGCTTGGATGTATCCAGTTATAAATTAGCCATTTTCATTATTAATTTTTCCTGGATGACTCATGCTTCAGGAACTCGGCATCGGCCCAAGTCTGGGAGAGTTCGATTTCTGTGGTCATCTGCTCTCTTGCATTCCGACGTGAGTTAACCCTAAAGAAATGATGGAAGCAGCTGGGATGGAGATCTCCACAAATCACAGTGGAGAGCAGCTCGTTTCTGAAGCCTCACCAGATTCTTGGTTCATCTTCCAGAAGCGGACTGGGGAGGACGTGGCAGCTGAGATGAGAGTTGTATCTATTTTTCATCTGAGTTTTAGAGGTCAGGGACTCTGGTAGGGAAATGGCCCATGTTAAACCTTCTGGAAGTATCCTGGAAAAAGGTTAGTAGACTTCTTGCTTATTCATTCTTGAACCGGGTCATTTAATCTTCTTTTCAGCTTCAAACCCTGGGAGGATACCAGGAGAAAGAGAAGGACAGGCCTCAGATCGGAGTTCTCTCAGCTGCCTTTAGTCATGAACTTGGACAGAGTTTTGACCCACCCTTTACTCAGGTGTCTAATGGGAAAAGTGATGCTCACCAGCAACCTGGTTGCAAGAATGAGGAATAATTTGAGTCTTAACTAAATTAAAAAAAAAAAAAACTTTGCAAACTGATTTTTAAAATTGAGTAAACAATGATTAGGGTATTAGAATGTCCTAGAGGAAACGTTGTTAAAAATATTGGAAGTAGTTTTGCCCTATAGAAATGGAGGATTTCTTGTGTCCTAATGCAAGATTCTGGAATATCGGGTTAGCGTGTTTAAAATATTAAAACATAAGGATATGAATAACTTAGAGAAAAACTTCAAAAAGCATTGTTGCTTTAATTTTTAAAACAGTGGCTAATCCAGAAAAGCTGAAGATCTGAAGCCTGCTCTGTGCAGCTCTCACTTTGTGTGGGGTCTGATAATGGGTTGTAAGAAGGCTCAAGGCAGAGACTTTAATGACTTACATTAGGAGAGTTTAGTTAAGGTAAAGATCCATATCCGATGCGAGCTGCAAAGACAAAGCATATTGAGGAGATAATGGAGGACAGTGAAGAGAACCTGGCCCCCCCAGAGGGTCCACCTTATATCCTTCCCCACACGAATCCCACCTTCTCATATTGAAGTTCTCTGATTGTTCCCATATTGTTATGGACTGAATATTTGTGTTCCTCCAAGGTTCCTATGTTGAAACTCTACCTCCCAATGTAACGGCATTTGGAGGTGGGGCGTTTACAAGGTCATGTGGGTGGAGCCCTCATGAATGGGATTCCTGCCCTTATAAAATGGCCCCAAGAGCTTTCACGCTGGAGTGAAGATGCAAGGAGTCTGCAACCGGAAGGGGGCTCTGCCAGCACCCAACCATGCTGACTCCTTGATCGCGGACTTCCAGCCTCCAGAACTATGAGAAATAAATATTTGTTGGTGATAAACCAGCTAGTCTACGGTATTCTGTTACAGCAGCCTGGAGGGGCAGAGACACATACTGAAGCCTACCTCCTTGTTCCGCTTCTCCTGACCTTTGCAATTCTACTTACCACCTTGAAGTGCTTTCATCTTTTCATGCTTGGCAACCTTCAATCCATCCATCAAGAGCCAGCATAAATATCACCTTCTCTGAATGAGGTTGACTCCTTCCATTCACACCAGATAAATAGAGCTTCTCTGGGGCCAGGGACTGTGTCGGGAGCTGGGGAAAGGCAGAGGCTCCTCAGCAGAGCTCTGAGGGCTCCATGCCACCGTGAGCACCTCAGGAAAATCCAGGTCATCCCCCAGGGTTCTGTTGGTTAGCTATGATCCCTTTAAAGAGAAAGTATGTCTCCGTGTACTTCCTCCAGGGCTGGAACATTGCCTAGCATGTGGTCTGTATTTATTAATATTTATGAAAGTAAGTATTGTATTAATGATCTTCAGATCAGTTGTGTATCTTCAAATCCAGTTGGCTTTGCTTTTGTTTATTTGTTTCCTTATTTGATTTTGTTTGTACCAGGATGGCTGAGCCAGATATCAATTACAGACACCAATTGAGGGGAAAAGGACCACCACCTCTCCCTCAACATTTTTAATCCCAGTACTGTTGTGTACATAAAAATTTATAATGAACTGGAACAAATTTATCTGCTGCCTATATTTTTCAAGATAATATAAATGAGATGGTTTTGGGGTGTGAGACCCTGCACAAGAGGCTCAACCCCCCATCTCTTGGACATCCTATCCATTCAGTTCCAAAAGCCAAATGCTAGCCACAGTTCTTTGGCCGTAAATTGAGAGCTCTCCCCTTGAAGGTTGCAATTCCAGTGGTGTTTTGTGCATGTTATATAGTGTGAGATCCCAGATAGATCGCATTTTCACACTTACCCATCTGCCACCACCTGCCTCTCAAAGAGCCACTCAGTCAGACTCTTTAAAGAGTCCTGGCTGCCTTAAGAATATATTTTGAAAATGAAGTGGGAACAAAAGATGAATGATTCCACTCTCCAGCCCCCTCCAGGCAGGGTCAGAGGCAGAGGAGAGGCCATGAGCTTTAGTCTCAACTCTGCCCTCTCCTCCCCTCCCCATCATGCTCCCCGCCTGAGGATAATTTGGAAGGGACCCTTTGCTCCCAGCCGTTTGTGGTGGAAGCTATTCAAATGATCTGAGAAAGGAGCCTGGGTGACTTGGGTGCCTCACATGAATTGTCATTTTTTTGTTTCCGTTTGCTTTCAGTAATTACGCCTTTGACATTGCACTATATTCATCATTGACACTGTGCCTGCTTTGTTCTCTAAAATAGGCATGTGATTCAGAGATGTTCTAGGAGGGGACCCAGGTTCCCAAGGAAGAGAAAGGGGACACACAGCTTGCAGAAGGTAATGGGCAGGGAAATGCAAGAGATTCAAGAACCTGCCATTGGCATCCAGCAACAATTGAAGAGTAAACAGGAAGTGCTGTTACTTCTGATTTCCGAGCATCATGTCAGAACATGAGGCAACTCTCATTGGTACCTTTGGCTGAAATTAGCTTTTCTTTGATCCTAAATCAAAATACACAGCCTAATTTGCTATTGTTGTTACCCTTTTATTTTCTTCTTTTTTCTTCTTTCCTCTTTTAGTTCATTTAATGCTAAAACAGAGAAAACTCGAGTCCTCACTAAACAACTGACTGATTGTGGCTCTAGACCTCTATTGCCTTTTTGTCATTTGTTTGGTGTAGGCTCTTAGAAAGAACCCAGGCTTGAGGTTCAGAGGTAGGTTCCAAGCTTCACTGTATCTTCTGCAGAGAAGCTGTGTGACCTGGGACCAGTTGACAGACCTTCCATAGCTTCATTTTATTTGTTCATTAGTAAAATGGAGGTAATAAAACTGACTTCCTAGGATTCTTGAGCTGATTAATGAGAAATCAGTTAAATGTGTTTAGCCCGGTGTCTCTCACAAGGTAACCCTGCAGAAAGTGGATCTTGTTATGATCCACATTCTTTCCACTTAAATAAAAATAAAAAAGCATCTGGCTATAATTTCAACAATCTATTTAATTAAATTTCATGGGAGAGGAGAGGCTAATATGCACGACCTCCTTACCCACCACGGTTCCTCTCTTCTGTGAACTAACAGAAGAGGGACCACCTTCTCTCAGACACCTGGATCCCAGTTAGGCATAGTAGATGCTCAGGCTCATGGACAAACTCCATGGTGTGGCCACTGCTCGTGTGATCTCAGACCATCCCTTCCCAGCCATGCTCTGCTCTGCGTTCCCCTGACTCCAATGTCTTCTGACTTCCTGGCCGATTGGTCTACTGGGAGGCACTGTTGGAAGATAATAGGGTGAGAAGAGGAGATAAATGAGAGCATATCTCCCTCTACCCTTCTCTGAGCATCTCCAGCAGTTGTTGTGTCTCTTGCTGGCCCTAGTCTCAGGGGATGGCCTTCCCTCCATGGTCCCCTCCTCTCCTAGGCAGCCTCAGTCTCCATCACATGAATTATCAATTCCTGTATTAAACATCATCCTCTGAGATACCTAGAATAGATTCTGTCTTCTTGACTGGACCCTGAATTTGATTGGAAAGATATATTTGCACTTGAACTTGAACCTGTCCTGAGCCTAGGAAACGCTACAGATGGCCACTTTCTCTCTACCTCTCTCCTAAGCCACAGGATCATCTTTCAGGCCATATGATCACTCTCTTTACATTTTCACTTCATTCTACACATTTGCTTGGGACTTACCCAAGCTGAGAAATGTTCTCATAACTCTAGAGAAATTCAAGATGGAGCCAGAGGCGTGTACTTGACCCAGTTGTTCTAATGAGAGTCAATTCTGGATCTTTTCCTGGATTCTAACGTGACTGGGTTTTCTGAGCTGGTAGGTTGTCTATGCATGGGTTTTGTGTCTCCAGCAGAGCCCATTGCCCCTCTGCATCCTCTGTGAAAGCTGGCCCTTCGTGTGCTGATGTCAGAAATACCAGCGCTCAGCATTGTCGCTCACATCAGAGAGTGAGGGTAAGTATTTAGCACCAGGGCACAGAGTAGAAAGTAGAGCATTAGACACACTGGATTGTTGGTCCAGCTCTGCTGTACCTTGCTCCTTGGCCTTGGCCAAGTCATTGCCCAGTTCTGAAAGAGCAGATTGCTGGAGCAAGAGGAAAGGAAGAAACTTAGGATGCCTGACATGTACCATGGGTTGGTCCCTGGCACTTGTTTGCTGTTGGAGAACAATTGCAGGATTATGTTTGTGACTCAGATTTTCTTGGGGCCACATTTCATTACCACCTCATCCCACTATGGAAATCACAGAATGTAACCTGGGCTTGGGCAAAACCCTTTGTAAGTATTTTCTGACTCAATAACAACCCTGGGCATTTTTATAGTATGCATGATCCCACGGAGTTAATAAAGGTGGAGCCTGTCCCCCTGAAGGGTGAGGGGGTACACTAAAGTCACAGAGTGATTAGAGGAAGGAGGTGAACTCACAGCTGTCTACCTTCAAATCGCAGCATCTTCTTGCTACATCAGCTTCTTGCTGGTGTCCAATCCCAGCTCATAAGCAAGGATACTGGCTGGTTCTTAGAGAGAATTCAGTCAATATTTGCAAAATGTGGACAAAATTATTCAGTGGGAACAAACTCTGAGGCCTCATTTGACCTCATTGCTTTCTATTTGGGGGACTGAGCCAGACTCAGTTTGCAGGGCTCTTTTATTTTAAACAATATTTAGGGCAGGTGGTGCTCCATTGAAAGGCTAGTGGAGCAGTTAAGCATGCCGGCTTTCACTGACTTGAAGGCCCAGTGATGTGGCCTTGGGTAAGTCAATTAACCTCCATATGGTGTCGTTTCCTACACTGTAGATGGGCCTAGTGAGATCTGATCAGATTTGCTGGGAACGTTTAGTGAGTAAATGAGTAAAATAAACATTTAATGAGTAAAGTGCTCGCTATCATAAAAAAAGTAAATGTTATGTAGTATCTCCTATTACTATTTTATAGGATACATATTATTAATAGAATAGTCACAGATATCACCCCTTTCCAGTTATGCAGACACAAAGAATCCAACAATGATCCCCCCAATTTCCTCCTTGCTACAGGAAGGTTCTTTCCAGTTAAGAGTAAGGCTGAGTGGGTCTACATTGTAAGGGCTGAGAGATCTGGCAGAGAAGGGAGGAAGGCAGACAAAGAGCCACATGGAGAAGGGGACAGAAGACAGGATGCTTCTGTCTGTCTGTTGTATGGAGATGCATATACGAAAAGTAACAGTGTAGCAAAGACAGAGGATGAGGACAAGTACTAGCAGACAAAAGACGTTATGGAGAATGTTCTGTGGATTATAACTGGATCCCTTTAATAGGTTGCAAGAAAATTGAGGATCAGGGAAATCCTTTTAATTACTTTCAGTTTTTAAACTTCATGGGCGTAATAGAACTCTACTTGTGAACTATGTATCCGCAGTCCAAACAGGGTTATAGTCACTACTTGTCGTTGTCATGGCTGGAGCATTTCTAGTAACACTCATTGCACAACCTTGGTTTTGTTCTAGAGATGGAAGACGCCTTACCTCAAACACCAGCAGTTTTCCATTCTTCTTTTGTCCAAACAGAGAACGGACACATCAATTACTGAAAAGAGAAATCCTTCCGGGGCTCCAGATGAATAGCCATTGTCTCATTCAGCCGAGAAAAACAAACAAGCCATTCTAACTCAAGCCCCTCAAAGATTCCTTTGCACTCAGATATTCATGGATGGGTCCTCAGCTGCTGGGTTAGTCATGGCTGGTTGACTTCAGGGATGGGATGGCAAAGTAGGATTTTGAGGAAACACATCTTAGTAAACAACATCTGGATGAAGCAAAGAAGAAACAGGAATGTTGTTGGGCATCGCCTATGCAGTGACAGATTGCATCTTTAATAAGCAGGCTCTTAATTAGAAAAGTAATTTTTAAGAAACATCAATGGAATGTGAGTATTTAACTTTGACCAACACACTTGCATTGAAGTCTAGGCTCTGTCACAAGCTGAGGTTCATGTTTCAAACCTGATGATGCCCGCCATCCGTGAGCTTAGTCTGCACTCATAAGTGTGTTGAATGCAAGAAGAAAAGAGAATTTTTGCAAGCACTTTAGAGTTTACATCTGCCCACTTCCCCCAGAAGCAGGCTAATCAGGAGACGAAGACAGTGTCTGGGGACTGTGCCCTTTCCCCGCAGGCATGGCGTGTGAAGTTAGAAGGCAGAACACAGCCTTACCCAAAGGAATTCCTAAGTGTTGCCAGAAAAGCATGGCTGAGATCAGTTGTCAATCAAGGGACAAGATGAATTACAGACAGCAAGAAAATGGAACAAAACCCCAGGCCGAGGGGGAACAACAAGAAGCCACAGGTCAGGACAGGAAGCTGGGTGGTAGTCAGGATTCCCTGTGGACATGATAGTGTGCACACAGTAGTGAACTTTATCCTCCCTCAGTCCCTTGGCTAAGCTGGGGCAGAGAAGCTCCATCCAGGCAGTGGTTTCCAACCCTGGTTGGAGAGTAGAATATGCTTTAAAAAAACACTAATGCCAGTACCCTACCCCAGACCAGTTTGATGAGAAAGTCAGTCACTGAGCCCAGACCTCATTTACTTATTTGTTTGTTTATTTTGTTTCCCAGGTGATTCTAATGTGCATCCAGGGTTGAAAACCATTAAATGAAAGTATCTGAGGGTAGCCTGGCATGGACATGGAAAAGCAGCTGTGGGATCAATCAGATCGAATTTGATGCCCCATACTTGTAAAAACTTTGAAAAAGATTTTTTCTTTTAATACGGGGTGAAAAACTTTAGGCAAGTGTACCTGAGCCTTCCTTTCCTCTGTAACACTGAAATAATAATATTGCCTGCTTAAGATTTTTGGATTAATTAGATATCCTATGCAAAATTCTGATACTCTGTCACTCAATCTACTCTCTGGTATAAAATCGCTGCATTAATTCCATAAATACTCACTACACACTAAATATGTGCTTGGATACTCCCAGATGAGTAAGACAAAAACAGTACTCATCTTTTAGGTTAGTGGTTCTCAGACTTAGCATCCACCAACGTCATCTGGAGGGCTGGTCAAACAAAGACTGCTGGTCCCCAGCCCTGAGTTCCTCCTTCTAAAGGTCTAGGGTGTGACCCTATCCTATCGTTAACTTTTCTAAGTTCCCTGGTGATTCTGAACCTGCTGAGGGGGGCGGGGGGACTTTGAAAAACATTGTCCTAGGAAATGACAGACTGTTAGGAAGAACAGACAGTTGAATCAGTAGTTTTGTAAAATGGGGTAAGTACTGTGAATAGAGTCTAGGGCGGGAGATGGGGGCCTCAGCAGAAAAGAGGAGGCAACCTTGAACCTGCTCTGGGAGTGGATATGTCAGGGAAGGCTTCCTAGGAAAGGGTAAGGATGAGAAGGAGTTGAGGGAGAGAGAAAGAGTCTCCAGGTGGAGGGAATTGACCTCATCAAGAACAAAAGGGAAAAGTATGTTTGGGGTGTGTGGGGATGTAGCTAAGGTTGATGAGTTTGGAGCATGAAGTGTGGGGGGTGAGGGATGCTGAAGGCAGGCAGGTAAGGGGTGAAGCTGGAGAGGGAGCTCAGTGCTTATAAGCCATTTACGCGAAGGGCGATTGGAGGCCGTTGAAGAGTATGAGAGAAGGCACAGGCAAGTCAGGTTTGTGTTATGAAAAGATCTCCATGGCTCCCCCTAGAAAATGGGATGGAAGATGGAGACTGGAGGGTGCATTCACTGTGCTCTGGGAGGGTGCTTGGGCTAAGGCTTGACTCAGACCATTTCTCGTTATTAAATAGGATTGGTCTTGCATGAAAGATGCTGGTCCACAGACAAGGAAACTTGCATACCCAGCGAGAGGTTCCTTCTGAGTCTCAGGACCTCAAAAACATCATGGAGAAGTTCTGAGAGGTTTGAGAGAAGAGCCAGGGACGAAGCTTGGAGAAAGCACAAACTCCAGTGCCACCAGGAAGGTGGTGGTGGGAGTTTCCTGTGCCTGCTGTAACAAATGCCCACAAACTTAGTGGTCTAAAACAATACAGATTTATTTTCTTACAGTTCCAGAGATCAGAGGTCCTAAAATCACGGTGTCATAGCTCCACAGGTCTTCCGGAGGTGCTAGGGAATAATCCAGTCCCCCGTCTTTGCCAGCTTTCAGAGGCTGCCCACATCCCTCGGCTCATGGTCCCCTTCTGGCAATGGCATCACTCTGACTTCCGACCCATGATTCTGATGTCACATCCCCTTCTCTTGTAAGGACTGTTGTGATTGCATTGGGCCCACTGGATAATCCAAGAAAGTCTCTCCATCTGAGACCCTGAATTTAATCACATCTGCAAAATCTCTTTTGCTACCTGAGGTAACATATTTAATTACCAGCTTCAAGAATTAGGAGGTGAATGCATTAGGAGGGCTTTATTCTGCATATCACAGTGGCAAAATGGTATATGAGTGATCGTTTAAGGGCACACCTTGAAACAAAATTGAAGGCAATAAGGGTCAGAATGCTAAAGATTAAGAAGGAAAATTACAAAATGAAATGAAATCCCTTCCATGAGCCAGTTTTGTACCTTTCTCTTTATAATAACTAAGCAGACAAGACAAGTAGAAGTCTCATCTGCAATACTGATGGAATGAGTTTATTTATTCATTTTTTTTTGATGTTTTAAAGCCCACCTTCCTTTCCCTCCTTCCCTCTTTCCTTCCATCTCTCCTTCCTTCCTTCCTTCTTTCTCAGACACTTTAACAATGGGCTCTGATTTCAAGACTTTAGAAATAATACACCAATAGCTATGTGACCCTGAGATGACAAATTCATTTCCAATAATATAAATGTTTTTAAAACTCCCTGAATCATCCTCTTACTTGCATTAAAAAAGAAAATAAAATTAGGAACTTTATCTTTTCATTTCTTCTCCATACTAGTCTTTTATTTTTGAAATTTCACTTTCATGTGGCTTTAAAGGACTTACTTTTTTCCATTGGAAATTATCTCCCACATTCACTAATGAGGATTTTTTAAAAAATATTTGTAGGTTGCTTTAGCGAGCTTGTGTACATGTATTTTAAGTCTGGAAACAATTATCTTCATGCAGTGTTTTGAGGAATCCCCATGGTTAAGTTCCATGTGAAGTGTCTTTCCCCTTCTAAAACAATTTTGCTAAAAAAAAAAAATAGGACATTACTTTTTTCCTGTAATCCAGGAGTGCTTTTCGGCATATGATAAGAGTGTGGTAATGGAATAAATCAGGTTATTTTAAATTCTGTAAATTTTGAGGTAAATATGCACACACTTGCATATGTACAATGTCATTCCTTTTTATCAAGACTCCTCTGAGGCTAAAAGTGTTTTATATCTATTTGTGGACAGTTTAGGAATTTCAGTTCTTTACAAGCTATTGGGAAAGCATAGATAGGTGTTGGGAACATAAGGTTATTTGCACAAATGTGTTTCTCAAGTAGGATGCACACACAGAGGAAGTGAATTCCACAGTTAGCCAGGTTACAGGTGAAGAATTGGTGATAGAAAAACATTTGTCTTACATACGAGGTCTTAGAGAATTTACAACCCCCCGAATCTCGCCAAAAAAACAAATAGAAAATCTCAATGGATGTAATCTAGAAAGAAGATATATGAAGTGAAATAGCGGAAGATGAGATATAGCAAAAGACAACAAATAATAGAAGACAAAGAAATATGTGATAATTATTGACAGTAATAAAAAGATAATGCAGTGGAAGCTTTCATATCTACACATTTATGACTGATAAGCCAAAAGAAAGAGTAACAATGTGTCAATATCACAGGTTTTATTTTTATTTAAAATACATTTATTTTTACTTGAAATTTTTGCCTAAAAATGATTCTTTTGTCAACTTTTTGGGTTGAGGCTTTTTAGTTTGTGTATGCCTTTGATGAATGAGGCTCTATATGTTGTTTCTTACACAAATCACACCCACTTTACATTCTTAGTGGGTTTTTTCCTTTTTACTTTAATGTCTTTTAATTAGACTGAGAAATAGTTCATTTGACCAGAACTCTGAGTGTAGGATCTTCCTAATATTTTACAAGTGTTTTCATTCTTTTGTATTTGCCTTACCTACAAGTAATTAGATAGCGTCTTTATGTTACTCACCTTTTTCAAATTATTCTAATCATTCAGTGTGGTTTTCACGGAAACAACGCTCTTTCCTTTTGCACTCAGGTTCCGTTGCTTTGTGTGATATTTAATTAAGCCACATAACTTACACCTGGTGTGATCAGTTTTGGAGACAAACATAGCTGGCGCTTGCTCTGCTTCTAGTGCACTTCCTGGGAGCAGAAGAGCAGAGGCCAGTGACCGAGTGGCTTCTCTCAGGGGCTTTGGGCACCAGTCTGTAAATTTCACAAAGAAAATGGAGAGGACGGGTTAATCTGGCAAATGAGTATATGTAGGTCAGCTGAGAGAACTTCTACTGTCCTACTGCAGCAGTGGGAGAGCTAGTAATTATTAATAAATTGTAATCGTATGTGTTTAATCATAAGCCGAAGATATCTTTCAGGAAAAAAGCATAGAGACAGGCTAGAGTGAGCGAAAGTGAAAGAAAATTAAGATCTTTGCCTTCTTCAAGTACAAGAAGAGTGCAATGATAAGTTCAGGCTTTTTCAAAAAGAAAAGTTAAATGTGGATGTTAAGATACAAGAGTAGATATACGAAATTTATTAAATGAATCTGTAACTTCTATACCAAAAGAGGAAAAGGGTGTGTTTCTAATACCCAACTGGGAAAAAAAAAACTAATAACAGGATAATAAGAGAAAAAGCAAAATAATATGACTTCCCTATGTCCTAATACACATGAAGTACAATAAATAAAAACAGGTTAGACTCACCTATTAAAAAGGAGAGACTAAGATTTTATTTTTTTAATTTAATCCAACTATCTGACAGTTATGTGTCATAATGGCCTTGTGATTATGTAAGAAATGATTCATATTTTAATTTATATTTTAAAGAAATATCTACTTGACTATACAGAAATAAAATCACATGTCTGAGATTTGCTTTAAATTATTTGAATTAAGATGAAGAGGACTAGATGAAGCAAATATGGTAAAGTCTTGAGAATTGTTCCATCTGGGTGATGAGACTCGGGAAGTTTATTGTTCTATCACCTACTATTGATATGTTTGCATGTTTTCATTAAGAAAAATCTTGAGGGATTTACCTAAAGTTACATTCAAAAGGAAATTTATAGCTTTAAAGAATTTATTAAAAGCAAGAAAGATTGAAAATAAATGAGCTGAGTGTTCAACTCCACCACCTTTTCCAGTCAGCTTTACTAAAATTCATTTAAGAGCATAATTTGGTAAGTTTTAAGACAATGCATACCATTGAGTAAACACCGCCAAAACCATATTAAACTTGGAAGACTCAATATTAAAAAGATGTATCTCCCATTTAATCTATAAATTTATAACTTAATGCAATCCAGTCAAAAGTCTAGTAGCATTCTTCAGAATATTGATTTAAAATTTCATATAGATAAGTAAATATGCAAAATAGACAACATAAATTAACAAATTAAAAAAATATGGACGAATTTTGTCTACCAGATATCAAGATGTATTATATGTTATGGAAATGACAGAATCTGTTCGATAAGTGATCAACAGATCATTGGACCATAACGAGTGCAGAAGCAGACAATTGCATATATGGAACTAGCATACGATAGAGGAAGGATGACTGATCAGTGGGTGCAGCAGAAACTCTGCCAGATATTTGCCAGATCATTTCATTTTTCTCCGGGGCACACAGGAAGCCAATATTCCCCATCTCTCCTTGCATCTAAGAATGAGTCAATGAGGTAGAGATGAAAGTGATATATGGCCTTTCCACATCTGGATCTAAAATGGCCCAAGTTGTTATTCACATTTTCTTTAAGCTGTGTGGCTGGAAGTGAAGGACTCCAAGATGGTGGAAGCTCAAGAGGGAATGAACAAGATCTCTGTGACCTTGCATGGGGGAAAGCTTCCAGGGTGAGCATGCTGACCTACATTGAATGGTGAGTAGAAACCGAATTGTGTAAGTCAAAGAGGGACAAGGATTATTATAATAGTTAACAGTTAACCCCTAATTAACATAATAGGGGAAACAACTATTTAATCTGTGGCTTAGGGGAAATGGCTATCCACTATAAAGAAAAAAAGTGTGCAATGTAATCAATACTCTGCTTTCTACCAGAAAGAAAAATAAACTGAAGGAGGAGTAAATACTCAAAGATTAAAAACTACACTTAAAAGTATAGTAGGAGAATGCTTTGTGACTTCGAGTTAAGAAGGCTTTCTTAAACAGAATGTGCAACAAAGTAAAATGAGAATCTTAAAGAAAAATGACATACGAAAATGTAAAAATCCAAAAAGAAATTTATACCAAAAAATTCAATGAACAGAATGCAAGACATGATCAACACTAGAAGAGAAAACATTCACAACTTATAAAACACTAGTGTTATTCAAAATGTGTAAATATGTCTAAAAACTAACGTTGAACAGTCAAACCATGAAAAGGAAAATATGTGAAAGCTATAAGTAGAAGAAATTCAAATGGCCCATATATTTATGAAAAGATGCTCAGCTTCTCTAATAATCAGGAAATGCAAATTAAACAAGAATGAGATACCATTTATTGCGTGTCAGATTGGCAAAGATTAAATAGTTTGATAAGCCAAGTGTTAGAGAACTCACGTACCCCTGATCGGAATGTAGAGTGTTGGAGACATCTTGGAGCACAATTTAGCATTCCCAGAGACAGCTGTGCAAGCATCAACTACTGAGCAATACCAACTGTAAGCATACGGAGGGGAGCACAGCCAGCTCACGGCAACCCTACAGGGATGGAGCCAGGGGGATAAAAATCCCACATTTAGTGCTTTTCTCAGAAGACTTGATAGCGCTCCATCTCCACTTCCTTTGTTTCTTTTCCTTCTTCCCCAAGCCTCTCTCTCAACTTGTTTTGATTCATGATGAAATTTTTATTTTAGAATCTGAAAAATCAATACTTTCCCACTGTTTCATTCTGATCTGATGTTCTTGCATCGCTTTATAATGGAAGAACGAGGGGAGAGAAACGTGGGTTCTTCTTATCTTATGTCTGCTGCTCATTGGCCACGAGAAACTGCGCAAGTCATAGGCCCATTCTGGACCTCAGTTTCTCACCTCTAAAATAGGGGTGATAATACTGACTGCAAATGTCCGTGGGAAGATCACGTGGGATAACCTGATCTCTCTGACATCTGAAGTGGTGCTTCTCAGACTTTAATGTGCATATGAATGCCTGTGAGTCTTGTTAAAGTCACCATTCTGGTTCCTGTACCTGCAATATGGCCTGAGATTCCAACACCCATGATGCTGGGCCCCAACCACACCTCACACAACAAGATGTTAGACATCGAGATATTCGAGATATAAGTGTGGCATCCCAAAAGACATTTAGGAAATTCTAAGGGTAAATAGGTTTCTTTACTGCAGGACTATTATGAAAAGGAAAATATGTGAAAGGATTAGCTCTGATCTATTCACCAGGCACAGGGATCCCTCAGGGAGGTCGACATGTGCATGACAGAACCTGAGAAAAGTTGATCAACAAAATAAATTCTTGACATGGAAAATAGAAACATTCATGATGCAAAGCCTTCTTGCCTGGCCAGACTCAGAGAAGCCAGAGCAGAGAGTAACATATTCTCCATGTAGGGAATAGATTTGAATGTTTAATAATCAAACACTTAATTAAAAATAAGTAATCCATAAGAGTGATTAATATTAGGTGGCCAAGTTGGCTGGTTCAACACTCTTGGTATTTACATACAGGATGAAAATCAGAATTTCTTTCTTCTTTCAAAAAATATTTCTTTAAGAAATGAGTCTTATTTTAGAGCAAATATACTTTTTTCTTAACTTGAAGAGAAACGTAATCCCCACACTGGATGCTACTGTTATGCTAGGCTACAAATAAACATCCTTTTAAGGATGTACTTACTTACTCAGTAAATATTAATTTAGGGTCTACTATGCCCCAGTCACTGTGTTGCACACGAGTTATACTGTGTGCATATAACAGCGATGGAGCATCCCACTACCCTCAAGAAACTTACATTCTAGTGGGTCAGACACTTACCTATGACATAAGTAGCAGAGAGTGCAGTCAAGGAAATTAAAAAAGGTGATGGAACAGAGTGACTGGGGAGGGAAGGGGCGTGACTAAGGAGGGCTCTCAGAGGAGGTGCTCTTTAAGGGCACACCTGCCGGGTGAGAGGCTGGAGCTTTCCAGGTAGGGGCACACCTGGGGAAAGGCAGCCAGGCGAGAACAGCTTGGTTGGCTAGAGTTTGAAGGAAGAGAGAGGTGAATGGCATTGCATGAAGTTGGAGAATCACACAAGCAGAGACCAATTTCTGTATCCTGCAGCCCTAGTGTGCCATAATGAGGACTTCGGATTTTATTCTTAATTCACTGGGAAGCCACTGCAGTCTTTTCCCTTTTTTAATGATTTACAGATGTAAGAGTTTATCAGGGCTCTCTGAGGAGCTTGGGCCAGTCAGGGCGTGATTGTGGAAGCAGGAAGACCAGTCAGTTGGTGGACTGTAGGCATAGCAAGAGGCGATGGTGGCTTGGACCTCCAGCCAGTGTCATGGCCTTGGAGGTGGCTGGATGTGGGGGGATCGGAGATGTAAGTGTGGTACTGGAACCATCAGGAGTTGCCGAGGAATTGGAGTGCAGTGGGTCGTGAGAGAAAGGAAACAGTCTAGAGACTCCTACCTTCTGGCATCCTCAGGGGCCGGGGGGAAGCGGGGGAGGCATTTACCAATCCAAAGGAGACTAGGAGGAAGAATAGGTTTGTGGAGAAAGAGGATTTATTTTGGACATAGTATTTTTGAGGTTCCTATCATATACCCATGTGGAGAGGTCAAATGTCTAGAGCTTGTTGAAGTCTGGGCTGGTGAGCGATATTGGGGAGCTGCAGGCTTATACATGCTGTTGAAAGCCACAAAGAAGAATGAGAAAACCTGGAGAGAGAATACAGAGAGAAGAAAGAAGAGGGCCCAGGATGGATTGCTGAGGGCTCGCCCTATTTGGAGGTTGAGAAGGAGTATCCCATGAGGCAGGAGGAATGCCAGGAGAGGGTGCCATCAAGAAAGTCAATGGGGATAGAGATTTGCAAAAGGCAGACAGATCAAGCATTGAATATTCCACCCAGGGGCTGAAAAAAGGGCAAGCAGAAGTGTGTCCCAGCCTAGGCTGTGCTGCATGATGAGCGGTGTAAGACAGTCTCTGGCCCCAAAGGACTAACGGTCTAGAGGGGACATTCATGTCAACAGGTGATGAGTTTACACCTGCGAAAGGCTCTCATGAGGCATTTCCAGGGCCTGCTGGCCATTCAGCCCACTCCTGCTTGCTTTCCTCTCTAATCGCATTTTGGTGGGTACCCTGTTATACCTCTATGTCATTCTGCTTCATGTTTTTGATTTTTTGCTTTTTATATCTCCAACATTAGATTGTAAAGTCGCCAGTGCCTATAGGAGCTCCAGCAGAGCAAGCACTTGATGAATGTTTACTGAATAACCAATAAAATATGTGGAAACTCTCACAAAACTTTTAAAAATACCATACACATACTGTTTTTTTACTGTTATTGTGGTTAGTGAGAATTGGGAAATTAACTTCTTACTTGGACCAAGCATTATATCTAAGAAAATACTATGATAGGAAGTAGGTGACAAGCACAACTCACCTGCCCTCAAAAAACCCACAGAATTTGAGGTGGGAAAGAAATGACACACTGAATCTCCCCCTCATCACCTACTTATTCTTTTACTGGTGTTAATTCCTCCTCCAATCTTCCTACCCACCATTCTGATGAAAGAGGGTGGAGAAGAAGGAACGGGGAGAGACAGTGAAAATGGAATGTAGCCGAAGTTAGCCAGGGAACCCACAGGACTGTGCATAAAACTGATAATACTGAGGATAGAGGAGTGGAATTAAAGAGGCCAGGTGAACAGGAACCAGCAACCTTGAACCTCTCCTTCAACGCTGCTTCCAGTCCAGACCTGCTGTCTGGCCAGCCCTTTTGCCAACACACCCTGCCCTCCCTCCCGCTGTGCTCAACCCTTCCACTCTCCAGGCAGCAGCTGGAGTGGCCTCAGGTGACCCAGAGCTTCAGGTTGAAATAATACGTTTGACTGTAGAAGGTAAATCCTGCTACTTCTAAAGCACAAAACCAAACGACCCGCCCCAAAGAACAGTCCTTGTCACCTCTCCAGGACTCATGAAATCTCTGAGAACCAAAAATGTGCAACTCTGAAGGCTGGGAAAATAGCAACCTTTGTTACCACCAACAGAGGCCTAAGTAGGGACGTGGTCAAGACGATCAGGTGATTTGTTAATTCCATACAAAGTGACCATGGCAAGAGGGGTTCTCAACAGCAATAATAGCAAGGATAAGAATGACTAGAGTTGTTTAAACCACTTTCTTGCATGCTATTCTGTTATATACTTTGGGTAAATCCTCATCATCTTCATCCTACACACTGAAAAACTAAATAAGAAGGAGGAATGAGGGAAATCCATTTAAGGCTTCCCCTAACCTGGTCTGTCCCACTCCAGCCCCATGTCAGGCTCCAGGCACAGACTGTATCCTGGCTTCAGGGTGAGCGTGGATGAGCATCAGTATCTCCTGTGCCGAATACCATTTCTAGAGGAACAGTGTGTGGAAGACATATCTATCCTGGGAGGAAAGGGTGGATTTGAGTGGTTAAACCAAGGAGCCTTAGCAGAGATTGCAATGACAGATGCTAAACATTGACCAGATACCAGGGTGAGTTTTCTGTATGGCATACTGAGTTTGGAAGGGAACAGAAACCAAGAAGGGAGCCTTGTGCACAGGCAGGTCAGTGAAATTCCAGCAGCGTGGCTCCTCTGCTTAAAGACCAGGTGCACACCCTTTATGAGAGCCCGGAGTCCAGGTCCCCTTCTGCACTAACCTTCCGGAAGCTCTGCAAGAGCTTCCAAAGCTCTTCTTGTTTTGCTCCTCTTCAGCCTTGCTCATGCTCTGCCCCTCACCCGGCATTCCTCGCCCTCTCAGCCACCTCACCAACTCTTTCTCTTCCTGCTTCTCCATCCAGTTCACGTCCTCCAAAAAGACGCCGGGGAATAGATGCTCAGCTGTTTCGACTTTTCCTCTGCATCAACTTTGAATGGCCTCTAGGGCAGTGTCTGTCCTCACCTCGGTTGTTTCCAAGCACTTCCAGCCTCCAGGTGGTATCCTCATCACCTTTGCGGCCCCAGCCCAGAGCCTGGCACAGGATTCTGCTTTGTGAATGTTTTCGTGCTAATTAGTACAGGAATAAATGAACAGCTGTGATGACCACCGACTTTGTGGGAGCTTCATAGGCCCTAGCCAGGCCCTGCTCTTCTCTCGGATTTCTTTCACATCACGAGATCAGAGGCAATATAGCAACATCATTAAAAACACAGCTTTGGGTATCAAAGATAGCTGGATTGAAAGCCCTGTCTGAATACTTGCCAGCTGAAACTTTTAGTTATTTAACTGATCTAAAGCCTATCTGGAAAATGGATTAGTATGACGGGCAAACGAGGCCATGGGTGTCAATCATTTATCACAAAGCTGTAGTAGTAGTAATAGCTGTAATAGTAGTAGTAGTAGTAACAGTAGTAGTAGTAATAGTTGTAAT
>NC_060286.1:39375564-39667051 GCF_021613505.1 Equus quagga
GTCAAGGGTAGACCCCCGCCTCCCCCAGGACCCAAGAATACAAGGGCAGATCTGTAGACCCATACTCTGTGCAGGCCTGGTACTGAGTCCCAGGAGTGGTGGGCACCAAGTGTTCTGAGCAGACCACCTCCTGCGTGTGCCCAGGAGGATCAGCAGCTCCATGGATCGGCACCCATCCCCCGAAAGAGCCGTCAGAGCTCCATGTGGAACTGGCAGAAGATTTCCTCCCCCTGTGCTGCTCCTCTTGCTTTGTTCCGTTGAGTGGGAAGATACCCAGGAACCAGCCTGGATTTAATGAGACAATAAGTGAGCTTCTCAGAGGTAGTGAGGACAGCTTCTATGGGCATCACGTTAGAGGAAAGAGCAGAAGAGAGAAAAGCAGTGGGACAAAGGCCTCTCCGAGTTCTCTGGTCCCACAGCAGGAAGGACACACGGGCAGCAGGAACCGTCTCCTGTGCTGCTCGTCTCTCTGAAAGTTGACCTGTTACCTGTGGATGAGAACAAGTTGGGTCGTAACTAGCATTCAGGGGGTGCCTCGCAAGTGTCCGCCTGGGCCAGGTGCTTCATCCACGAGCATCAATCCTCCAAACAGACTGGAAGTTGATCCCCATTTCATGGAAGGAATCACGGGTTCAAAGAGGTGGGGTAACGCATTCATGGTCACCTGGGTAGTGAAAGCCAAAGTCATGAGCCTTTCACTGTCTCGTTCGCTCATCTGGTCTCCACTTGTTTATAGAAGGCAAATAAAAGAGGCAACTTCAAAGGACAGATTAGAAAAATCGCTGGCCCTGTCTTCTGCAATGTGAAGTGGGCTAACCTATTTAGTCACTATGGACTGGGTTGGAATTTACCTGTCTACATGCCTGTTTCTTCCAACAGACTTAACTCTTGTGGTAAGAAAAATAGTTAACCTGTGATTATGTCCCCAGAATCTAGTTGGGGAAGAGGGGAGGCAGCATATAGCAGATTCTCAGGTGTGGGCAACAAAATGCATGAGATGGTGATTGCCCGAATTATGAGTAAGGTCTCTAACTTCTAAACCATCTCCCTTTGCCTGGGATAGTCCTGTGCCTGGAGGGCAGCCCCATGCCATGTCCAAGGTCATCAAGCTATTAAGCAAAGACAATATTCAAAGTCTGTCCATTCTACTTTGCTATGCCACTACCTGCCATATCATACTACATAAAGACTGATGTGACAGCCAAAGACAGCTAATGTGCACTGATTGTGCACTTACTGTACGTCACTGGGAAGTGGGCTGGACTGGAGAGAAGATTCTTATACAGACAAGTAGGGTACCAGTATCTTAGCCTAGAAGCAGTAAGTTGATCACGTCAACTAAGATGCAGGATAAGGATGACTGTTGGCTGCAAAATGCCGGCAGTAGCACAAAGTGAAGATGTGACCCTGCAGGGGGGTGGAGAAGAAGATCATGTCAACGAGGCCCCGAGACAGGATGGTACCCCCATCATCAGTGTGCGTGACCCTTTGAAGGCCTGTGTGTGAGGCTCAGGGAGACAAAGAAGGTTGAAGTGCCAACTGGCCGAGTCCTCCCCAACATGCCAGTTCACTGGGCCAAGTGCGCAGCCTCCTCTCGCAAGGCAGGATTAAGACACAAGGCTAAGATACAGGCTTTTTTTTTGAGATCAAAACATTTGTTGTTCATGTTACAAAACAAAAGTAAGTCCAAGCAGATAATAAAATCAACATTTGTTGAAGTGTCCCATCCCGGATTCTCTGTCCTAAATTAGTAACCAGTCCAGGTTCAGGTTGCTTCAGCACTTCTTCTGGATGCTATGAGGTGTTTCCGTGGTCAGCTCAGAACTGACTGGAGAAGTCTTCCTCTGCATTGTCATCATCCCGTTATCCTCCCAGATACGTGCATCTTCATCTTCATTGAAACCAGCCTCATCTTCCCAGGAAACTCCTCAAACTCTTCATCCTCCTCGAGGAGACTCAAGTCCACGAACTGCTTTTTCTCTGACTTCACGACCCTCTGCTCCCCTAACCACTGTGGCCAGTAGGAAAGTCGGAGCCCTCACTCTTCCTCACGGCAACCACCACCATATGTCTATATCGGGACATCATTCAGAGTTGGCGAATGTTTCTGAGGAAGAAGCCACCACAATCACCCCATTCCCTAATTTAAAACAAAAGCAAATAAACAAAACACGGAAAATAACTTCTAGGCAAATGTACTGGGGAGAAGGGGTGCCACACATCAACATTTGAAATGCCATTTGCTGCCTTCCTGGAATGGCCCCCGACTTCTGCAATTTGTCATCTTCCCTCTGAGGACACTAGGCAGATGAAGCTGCTGGGGACCCCAGGGCTCTGAGCAGATCCCTCTGAGCAAAGTTGTGTTTTTGCGTTCCGAGGATCGGCTCTTCTGGAGAAGCTCATTTGACGAGCTGTCATTACACTCGCAAGGAATTAAGGGAGCTTGGGGAAAGAACAACATATACATAGGTTACTTTATTTGGGGATTATCAGATTTCAATCAAATGCTGCAACCCCACCTGTTATTGATTTTCCTCTCTGTTTGAAGGTGGAGATTTCCCTGAGGAGAACGGACTCTGAGCTGCCCTGTCCTCTCCAAGGCTGGGAGGATGCGGGCAGCCTGTGGATGGCCAGATAACAGGAGAGGATAGGGAGAACGGATGATTTACTGTCTTCCAGTGAAGCACCCAATGCCATGGGCTCTGTGCCTTTCCGTCCACTCTCTTCTTGGACCACCTTAGCATCCAAATCTGCGTCTCCTACCTTTTTTTTTTTTTTTGAGGAAGATTAACCCTGAGCTAACTGCTGCCAATCCTCCTCTTTTTGCTGAGGAAGACTGGCCCTGAGCTAACATCCATGCCCATCTTCCTCTACTTTATATGTGGGATGCCTGCCACAACATGGCTTGATGAGCAGTGCCATGTCCTCGCCCGAGATTCGAACCAGCAAACCCCAGGCTGCCGAGAAGCGGAGCGTGCAAACTTAACAACTGTGCCACCCAGCCGGCCCCTGCATCTCCCACCTTGAAACCTCCCTCTGGGCTCTGGATTTGCAGATTTACCCTCTCCTCTTCTGGAAGCTGCTTAGCTCCCCACTCCCAACACCTCCAAACTGGAAGCTCTCACCTCCTGCGATTTCTGTCCCCAGTGGCTTGTGTCTCTGCACGTGGCACCCTCCATCCAGTGGCTCAAGACAGAAAGTGGGGCCACCTCTCCCTCTCCTGCATTCCTAGCATCCTGAAGATTTTATCTCCCAAAGTTTTCTTGATTCTGCCCTTTTTCTGCATCACTACCATTACCATTTACCCTCAAAGTCACCCCTGCACCTAGAGGATCCAGTCCCAGTTCCTTAGCAGAACTTAGAATGCCCCTCCCGAATGAGCAGGCCCTACTCTATGCCTTTGTGTCTTTCAATTCCAGCAACACCAAAGGGCTTGCGTTTCTCAGCTTAGACTGCATAGCAGGTGATTTCATGCTTCCACCTCCTTGGTTTGCTCACGACCTTGAGGACTCATATCAGGTTTCAGTTCCTCCAGAAAGTCTTTGCTGACTCCCCCCTAGGCCGGGTTGGGTGCCATTTCCCCCATGGCTGCAGCTCCCTGGCTGAGTGCTCTACGCTTTGGTATGTGTCGAATCTTCCATAAGTACTGGTTGTGTTTCTGGGTGACCCATTGGACTGTGAGCTCCCTGGGCTCAGTCTCTCTCTCTCCCAGCACCAACTTCAGTTCACGCAGCCGTCGGTGCTCACAACGTAAGTGTCCAACGAATGTCTGGCTAGTTTCGTTTCTCTCAAGAACAGTGCTGCCCTCATAGCTCAAGAGTCACTCCCTATAGAATCTCAGAACCGGAGGGAAACTTCTCCCACCACACTACACAGATGTGGAAACTGAGGTCCAAGGAGAAAAAGGTTTTTTGTTTTTTTTTTAAAGATTGGCACCTGAGCTAACAACAGTTGCCAATCTTCATTTTTTTCTTCTTTTTTTCTGCTTTTTTTCTCCCCAAATGCCCCGAGTACATAGTTGTATATTTTAGTTGCAGGTCCTTCTAGTTGTGGCATGTGGGACGCCACCTCAACGTGGCCTAATGAGCGGTGCCATGTCCATGCCCAGGATCTGAACTCTGGACCGCCGAAGCAGTGTGCGCCAACTTAACCACTTGGCCACGGGGCCAGCCCCGAAAAAGGTCTTATGCTACACCTGGACTGCCCCAGGCCCCCAACACTGGCCCAGGACACCTCCCCTAGCAGCATATCTTCTCTCTTGCTGTCCTCTCTGCTGATACTGACCCCTGGGCCAACCTGAAGCAGCGCTCCTTATACCCCAGCCTACTCTGAACCCATTTGAACTGCACCAAGAATCGACCTCAGATAGAGGCAGGAACCAGGTTTATCCCGATGAAACTGCAGTCAGAGAACACGTGCACAGCTCCCCAAAGCCCTTGCTGTCAATGACTTTTGGAGGCCAAGAGACTAGAGTCTGGCTAGACTCAGAACTCCCATTCCAGCATTTTATTGTCAAATTTCAATTCTGTTATATGCGTAAACCCATCCTTGACTCACCTGCTAGACTACAGGATTTGGGGGGGCGGCCCTGGGAGTCTCATTTATCTACCCATCACCACCCCATCCACCTCGAGTCAAAGCCCAAGCAAACCGTAGGCGCTCAGGAAATAGTGGCTGAAAGAATTTAGCTCTCCTGACTGTCAGGACAAGGCATTCCTCATCACCTCAGGAAGACTAGCACTCAAGCCCGCAGGAAGCACTCACAACTAGACAGTGTACTGGGTTATGCTTCTGTATTCACTGCCTCCTTCAATCTGCATCCCCATCACAGGAAGTCATCACTGTTATTGTTCCCAATTTAGAGATGAGGAGACTGAGTATGTAACCTGCCTGAGACCACACAGCCATGAATTTCAGCCTAGGTCCACTTGACCCCAAAGCCTGAAATTCTCTTGGCATTAACACGTTCCATGGTGCTCACATTGCCCATAATTTGTTATTTTCCAGGCACGTGCTGGAGGAGAGAGGCTACATTATTCCTCTCAATTTATGCTAAAAACCTGGAAGGCAAGAAAGAGACACACCTGAGGCCAATGTCAGTATCATCCAAGGGGTTGAGAGAGCCAGACGCCAAGGGGTGGTGGCCCAAGACCTCTTTGGGACCACACTTAATTAAGTCAAGTTCTTTTTCTTTTATTCTTTTTTTTCCTCTTCTGTCATGGCTGCACTATTGGCTTGTGCTGTCTAAAGAGAAAATAGTTAATTGGTTTATTTAGCCAACTATAGATGTATTCAGTATTATTCTTCATTGTGTGAATTAAATTAAATAGTTTATTTACCCCCGTGCAATTCATTCAGTTCATTTAATTTAATTTCATAGTTATAACATGGGGAACAAACTAACTAGATTTCTCCCTTTGGGATGGAAATGGGCAAATATTTTGGTTCTGAATTAACAAGCAGCAAAGCTGATATTTATAATAAATCATCCATTGTTAGCCATCCTGATAATTATTCCGTGAATGGTCTAAAACAGACATGGGCATGTAATAGACATATTGTTGGCTTTTACTGCAGTTTAGTTCTTTGTGTTAACGAACAATCCAAACTGAAAACTCAGAGATGCCTCCTGACTAAATCGCTTTGTTTCACAGGCACGAATTGAGTACCTACTATGTGTCTGGCCCGGTGAAACAGCTTCGCATGCGTTAGCCATCACACTGACGCCTGCTTAAAACACGTCTGCATCTTCCATCTCCCACAAGAACATGTCTAAGCCCCTTAGCAAGACTTGCAGGACCCCTCTGATCTGGCCCCACTCACTTCCCACCCTATACTCCTCCCCCTTGCTCCCTGCTCCCCACTTACCCACCTAATTTGCAATAAACATTAGCAATGCTTATGCACTATTTGCAATTGTGCAAACATGACAAGTTGCACTGTGACTGTGGGTCCTTGCTTCTTCTGTCCTCTCCCTGGGGAACTCAGATTCATCATTCAAAGTTCAGTTTAGTTTCTACCCTGCTCCTAGCAGCCTGCCCTAAAATGTCACCAGCCCAACAGGGTTGACGCCACCTTCCTTCATCCTTTCAGCATGGCAAGCATCACCCCCCATTGCAAGTGGTCCTATCACCCATTGTAAGAGTGTGCCTTTGCCCTCCCCGGAGCAGGGAAGGAGCCTGTCTGTACCTCCTCCTTTCTCATCTGAAACCCCTATATCCCTAAAAGGGGCTGACAATAATATCTTCCTTGTGTAGTTATTTTGAGAATTAAATGACGTTACAGCATGTAAAGAATTAAATGACAACGTATGTAACAGCAAGCCTCTAATAAATATTAATAGTCACTATCTGCTTATACATCACGCTTCCTGCTAGACAGTGACTTGGTGGAGAACCAAGGCTTTGTCTTATTTTATCTCACAATTCACAGTAAATAGCACAGTGCTTTGAATGATTTTTTTCTTTAATAAATGCATATTTCATGATTTGTGAAGATTGTTAGAGAATTCCAGGTGACAATTAAGACACATCTGGGCAATGGAAAAGGAGAGGAGAAAAGAGATAAGAGCTTTGTTATTGGAGGGGCACCAAAAATTGCAACCAAAGCTCGCTGATGTTCAACAGATTTTGGAAGCTCCCACGGAGCACGGGCTGGATATTAGGAAACGGGTTGATTTCAGGAGCATGCGCAGAGCCTTCCGCCTGCAACTTACATCAGCTGGGAAGCTTCTGAGCAGAAGTACAAGTTCTCACAGAAAAAAATGCAGCCCTTTAATCCTTCTTCACCTAATAAGGATAAGCTCCTAAGCAATCCTTTTGGGGAAAAAAGAGGAGAATCTTAAGACAGAGAATAGAAGACGTTTTCTTTGAATAAGGGGAACAGATCCAGAAAGCAAAGAAATTCAAAGACTGGCAGATATGTGTCTGAGTCTCATTGCTGCCTGTCATGAGGAGTGTCATCTGGGGCCATTCACCCCACTCTGTGGGCTGCAGATCCCTCACCTGCAAAAGGGGGAAGATGGCGGGAGGGTGAGGTGAACTGCCTTCAGCAAAGGGTCCAGGAGAATTAGAAGAAGGGGCAGTGGCCGCCGACGTGTCATTCTTGCTCTCCAGCCCAGCACACAGCCCCACAATCCTGCTCCCCAGGCATTGCCCTTAGAGCTGCAGATCAATTAGTCACAGGCCTTAAAGCCGAATGCAATTAATTCTATAAAGTGCTGCTATTCCTGCTGCATTCCAGGAAAATCCCATCATGAAATTGGGGCGTGATGAAGGATTTCTGACGAAGGGAAGACAGAGCTGCGTCAACCCTCCATGTGTCCTTCGTGTCAGAGTCTGGTTCAGGACTTCTGAGTCAAGTGAGGACCTGTGGACATCCTGCCACGGGCTCTGCAGAGGGGACACATGGGCGCCCTGCATTACGGCCCCTCTTTCCAGGAGGAGGCACAGGGGGCTAGAGAAAGAAAGAGGAAGAGGAAAGGGCAAACCAGTGCCCGCGGAGTTGTTTCTTTCCTCACGGCTACCTCCAACTACTTTTGCCTGCCTTCTATCTGCAAAGATGGCGGGAAATACGAATTTTTTAATTATTTTTGTTGTGGTAAAATACACATAACGTAAAATTTACCATTTTAATCATTTTAAGCATACAGTTCAGGGGCACTAAGTACATTCACATTGTTGTGCAACCATCACCACCATCCAGAACTCCATCTTCATCCCAAACAGAAACTCTGTCCCCGTTAAACACTACCTCCGCATTCCCTCCACCCCGGCTCCTGGCACACACCAGTCTGCTTCCTGGCTCTATGAATTTGCCTGTTCTTGGTGCCTCATGTGGGTAGAATAATACAGTATTTGTCATCTTACATCTGGCTTATTTCACTCAGCATAATGTCCTTCAGGTTCATCCACGTTACGTTATGTATCAGAATTTCATTTTTTAAGGCTGAATAATATTCTATTCTATAGACATAGCACATTTTCTTTAACCATTCATCCGTTGATGGACATTTGGGTTGTTTCCACATTTTGGCTATTGTGAACAATGCTGCTATGAACATTGGTGTACACAGAAGTGTTCAAGTTCCTGCTTTCAATTCTTTTAGATAGATGTCCAGAAGTGGAATGGCTGGATCTTATGTTAATTCTATGTTTAATTTTTTGAGTAACCCCCACGCTGTTGTTTTCCATAGCGGCTGCACCATTGTACATTCCCCCCAGAAATGCACGAGGGTTCCGATTTCTCCACATTCTCACCAACACTTTTGTTTTCTTTTCTGTGGGAGGATGTCATTCCTAAGTTAGGCAGACCGCTCTTTCCAACAACATAGGAGATCTTTTAGTAAGGAAGGAGTGAGGAGTAGATCTTGAGAGGGAGGAAAATTTTTCCCCCAGCACCTAATAATATAACTTCCAAAATACAGAAAACAAAAACTTGATTGAACTGCCAGAAAATGTTAAAAAAATGGATGAATCCCCAGCCCAAATGAGTGTCTCTAAGACCTAGGTCAAAAGATGATAGAATGGATGTTACACGAGTAAAAGTTACGGCAGGGTTGAATTTCACTATTGAAATGCTGATGCACAGCATGCACGTGTCTATGCGTAGTATACCTGATGGATAGATAAACGTTGTACACCCAACAGGCAGGGCATGTGTATCTTTTCGGGTATGCATAGAAGATTATGAAAATTGATCATGTACCAAATCTAAGTCTCCTTCCTCCTCCTAAATTAAGTATCTTGAAACCAGGGTCTCAGCACAGTTAGAATTCAACATGAAGATAACCGAGAAGAAAACCACACTTCAGAGTGAGGCACTACTGTGTCTGCAGACACCGGACCTGGATGGCGCACAGCGGGGACGCCAAAGGCAGCCTGCCCCCACCACCCCATACCAGCCCTCTCCACCAGAGCTTCCTTCCTTGACCACCTCTGGGTTTATAGTTTGGGTTTGTTCTTATTTTCATAAATGACCAAGGAAGACTTGCATCTAAAAATTCTAGCTGGATGAATCTTTATCCCGGGAATTAGAAAGTAGTTTCCAAGGACATTTGTTTATCCCTGTGGATTGTGGTGAAGGATCCATGATCTCTGTGAGCTGAGCTTAGACACAGCCTCCCTACTGAGAACCCAAGTCGTGACTTGTGCTCAGAGGGCTGAGGCTCTCCCACACCCGCCTTCCTGCCAGGCGCCCCTGCTCTCCCATTTTTCTTTCTAGAGAGTGACTATTCTATGACTGAAGCACCCACCACCTTGCAACCTCAAGGCAACTTTGAGCAGGTGGCCAAATCCCCAGACCATCAGATTGTTTGTGTAAGGCCAGCAAATCCAAAATGGCTTTAATATTTTTAAAGGGTACTACACATTCATAACCTACAAATTAGTCCTTTTATCACCAAGTAGCACCTTCTCCTTTGTCCTTTTTTTTAAATTCCCTTTCTCTAATGTTAATATCGACGCACTGTCTTTCTTTAGGTGAAGGTTGTGTCTGGGTGTCTCTTCCCATCCATTTGCAGTCCTTGGAGTCATTGTCGAGCTGTGTCTCCTGTAGATAGCCCTCCATCATATGTCAGTAGGTCTGCGTCAGCTGAGTTTAACTTGGGCTTATTTTTGCCTTCTTAATTTAATGTTTTCTACGTACTATACTTTCTCTCTGTTTTCTTATTTTTTCCCTTTCTCTCCTTTTGTGAGATTATTGAGATTTCTCTGATGAATTTTTTGCTTTACTTCTACTGGTTTGAGAATCATACGTTCTCTTTATTTTTAACATCTCTCAAAAAGTGTAAACACACATTCAAATTTATTTTGCTAAAAGACATCATCAATATCTCCGTTCTCGTAAGCAAGACAATCTGTACAGAGCATTTGCTTCCTCCTAAAAACCCTCTATTTCATGAAATTATTGACAGAAACTTAGCTCCAACATGTTTTTACACATTCTAATTTTTTAAATAATAATTATACCACGATTTATTTAGATGCCTCACAATATTTATTGATTGTATAGTTTACTTTCATTACTTGCATCCAGTTCCTTTTTCCTCAGTTCCTATTTCCTCTTGCTAAAGCATATCTTTTCAGGTTGGCAAACTTTTCCTATAAAGGGCCAGATAAGAACTCGTTTAAGCTTTGTGGGCCATGTGGTCTCTGTCACAACTGCTCACCTTTGCCCTTGTAGCATGAAAGCAGCCACAGACGCAGTGTAAACATGGTTGTGTTCCAATAAAACTTTATTTATGGACACCGACATTTGAATTTCATATAATTTTCATGTGTGACCAAACTTTATTCTTCTTTTGATTTCTTTTCAATCACTTTTAAAATGTAGAGTCTGTTCTTAGCCCACAGACCACACAAACCCAGCTGGTGGGCAGGAGTAGGCCACACACCACGGTTTATTGACCAGCATCCTAGGATGTCTTGTTCTTTCAGGGTCTATGGCCAACTTCCTGGGTTGTATGTGTTTCTAAATTTCTTTGTTTTATTTTCTCGAAATCTACTCGGGAAGGATAAAGAATTCATGACAGAAAGCTATTTTCTCTTTCAATGTATTACTTAATTATTCTTCTGGTGTCTGATACTGCTGATGAGAAATCTGATGTCAATGTGATTTTCACACCTTTGTAGGAAATTCTTTTTTTTTTTTTTTTCAATTTCCTCTGATACTTTGTAGGATTTTTTTTTTTTTTTATCTGTTATGTTCGGAAGTTTTTCTAGATGACATCAGGAAGTTATGAGAATTTCCAGAAAAACTGTGTTCAAATACTCCTTACACATGTTCTGTGCTCTGTTCTGCCCATTTTCTTCTCCTAGAACCAAGATAAGCTGTGGCTTCTAGACAGGCCATCTCCAATGTCTCAACTTCTCTAGCTTGTTCTCTCTCTGTACTGCTGCGGCCTTGAAGTTGTCTTCTGTTAGCACATCTTTTACGGTACTTCTGTATTTACAAAAAAAAATGTATTTTTATATATGGAAATTATTGCTTTTCCTAACTCATTATTTCAAAGTCTCTTTTCCTCTATAGCCTTCTTTGCTCCACTCATGGCTTCTTTCCCTCCTTTATTTCTTTCAGGATATTAAAAATCTTTTAAATTTCTTTGCAGATTCCTTTGTGATCTTTTCTTTTCATCATTCAGAGCAAATATTCTCCCACGGTCTGCATTTTTGTTTGTCTCCCACAGACATTGTCTTCCTTCAGTGTTTTGTGATTCTTGGTTGTGAGGTCAGCATCGCCCTGGAGGATTTCTCTTCTTGGCATCCTGAGAACTCCCAGGGTGCATTGTCATGTCTCCTAATGACAGATTCTGTACATGTCTCAGTTTGGACCCCACCCTACATATTGTACTTATCTCAGGACAGTCCCGCCCCTTGGTGGCTCCAGGCCCTGCCATGGGCAGAAAGCATTGCTCAATCTCTGGACTAGGGCTAAAGCCACACCCCTGGGTAGACAGACACAGAGCAGCGCAGACTCTGGAAATGGGGGTCAAGTAGCAGATTTCCACCATAAGTGCAGTCCTTAGCCACACCCAGATTGCCAGATGTGGTCCTAGCCCTTCCTAGGACTCAAAGCCCTTGGCCCAGCCTCACACTTGGAGCTGGACTCTTCCCTGCACCCCCTTGGGCCTCACAGATTCACACCCTGCTAATCACAAGTGCCCTTTCTCAGGAAATATTTCCATTTCTGGTAACTGGAGATCCCCTATTCATGTTTTGGAGCACTGCGATATGGTTAGTCCATCTTACTAATACTTTCTTCATCTCCCTATGTGTTTAGAGAAGCGGGCACCATCTTGAACTGAAATTCTCATTATTATGTGAGTACAATAGTGTAACCATATCCATCCTCTCAGGATCATTTTTAAATCCAAGCGAGAAAAATGCTTTGGAAACCATCAAGTGTCTAAAATATAGCAAATAATCTTTTTCTTTTTTTTTTTTACATTGTATAATAACCCCACAGATTTGGTGTCAGTGAGAGAAATGAAGATTAATCAGGGAAGCACTGATTTCTGGGGATACCAGCGCAATAACAGAGGGATTTAAGGATGAAACAACTTTGGGAAAAGCAGCAAATCTTAGCACCCTCTTGGAGACTCCTAATACACACCTGTGTAATACAGGTTGCAAGAAGCTCTGCTATAAAGACACCAACCTAACTTTGTTTAATCTAATATTTCCAAAATGCATTGATCATGAAAGTCTTTTTAATATAGTGACTAGAAGGTACGAGAATAAGCGAATCAGGGCTTTCATTGAGGAGTCTTGATTTTGTGACAAGACTGAATTACAGAAGCCTCTTAAATGAGGCTTTACTAATATGAGGCACAGAATAAGCAAGAAACTTCACCGTAAGACAGTACCAAAACACCATAGGAAATAATATATTGAAATAATCACAGTCCAAAATAGGCTTACCTTACTTAATAATGTACCATAAACAAGAACTTACTTCACACCTCAGAATTACCTGGAGGACCAATAACTTGAAGGCCTATTGTGGGAATACTTAATGAGACTGGGCCCTTTTCAGTAGAATGGGCTCATGTCATACATATGAGTTTGAATATTAATTTCAACCTCACTTAGCCTCAGTATTATCTTCTGTAAAATGGGAGCGATATCAACCACAGTAAACATCCAACACACTAGGACCACTGAATAATACACATTCTCTTCTGCTGTAGCCATAGCACCCGCCTCTGAGGTCAAGAGGATATTGAATGAGAACCATATGCCCCATTCTGCAAGGTGGGAACTATTAGTGGTAAAAGAAATTCCCTTGTTTTCTAGTCCCGTATTAGACAGCTGATAGATCATGGAATTTTAGAGCTGAAAGGGGTCTGATAGGTCATTTAATTAAAGCCTCTCAATTTTTAGATTAAGAGATTGAGGTTCAGAGACAACCCATGACTTGTCCGAGGTTAGTGGCAGGTGGCAATTAGAACTCCGTCTCGCTGGCTCCCTGCCGCGTGATCTTCCAGGACTCCACGACGCCTCTCTATGAGTGAAACAAAAGTTTATCCAAGTTCAGACAAGAAACCTAAGGCTTTAAAGAGGCAAAAGTTTCAAAACTTCTTATTTCCGTCAGCAGATCTTAAAGCACAAAAGAAGGGGATGAATCATATTCAACTTTATTTAAGTCACATTCTCCTTGCAATTTCTGCAAATAAATGAGAGTTCTGCCATATTTTGAATGGCTGGCATCAAGGGTGAATTTTTGCTCCCTATTAAACACCACTGCCACTTGACTAGCCTCTGGTCTGAAAGGCTTAGCCAGGAGCTGCCCATGCTGGTCCTGATGAAGGGCATGCACTTCGGTCGTGTTTCGGTCACCTGGAAGGCAATCGTCAAGCCAGGCATGTGTGCATGTGAGATGCCTCTGTGTATTTTTAGAAAGTTTTTAAGAAGGAGACAGCCAAAATATTTTTACTGCACAGCAGGCAGTTTCATGTTGGAGTGTTGGAAAGAAAAAGAAGAGGAGGAAAATAAAGAAAAAGATGCAAGACTGGCTCACAGATTGAAATGGCTAATGCCTTTGTGGGCCTGCAGAACAATCGCTCTGATCTGGGAGACTGTCACAGTCTCCATTTCAAATGTCCTCACACAGATTCTAGGAACCACACGATGTAGGCACATTCCACCACGTGCCTCAAGCCACCAGGGTGTGAACCTTGACCATCAGGTAGGAATCAAATGCAAGAGATACAGGCAAGAGCATTGCAGTCAAGTTGGGGTGAGAACAAAGCTCCATGGGGTAGGACATCATGTGGAGAACCACAAGGAATGAGGTTGAAAAGGAAGCTGGGGCCCATCCAGGAACAACCCTCAAAGCTGACTCTGGGGCGTGGATACTGCCTCATGGGCAAAGGAGTTATGAAATAATATCACACTTGGAATAGCTCTTTGCAACTCAGAGTGTATTTTCACGCCTCACGGTCATTAGGTCCCCAAATAACCCATGATTGGCACCATGTCTGTCTCCATGCCACAGATGAGGAAACTGAGGCTCGAGAAGGGCACACAGCTCATGAACAGTGGGGTTGGGATTTGGATCCAGATTTTCTCAGACCACCTTCAGCCTGAGTTCCTTACACGCAGGGTGTTGTACAGATTTTTGAGAAGGGTGGTGAGACACGAGGGACTTTCAGCTTAGAGGAGGGGCCCCTGGAGCTAGAGAGGAAGATGGCTATGTGACAAAGAGTAGTCTGGATAGAGCAAGCGTCAGCCAGCAGGATCTGCAAAGGGCCAGGTGGTAAATAGTTTAGGGTTTGTGGTCTTTGTTGCACATTCTTCTTTGTTTTTATTATTCGTTTATTTGGTTGGCTTTTACAACCCTTTAAATATGTAAAAATACTCTTAGCTTGAGGGCTCTAAGAATAGGTCCAGGGCTGGATTTGGTCACTTTCTAACCCTTGGCTGAGATCTGGATGTGGAGAGCCATTCAGCAGGCTGCCAAATTATCCCAGGTGAGGAATGCTGAGGGCCTGGGCTGGGATGGAGAAGAAAGATTGAGCCCACACGATGTCAGGACTGGGAAGGGATGGACAGCAGGAGGGGGCGGCTCGAGGACCTGGCTGCGTCCACTGTGCCTGCAGCAGACAGATATCCCAAGGCCAGCATCTCACCGAGCCTTCTCCCTCCACATCGTTCTCATCCAGGGCGTGGAAGCAAGAGCCCCTGGCCCCTGGCCCACGGCCCAGCAGCGGGAGCTGGAGCAGAATCACTGCTGAGAGGCCTGGTGCATCTTAAAGGGCACATGGCCAGGCCAAAGGGCAGGAGAGGAGTGATTCAGATCACAAGAGCAGGGGCACAGCCAAGGTTTGCATGTGACCACGTGGTGAGGAAAGACATCCAGTGAAGCTCCAAGCAGTGCCTTGACATAAGACGTAAGAAAGAGCATGTCCAGACCCTTACATGCTCAGGTGCTATGCTGAGTAATTTTCGTGCGCTGCCTTTCTTAGTTTCCCGCTCCATCCCCTCATGGAACTGACTCCCATCACCTTGATCTTGGCGACATAAGGAAATTCAAATTCAGTGATTGCAAGAGACAGCCCCATGCCTGACTCTGCTGTCCCCCAGCCATTTCCTGGCGGTGGGCTCTGGGACAACAGGCTTACTTCACTCTGCCTCAGTTTCCTCACCTGTAAAAAAAAGATCATGATCCTAATTGGAGGGGGACGGGAAAGACCCAAACCCTTAGACTAGAGCCTGGCAGCAGGTGAGTGATGCCTTCAGTGGCCATGCCGGGGCTGCTCCCACGTCACACAGCCAGTCAGCAGTAGAGCCAAGATCTGAATCCAGACAGATCACTACTGAGCATAAGAAAAACCCTGACAATTCTAACTCTCTCAATTCCGTCCCATAGAAAACGAAGCTACATGTCCCGTTAATCTTGGGAAATAGTACGCAAGGAGATGAAAGTTCATTAGCATCCTTCACCACAGCGAGGAGTGTCGCTGCCTGCTTTAATGATGACAATAATACATATTTAAAATCTGACAGCAGGGGGACAGGAGCTGGTCCTTTCGGATGCCTGAGAGTGGTGTGTGCTTAGCAGAGAGGGCGAGGTGGGGGGGCAGTTACGCCCCTGGGAGGCCTGCCTGTGTCCAGCATTTTCACACATTCCAATCCCCCTCCAGGTGAGCGTTCAACCTAATTTCTACAGACAGGAAACCCGAAATCTGGAGAAGTGAAGAAACGCATCAGGGTCATGGCATCACCAAATGATGTCTGATTTGACAATCCTGGCTCTTTGTGCTACCCCTAGATTTAAGCAGCTGTTCAAAAGAACAGTAAAAGAGATGTCACGGATGAAAACATCCTTGAAAGGAAGTCAGATTTCATAGATAAATACCGGCCTTCTCCATGTGCCTCTTCCATCCCCATAACTTTGGATAACGGGGTTTTTATTGTCAGCGAGGCTTAGGCATGTGTCAGAAGAGTGCCCGAGCAGAGAAATCTATGTGGCAGACCCCCTGGGATAGGAAATAGGGAGTCTGCTCATGCTGACAGTTCTAGAAAATTCTCCATTTTTTGTGAAATACGTGCTTGTCAAGTGATCATGAGACAGCTGGAAAGCTGAGCCATGCAGTAAGAGCAGAGAACCTGAGGAGGGAGAAGCTTCCCAGGGCATTCTGAGAGTCTGTGCCTCGTCCATAAACTCCATCATCTAGCATCCTCTCCACACAGCTGGGTCAAGAGCGGAGAATTCTTTCCCATTCTGTGAGCCAAGCAGTCATGGCAACAGTGCTCCAACTTTGTTGTGCATAAGAATCACAGGTGGAGCTTGTTAAAAATCTAAACGTCCAGATCCCACTTCCCAGGAATTCTGATTCAGTCGGAGGACATCCAAGGAGTCGCATCTTTCACGTGCTTGCTCCCCAGGTGATCCGGGCCACACGTGAAGAAATGTCAGCCCAGGGCTCCATTGCATCCTGGAACTAACAAAACAATTGCAAGTGCCCAAGAGCTTATCATGAGGAACCAGTGGTGGTGCAGGAGTCTAGACTCAGGGTAGGGGCTCAAGGTCACATTCCTGAGAAGGTCACTTTTCAGCTGAGACCTCAGCAGGAGAATTGGGGAAAGGTCAGAGGAAATGTTAGAGCAGAGGCTGGGAGGCCAGGAAATCAGAGCACGGTAGGGAACCTGCAGGAATTTCTACAAGTCTGGTAGAGAAAGAGAGGAAGAGAAAAGCTGGAAACATGTGGGGGTGTATATCTAAAGCTACTCTGGCTGCTCTGTGGGAGATGATTGGGGGAAAAGCTGGGTTCCAGTGAAGGGCTGTCGGCAGTGGCTGCCTACGGGTAAAAGATGAGAGTGGTTTTAAAGAGAATGGAGGCTGTAGAAATAGAGGGAAGAAGCAGATCTGAAGGTATCTAGGAAGGAAAATGCACAGGATGTAGTGGGGACTTGCACACAAGGAGAGGAAGATGTCCAAATGGATTCCCAGATATTGGCCCTAGGTGACCAGTACATTGTTGGTGACATTTACCAGGATAAGGGGCAATGGAGACTGGCCAGGTGTGAGCTCCACAAGCTCGGAACTTCTTTCTAGTCTCCCTGCTTCCTCTTCAGCATCCTGTGTGCTGGAAGGAATTGTCAAAACAGTGAAGAAGGAGCAAGAGACGCATCTGGGAAATGCTGAGTCTGAGACACCTCAGTGGAAATGTCAGGTGGAAGGTCTATCTAGAAAAGGACACCTGGAATCCACAAGGGAGGGCTCAGAGAGATGCGCATCGCTTGGAACCATCCATATGTAGATAGTAATGGAAACCCGGGAAGCATTTAAGATCCATAGGGAACCTAGACTGATAGAAAGGCAGAAAGAGAGGAAAAGAAAAGAGGAGAGAGGGGAGGGGAGGGTCTGGTTGGGGAAAGGGAAGAGGGAGGGGAGGAGAGAGGTTAGAATTAAGGTAGAGAAACTCCAACTCTTAGAATGTGGTCAGAGTTGGAGGAGGGAGTTTTGAGTCTCGTGCTGAGTGGTGGATGGGAACAGACAGTAAACAAACTGGAGCTCAGGGTGACATTGGATCTTGGGACCAAGAGAAACCCAGATCTGAGAATCGTACTCCACATCAAGATAAAGTATGCAAAAGCTTCAGTCAGGCTTTGCATCTGGAGAAGCTATTATTTATTTTGAAGCATCATCTATATTGTCCCTTAAAGTAGCATCTCTAAAAGGACTAAGAGTAATTTACAGAAGACCCCCATGGTGCTATGCACCTGACACATACCAACCACAAAAATGAAGCTGTGTCAAGCGCTTTCCGGCAAGGCACTGTGCTAAGCGTTTCCCATGAGTTATTTCATTTAATCCTAAAACAGCCCTATACAGTGTGGGTATTATTATCCTCAATATTCAAATAAGGATGCCAAACATCGGAGCATTTATGAGACTTGTCCAAGCTCACGCAGCCACGTGGTCAAGCTGGAATTCAAACCCAGTTCAGGCTTCTTCGCCACGTGCCTCTGTTTGAGAAGGTTTGTGAGCAACGGAAAAGAACAAATTCCCAGTGAACGGAGCTTGGAGACAGGAAAATTCAACTATGCAAAGTCGAAAGCCTTCAATTCCTTTGTGGCTGAATAAATGGGGCCTTTGAGAGCCAGTGTCCTCGGCCTCCCGCCCCTCACCCCTTACGTGGATCAGAACCCACACGCTCACTCTTGGCCTCTGCTGGGAGCTTCGAAAAGCAAAGTCGCTACCTGAGAGCTCTCTCTGCCTGATTTATGGGTGTGTTTGTTGTGCTGAGATCATAAATCTCCACCCCCAGGACATTTCAGTTCTGGTATTTATTGACCAAAGACAACTTGTGTTAAAAAATGTTTTGAGACTGTGCCAGATCATCACTACGGAATACTTGAGAAAACACACTGTCCTCGGGTAGATGAAATTCTGCAAGTAGCTGATTTTGCTACCGGGGCAAATACCTTCCCTGTCTACTCTTTTATTGCGTTTCGTTTTGTTTTAATTAATGAGGCAGATTCTTCGTATGTGTCTCTTTAGCATCTCAAGAGTTCATCAAGGGAAGATTGAGAAGAGGAATTATCAAGAGACATTTCCCTCGGGGTCTAGGAGAGTTTTGATTCTTTCGAACCAGAACTCTTGGCCAAGTGTATCTCAGAAGCATTCAGGCGGCGAGACACCTGGAGAAGAACTGTGAAATATAGATGCTTCCACGTAAAAACCCAAAGATAGAAACGTGAGCTAAATCTGACACTCACGCCAGATTCTAGTACAGACAAGCTTAAGACTTTAGAGAACAGGTCTGGAGAAAAAGTCAGAAAAGCTCCCAAACCTTCACTTTGCTGAGTGTAAGCACGGTGCACCCTTGTGCACGGCTGTGTGAATTTGGAAAACAGTGTCAAGGCTCGATATTCATGGTGGACCACCTTATCCTGTTTAAAGAAAAATGATGTTCCTGGTTGGAACACAGTAAACGATTATTTTAAATAAGGAGTGCCAATTCTAAAGACTACAAGGCTCAGGGAAGTCAGGGAGGACAGACTGGTGTAAAACAAGACAGAAACCATCAAGCACCACCCCAGGATTCTGCAGAACAGGGGTGTCTCTTAAAGGAGACATTGATGCCTTGAGTCCAGTTGGCTTTGGCCCTTTTGGGATGTGAATCCAAGGTTTGTCAGATCTTCTGTTCTCTTGGTAGAACTGGAAATTCTGATTTTAACAAGGCGAAACCAAGTTTTAAATGTTTATTGCTAATTTTTTATTTAATGAAACAGTATGTGGGCCAAGCAAAACACATCTGCAAGCCAGACCTGACAAGAGCTGCCATTTGTGGCCAACTTTAGACTGTTTCTGCAAATTCAGAACCATTGGACCATTTAAGAATTGCTGCTCCGTGGAGTAAGATGTCAGTCCTTGACTTTCTATAATTTTTTATGCAAATTGGGTGCTTGTTGTGGAGCTCAGAAATCTGAGTGTTTAAGAAAGCAAAGGTGAGCCCCAGCCAGGTGGCACAGTGGTTAAGTTCATGCGCTCTGCTTCAGTGGCCCGGGGTTCACAGGTTCAGATCCCATGCACGGACCTACACACCTCTCATCAAGCCATGCTGTGGCAGCATCCCACACACAAAATAGAGGAAGATTGGCTCAGATGATAACTCAGGGACAGTGTTCCTCACAAAAAAAAGAAAGCCAAAGTGGATGAAATAGCTAAACCTCTGTTCCTGCCACTACTCCTGGCTTAGCTCTTTGCTGGTCCTTTCCCACATACCATTTGGTCCTAGACCATTCTTTGAATGCTCCCCTGCAGTTTTGCCCACCTGGGCTCACTGGTTCTTCTCCAGCCCACCTGGCCCCTGTGCACTTCTGGTCCCCAATTTCAAGGTGCATCACTGTTCTTAGCCTTGAGTTTTCAGCACCAGCATCAATGGGGGACCAAGGGCACACTCCTTGAATTGCCTTCCAGAGTTGAGCAGACTGAGGCCTGCTCTCTAAGCAGCTGTATGAAGTTTTGTACCAACTCTCTTGGTGAACGCACCACCATTCATCCGGCAGCAGAAGCTAAACCCTAGGGGTCAGATTTAGACAATTCTCTGCCCCTCACCTCCACCCCAATCTGATCAACCACCAAACCCTGTGGATTTATGCCTGAACATCTCTGGCACATGTCTGCTTCTCTCCACTGCCAGCAGCCCAATCTCACATCATCATTGCCTGGAGCCTCAGGGCTTTTGATCTAGTCTCTGCTCATCATCAGATCTTAACCTCTCAACGCATTGTCCACACTGCAGCCAGAACGATCATTGAAGTCTGATCACAATACTCTTCTGCTTTAAATATTCAAGGTCTCCCGACTGGTTTCCAGATAAGAATCACAACCTCCTATTCTCACATGAGCTGATCCCTGCCTGCCCCTCCTAATTCCTTTAGATTTCAGTTCAAAAACCACTTCCTCCATCCCCCTCCAGCCAGGCCCTCTTTGTTATGTACCATTAAAGTTTCTAGACTTGTCCTTTGCAGCATCCATCACTATTTTAATTAAATAACAGTTGCATAACTGGGATAATATCTGGCGAGAATATAAGTTTCACAAGAAAAGGGATGGAATCGTTACTCTTGGATTCTCAGTGCCTACACAGTGTCTGCCAAGCAGCAACCACTCCACAGCTCTTGATAGAAAGAAAGAAAGGAAAGAGAGAGAGAGAGAGAGAGGAAGGAGGCATTCCCTCTTCAGGACACAAGAGCGAGAAGTAATGTCCTTTTATGGCCAAGTGAATTGCTTTAGCTGGAAATTCATTGACTCACCCAAGATCCATCTCGCTCTTTTCTTTGAGAGTATAACAGTCTCATCATATCCATAAGCCCCATGTCCAGGATCATCTCCCCTCTTGCCGAGCTCTAGCAGCCTTTTGAGATTTGGAATCTTAATCTTTGGAAGGTGAGGTCAGTTCCTTCATTTGGGGATTTTTTGTTTTCTTATTTCACCTGTGAGCATCATCAAATCCACTCCCCTTGAAGATGAGGACAGCATCCATTGGGTGCAGCATATCATCTCTGCCCAGAACACATCCATCAGGGATGTCAGAAAAAACCACCAGGCGGCTGTGTGGTATCAACCCCACATGAATTGATGCATGCTGCTCATTGCCATTCCTTTTTTAAGAGGATTAAATTAATCCAGGTAGCTTGCATAGATTCTGGTCTTACAGAAATATGGATCGAAGGCTTCTCAACCTTTTTCCCAGATCATATTCCTGGGAACTCAGGGATACAATGATGTAAAAGCAATTTGCTTGAGGATTTCAAAGGAGGGAGCCAAAGCATGTCTACGTGAGCATGGCTCATTTGATAAATAGCACCAACCTCTTCCACTCTGCAGATGTTACAGCTCTGATAAGTCTGTTCGGGAGGAGAATTGGGAAAAAGACTTGCATAATACGAAGGAGTGAGAGCCCAGGGCCAGAGACGGAATTGCTCATCACTCAGAAAGTTTGCGAGTGTGTGTAATTATCAAGCAGCTTGGGAGAGGTCGCTGACTGAAACCCACAAATAAAACTCCAGTTCCTGGAGAAGCCGGCTTGATCCCTTTCCAGAGGAAACACCGCGTCTGAGTAACCTTTTAATGCGTCTCCCTTTCTCTCCCTGATACACTGGATAATTATTTATTTTGTTGTCTAATTAGTTAATTAGGCTGGCATTGTGTTTTAAGTTGAAAATCCTATTGTTTAGGTACTAGAAAATGGCTTTTTCTTTGTTTGGGGATTTTTGCAGGGTACTAGGGACTTATTAATTGAGTTGTTTGCTCTGGGTGAAGCAGCCCAGCGACGCAGTGTGAATTTTCTGGGAGTAAATTGATGCATCCGCAGTGGAAGGTTGTGTTCAACATAAGAGCACCAGGGCACAGGCAAAGTCTTGGTGGGCAGTTTTCCTTGTTATTTCACTTCCTCCCTCGTGTTTATATGGCAATTTACAGTTTGCAAAGCCCATTCACTCAAAATAGCTCATTTAGTCCTAACGAAAGAGGCTTTGGAACGCGTTTTATTGCTCCTCATTTACAAATGGGCAGCTGAGGTCTAGACAGCCAGGGGCTGGCTCATGTCCCTCGCTGTCCGGCTATCTAAGCCGTCCGTTATGGAGGGTGGGAAAGAGGAAATAAAAGGGGGCGGGCTCTGGAGTGGAACATCCTAGGTGTGAATCCAAGTTCCTCCACTTTTTTTTAAATTTCATCCAACATTCTACAAACATTAGCCAAACATCCCTCTAGTCCCAGGCACTAGGCAAGCTGTGGGAGACCCAGACATAGATAACACAGGCCCCTTCGCGGCGTGGGCTGGGTCTGCCTGACATCTCTCGGAACTTTAGCAAACCTCTCTGTCAGATGGGGAGAATGCTATTGACCTTGAAGGACTGTGATCAGATTGAGAGATGGCACATGTTAAGTATGAAACAACCTCTGGCACCCAGTAGGTGCTTAAGGATGGGAGCCATTCTTAATTGGCTCCAGGTCCATTGCTCATTTCATGAAGACACATGCATAAGCTCCCTGAATGCAAAACCACATGCTACCAGGGCCCTGTGCAGCCTTCGGTCAACTCCTTGCTCTGGCTCAATATGCCTTATTCTCCGAAGGCCTCCAACCCTCCTTTTCCTCAGGGCTATAGTACCTCTCAGAATCCCCTCTGGAACCACCTTCCTTCCTCAACTGGTACCTTGGTCTCCCGTGGCAGGCCCCTTGCTGAGAGATTTACCTCCTGACCTTTGTGTTCTTCCGTCTTAGTTTCCCACAGTTCTGCAAAGTGGATGCACCAATTGCCTAGGGCTGTCTTAACCATATTTCACAAACTCAGTGGCTTAAACGACAGAAATGTATTGTCTCATGGTTCCGGAGGCTGAACGTCCAAGACCAAGGTCTCAGCAGAGTTCACTCCTTCTGAAGGTTCTGAGGGAGAGTCAGTTACAGGCCTCTTTCCCAGCTTCTGGCGGCTGCTGGCGGTCTTTGGCGTTCCTTGGCTTGTTGAAGAATCACCCTGATCTCTGCCTCCATCCTCACGGGGTGTTCTCTCTTTGTGCTCCTCTGTGCCCAAATTTCCCCTTTGTATAAGAACACTCGTCATGCAGGATGAGGGCCCTCCCTACTCCAGTGTGACACATCTGACTTAAGTAATTACACCTGCAATGACCCTGTTGCCAAACAAGGTCACCTTCTGAGGCAGTGGGGGTCAGGACTTTAACATGCAAATTTGGGGGGTACAATTCAACCTATGACAGCGGCTATTATTTCTTCCATTTTTCAGGTAAAGAAGCAAGCTCCACAAAGCAATCTGTGGCGTGTCTCAGAGCTAGTTTTCAATACAGTCTTGAAAGCAAGTATCCCTAAGAGCTCCAGAGATCAGAGTCCTTGTTCAACAAGTGGTCTCTCTAGAAACAAGAGAGGTAAGGCAGGCTTTGGGCTAGAGACGGGGAGAGTTCAGCAGATTCTCACGTGGCTGGCATTTGCTGTCCATGTGGCGGGCTGCTCCTGCGAAGGTCTGAGGCTCTGTTTCCGGAAAGCGTTGGCTCTGTCCTCCTAATGGCCAAGAGGCCAGTACCACTCCAGTGACTCCTGCTTTTATCAAGACTCCAAAGTTCAGGGATGAGCCAGCCCGGGGAATCCGTGCCATCTCACACAGGCAGGCGCTCTGCTGGTGTCTGAGCCCTCTGATCTCTTATCAGATCTCACCTTCCAGAGCCAGCTAATGCCACCCTCCTCCTTAGAGGGGCCCACACCCAGCATCCACAGGCAGAATGAACGCCTCCTCCAGCTTTCATTTTTGCTAACATGTTCCTTTGTAGCTCTCTCTCCACTTATCACATTGAAATCATCTTGGCTCATCTTTTTGCTTCCACCTTAAGACTATATCCTGCATATAGAAACATGTTGACTCTAAAATTGAGTTTTAAGTCCCTTCTAACGGGGTCACCTCTGAATCCTAGCACCAGGCATAATAGGCCTTGCAAATAGTAGGTGCTGAATGAATGTCACTGGAGGATTGTCGTGTCCATGTCTGGGCGCTGGCCCTCAAGAGAGTCATTGAAAAATAAAATGCATCAGATCTAAATCAGCAGTGTTGTCAAAATGGTTGGAAAAAGAATTCCAACACATCAGAGGAAGGCCAGTCGAAAGAACCACCAGGGTTCAGCACAAGGAAGAGGTGATTGAAAGGGCCCAGGAGCATGGTTTCCAGTCAGAAGGGCTGTGCTGGGACAAAGGGAGTGGATGTGACGCAAAGTTCCAGGGGTGACAACAGGACTCAAATGCAAAACCTATAGCAGGTCGGGTTTCAGTTCAACATGCCAGAGAACTTCCTCATGGGATTGTCAAAAATAAAGTGATAAAACAAAATAGCAAAATTTATAAAATAAAACAAGAAAGCCATGTTTTGCCAGTCTAGAATGAGCTCTCCAAGTCTAGGGCAAAGGTTCTTAACTGGGGGCGACTTTGACACCTGGGGACGTTTGGTAACGTCCGGAGACATCTTCGGTTGTCATCCTGGGAGCAAGAGGAATTGCTTCTGGCTTCTAGTGGGGAGAGGCGGGGATGCTGTGAAACATCCTACAGTGCACAGGACAGCCCCACCACAAAGAACCATCTGGCCCCAAATTTCACTAGTGCTGAGACTGAGAAACTCTGCTCTAGAGGTCTCTGAACCCAGGCCGGACAGCACATAGGGATCATGGCACCAGGTAGGGGAGTGCGCCAAGCCCAAGAACCGCTAGGTAAGCGGGTTAAAAGTACATGCTCTTGGTCCTAGCTCCTAGAGATGTAATTTCAGTGGGTCTGGGCAGGGGCTTGGGAACACGTTGCATGTTAAAAAATACCCCTTGTAACCCTAAATGGGAATTTGGGGCTCACACCCTGAGAGACATCACCCCAGATGATCTTTGAGGCCCCTCGACCCATCATCTTCTGACTCCAAGAGAGAAGCAGTGGAAAGTTAAAAAGCATTTGCCTCATCACCCACCTTTGGAAAATCCTGGTGGAGAGAAGGGCCCAATTAATTAGTATTTTTTAAAGAACTTAGAGATCTATTTTTTTTAATAAGAAAATGAACATAAGTGCAGAGCATCATGACTACTCATTATTTAATTTAATGATTTGTGAAGATTCTGTTGCCATGGCGACTGAGCACTATTTATAAAAATTAAGAACATAAATTATAAATAATAATATTATTACAAGCAGAAGGGACTCGAACCTCTGAATCAGAAAGGAATAATTTCCAGATTGAAAAAAAAAAAGAAACATTGTTTACATCACATATGGGGAAGAGTGCTGGAGAATTTGCATTTGCACAGTGTTCTAGAAGGAGAAATCAGGTCAAGATGATGATTTTATGTCATTTGCGTGACAGTCTGTGTCTTTGCATTCCACGGGTGCCTCATGATTCAGGAAGGCTAGGATGGGGCTGGCAATGGTGTCAGAGACAGCACAGAAGCAGGAGTGCGATGTCAGCTCAGAGATATTAGAGTCACTTCCATCCCACTCAGACTCCCACTCACCCTGATGGTACAGGCCAGCTTGACAGTGGCTCCTAAACTCAGGAAGGGTCAGGCCAGAATTCCCCCATGCGTGGATGGGCAGGAAGGTTGGCACTCAATCCCATTCAACCCATTTTAATTTAATCAATGTGTGTGATTACTGTGCCATAAGGCGGTGGAGGCCAGGTGAGGCCAGGCAGCCAAGGAGACTGAGCTAGAGGTCAGTGGGAAGGAATTGCTACAGCCACACTCTGCTGGTCACACTATAAAGTGTGGGATCCCTGAGTTGGGGGCAATGAGTTCCACCACAGGGATTCAGGAGGAGAATTGAGGCCAAGTGCTCAGCCAAAATCGCACACATAGCAAATGGGTGGCAGAGCCAATATCAGAACCCCAATATCCTACTTCCCAATCTAAGACTCCTCTCCCTGGTCATCCTCCTCCCCTCACAGTCCTCCCAAGGTCCTGGGCAGAGAAGCTATCACCACGGATGACTAACTGGAACTCCTGTCACTGTCCTGGTGTGGTCCTGACAATCATCTACAAATTCTGGCTGGAGTCAGCCTGGATTACCCTCCGAGATTATTCCAGAGGGAAGGGAAGGAGACAATACAATGCCAGATCTAGTTAAACCACTTGTTTCCCAATAGGGTTGACTATGGATTGTTAGTTGTGTTTATACTAGAGACTTCCATGTAAATACTCTTCTCCTTACCTGTCCAAACCCTGTCCATCCCATAAGAACTAAAATAAACCACTACCGACTCTAGAATCATTCCCTGAGGCCCCAACCACCCCTCGTGCTTTGGGGCAATGTGTTGGAAAGGAGAGAGCAGAAGTGGAATGCAGACATCACCGCTCCCTGTCCGGGGAGAACCCTCTGGCTTCTGCGCTGGCACCTGGCTTGGTCTTGGACCAGCTTTGGGGCACCAGCCTGTGCCCAGGTGGTGAATGGAGGGCACGCCTTCTCAGGATGAACCCCAAAAGAGCGGACCCCAAATAATCCTCTCATCCACTGAATTACTTCAAACTAAGGTGCTTGTAAGGAGACAGGGTTAACCACGATATATTCTAGGCAGTAATAGCAAATGGAATGTTTACAGAACATAATTGCCTTTCCACGCCATGACAAAGGGAATTAGGTCTGCACAGAGCCAGCGCTAAGATCAATGCTTGAACACAGGCAGCGAGTATGAGATGAGGTACACACCAAAGCAAGTGTATATTAAGGGGGAAACGTTTAAGCATGTGAGCCCTTACACTCCAGAACTTGAGCCCACACAAAAATTATTTTCTTTTAAAAAAAAGCTAAGTTTGTTAGCAGTGAAATTGTGGCATATACAATCCAACTAGAAACCTGGCAAAGACTTTTTAGCATATAGGCAAGGCAGGTCCCATGACCATTTGACTCAAGAGGAGAAGAGGAAGGAGAAGAGGCCTCCAGAACTGGAGAAATGGGCTTTACTTCCAAAGGTCGCTGGTCACAGATGCAGTAAACGGGCAGCCTCTTCCGGTGGGGCACGAAGCTCAGGGCCTGCTGAGTAGAACATTTCAGGAAAGCTTGCCTTCTCCCAGAGGCCGTCTCCCTGCTCCTCCAGTTGGAAAGATTAAAGAATACTCCTTTGGGGCTACATAATCTTCTTAAGGCTTCAGTGGTTATTCTTTGTCATCTCTTAATACAGCACTTTTCTTTTTGAGGAGGAGGGGAAAAGTGGCATTCATCCACATCGTTTTATAAATGGAGCAACTTGGCGTCCAGAGAGGTCAGAATTATATCAAAAGCTGTGAGCCTGTGTCTATCATGACATGATACGCGGAACTAACAACTCTCTTACAACCAGACTTCCGTTCCCAAACTGGGACGACCTTTAGCAAAGCCAGCGCCCAACCTGTCACCACCTCTTGCTTTGCAATCTGCCTCCCCATCTGCTATATTTATCTCCTCACCTCTCGCCCAATCGACGGCCTGATGGAGTTCTCTCACTTCTTCCTGAGACTGGGGAGCAAGGACCCTCCCTGCCTGCACAGACCTTGGGCTCCCAGGCGATGTCATCTACATTCCTCCCTGAAGTTGCATGCCTCGGTGTTCTCTCCCAGCCACACCCTAAGCCAAGCCTTGCTCCAGTGACCCCCTGCATCCCAACCGGCTTTGACTCCAAGGTACAACAACCAGACCCATTGTTTCAGGTCTGCTTAAAGCCGTATGAGGAACACAGCTTCTGAAGGATCTCCCCGTCAGTGTGAGACCTGGAGAGTCCACGTCTGTACCCTAGGAAACTCAACGAAGTAGTTCTCTGGCATTTTATAACTAAACCACTCCTTTCTCTGTTCTCAAAAATCTGAGTTATTTACGCCTAGTCATCAGAAATGTTTTTGGATGTAGGTTATTTCTTCCAAATGAGAGAAAGTAGAGATAAAAAAAAAAAATCAAAGCGTTTGATATTTGACTAGTTCTGGGGATCAACTGTATGGCGAGTATAGACTTCTTGCTTTGAGGACACCCGACAGGCCCTGACACCTCTGAGGGAGCCTGACAAGACGGAGCATGAGAAGAGGAAGGCACCTGCCTGATTTTCTTCACAGGCTGGGCCTGTGCCCATTCCTCCACAGGGTTGTGACAATGGACACTGAGCTGCCACAACCTGAATCCTTGTTCTGTAGGATCTGGCTTCGCTGCCCAGTGGAAGACATGCTTTTACTTTTCCTCAAGGGGAAAGCGGTAGAAGATGGATGGGAAAAGGAGGATAGACTCGGCTTGTTTGAGTCCCATAAATAACAATTCTTCAAAGGTTAGAAAATGATTTGTTTTCCATGGAGATACTGCAGGCTCCTTGCCCAGCGTTTGGATAAACATTTATTTAGGCAGATAGTTTATGAATTATACAGCACTTTTTAAAATGAGGTGATGGGGAAAAGTTATAGCATCCTGAAGTGCTTCCCTTGGTTCCATCAGAACCAAATGAGGAATTCCTGTCAGGGGAGCAAGGGAGGCCCCAACTCCCCGGCCACTCTTGACCACCTCTAGCCCGCAGAGTGGCCGTTAAGGACTCTGGATTTGCCAAGTAACAGAACTGAAATGGGCTGTTTTAAGAATGCGAGGAAACTCATGGGCCCTCTCCCAGGAAATTGAACATGTGCATTCGTGCCCATGTTTTTTATAATTTCCAATGTGCACAGGCTACTTGAAGCCCTCCAAGGACACCTTGCAGGTCCTCAGACCCAGGTAAAGAGTTCTGCTGTGGCCACTGCCTTATTTTACGGATATGGGAATCAGGCTAAGCCAGCGAGGAGCAGGTCAGATAGCAAGTCTGTGACCCAGCCAGACAAGCCCTCAGATGGTGTCCTTCTCACTCCTGGTCTTGTTCCATATGTGAAACAAGAGAATCAGAACCAACAGGCAGAGGCATAGCTGGAGGGACGTGGAAGTGTGTCTCAGACAGCATCGCCCAGAGCCTCTGACAGAATCTGAACGCTCCTGGTACTGGGTGGATGTTACGAGACCAGAGACATCTTAGCATCCTCCATGCTTAATGCATTCCTGCTGTTATCACTTGTGTAATATTAGTTGAATTAGCTCAACAAAAATAAGCTAATTTGTACTCTGTACCAGGAGTTAAGGGCATAGACAAATAAGACACAGTCTGGTGAAGAAGTCAGAAGGAAAAAAAAAAACATTGTAAAACATGTGGTCTGTAATAAAATAGGGAGATGATGCATAGAGGACGTGGCAGAAAAGAGGAATGAACGATGACTTCTGCTGGAGATGCCAAAGAAAGCTTCAGTTAGGAAAGAAAATTTGACCTGGGTCTTCAAATACAATTAGAAGTTCACCATACTGATTAGGGTCCAAGATGAATTTAAATAATGAGATGAAAGAAGGAAGATTGGGAGGAAGGGAAAGAAGGAAGGAGGAAGGGAGGGAGGGAAAAGGATCAAGTCAGGAAAACAGAAACGGCTCCAGGTGCTTCAAGTAGAGGGAGTCCAGGGCTGAGAATTCATCATACGTCTCATGGAAGAGTACAGAACCAAGGGATTAGTAACAGCTAGAAGCCACCTAGGAAAAGAGATGGTGTTATCAGAACCCGGAACCTGGTGTACAATTGGGACAGGGAAACTCAGAGGCGGGGAGAATCAACTCTCCACAAGGGCCCAGGGAGGCAGCTTGCAGAGCTCTCTCCATTACGAGATGAAGATGCTGAGATGCAGAGCCTTTAGCCATTTGCCCAAGGACTAGTAGCTAGTAAGATGAGAGTAGGACCTCTCTTCCCCAGAGACTTTGCCCTTAGCCAGTCTTGACAAAGCTGCCTTGAAGTATTGAGCCCTCAATAAATGCCTTGCTCATTACCCATTTTTCAAAGTGCTTTCACATAGTCTTTATTTTTCAGATTGTATTTATTTCTCAAACAAGACTTTCTAAAGTCTTTGTTCTAATCCCTGATTCTATCCACTGACAACTCCTTGCTTTCAGGAAGCATGGCAAAGTTTTATTCTTCTGGAAAAAAATTAAAAACAATTATTATTTGTGATACCTTTATCAGATAATTGAGTGAAAATAACTTTTATCTTAAGTAATAGTTTTTATCGTATTATGAGAATTATGTTTCCGGCACCAAAAGCAGAGGTCTTATGAGATCCCAGGATTGCTGGTCTTTGAGGGGCATTTAAGAAGGGTGACTCTAGATTGCAAATGTGGGAGCTCATGCTAATTAAAGATACTTTCTATTGACAAGAGTTTAGCCCTAGCCAATGCCCAAATCCCAATTGTTCCAAGCCCCTTTGGCAAAATAGGTACCTCTGTTACAGGCAATTTGTGATTCAAGGTTTCATCTTGGTCATTACCGCTGCTGCAGCAGATTTAAATATTTTAATGAATGATGTTATTGTCTCTGTGCCTGGGGGTCTTTTCAGCAGAGGTCGCAATTTGAAGGAGGAAAAAAATACAGAAAAATACCTCTAAATATGTGAGTGAGGACGGATAACTCACTTTGGATGTGTGGTAAAACCCAGGCATGAGGCTCCCGTGCTAATGAGGGATGTACCCCAGTTCACAGAGAAGGGGCTTCAGAGGCATAGAGGTGAGTCATTGGAGGAACTAGGGCCATCTTCCAAGAGCATTGTCAATGGATTGTACCATCGAGACTAATGAATGGGTGGAGGAGACATGCGAAGAGCCCAGACAGCAGAGTAACATCCCATACAAAGTCATTATGAGCACCCAGGATTGGGAGCAAGTCGGGGCAGGAGAAAGTGAATCATTTAAACAGTGTGGGGAATTCTGTCTATTATTCCACTCCAAGAGAATATGTCCCAATGGGAGCATGACTTGAGAAGTGGGACTTTTGGATTCTTATACTAAATAAGTCCCTGTTCCAACACATATGAACATCTCACCATGGAGGGTGTGATTCCAGTGTTTAAAGATGGGTATTTCTCATGCAACATACATCTGAAGCTTGGGTCTAGTCCTACCTCTGTTGTTCTACTGAAGACGGAGCAGCATGTCCGACAACGAAGGAAAAACTGGAGGTGAGGTGTGATTGAGAGATGGTCCTTTGGCCTCCAACATGGCAGCCTCCATAGAGATTTCAGGAGATGTTGGCCTTGCACGATCCTCACTTTCCAGGCTGTCTCTGCACCCTTATGCTCGCAATGCCCCTTCATCTAATCGACCACGTGTTTAACAGACGTGTATCAAGTATTTTCTCTGTTCTGGGCATGCTGGGGATACAATGATGAGCAAACAGTCAAGAGTGAGGGCCACAGACAATGAGCAAGAACACAAATCAATAAGTAGCATGATTTCAGGTAGTGATCAGAGTTGTAGAGAACAATGAAGCACGATAAAGAGATAGGGCAGGAGTTAGTTGTAATTTTGGATATTGGGGACACGGAGTCGGTAAGAGCCTCCCTGAGGAGGTAACGATTGAGCAGGCAGCAGAGCAATGTGAAGGGAGGAGTCGTGCACAGATCCCAGGAAAGAGAATTCCAGAGAAAGAGGCCTTAAGTGAAAGGAGCTGGGCATGCTTGAGGAATAGCTCACACTGCTACTCACTCATCTGTGTGATTCTGCCAGAAAAACAATGGGGTGGCAGGGGAGATATGATTAACCCCATTTTAGGGATCAAGAACCAAGGAGTCCCGAAGTTTCTGCCCAGAGTGTAACCAAGACCAGCAGAGGAGGCAGGTGTAGATATGAGCAGGGAAGGCGTTTCCAGGCAGAACTCAGGGACAGAGCTGACAAAAGTGCAGTCTAACCGAGGCTGGACCAGAGAACCAGAATCTGTAGTGGGCCAAGGGTCAGGCCACGGTCATTAACACAGCTACCAAGACAGGCCCAAGGTTGACAGCCACTTGCCAGGAATTGCTCACTGTCAGGGAGTCTCTGTGTGGACGACGCAGATTCTGGGATCAAGAGTTGGTAAAAGTACCGGGATGGAGTACAAAGGCTTTCTCAAAACCTTCCAGGAGCCTGGCTTCCTGAGACCCGATCTTACTACTTCTAAATCTATGTGCAACAGGTGATGACATTTTTAGATACACATGGAATGAAATGCTTACAATAACACTCGAAAAAAGAATGACCAGAGGTATTTGGAAGGGGGAAAGATAAGTCCCCAGAGGCTCTTGGATGACGTGGTTGCCACAGTTGTCTGGGGCTGAGTGCTGAGTCTCTGGCAGCCAAGGCCATGGTTATGTTGTGGAACTGCTGGATGACAGAACACAGTGAATATTCCTGGGAAATAACTGCTCATCTCTGAATTCATGTTTCGCACAAGACATGCCTTCCTCAATAGAATTTTTATGGACAATATCTAGGTCAGCTTCTGGTGAGAAGGTATGATATATCTTGTGTGCGTTTTTCAACTATCATTCTGGAAAATTCCAGGATGTGGGTAGGGTGCTGGCCTCATTTTGAGCCCCACCTGTGTCAGAAACCTGCCTTCAATTCTCCCCTAGACGATTCCCAGAGCATAGCTAGACAGGGCAGCAGCTTCCATTGCCATGGAGTCCTCGGGCTTGCCTTGGCCAGCGTAGACAGGGAGAACCCAGGAGCCAGCAAAAGAGGAATCACCCACGGCCTCCACCCTCGAAATTGCCACAGAGATTCCCTGCCTTGGGGATCTGGTCTTAGACAAAGCAAACCGTGTGAGTCCATCGTAATTAAAGTTTTCAAGATTTCTGCTTCAGTTATTGTGCTCAAAAAACATAATCTCTCAGAGGCTAAAACGATGACACTAGTATTTACAAAGACTAAATGGCCTCAATCCCTGAGCCTCGCAGGGTAACTTGGGAGGGAGAAGGAGGGGAAAGAAAGCCAGGGGCAGGACAGGAAATGCTTTCTGCTCTAAGAAAGTTCTGGCAGGTAGCCTTCTACGGCTAATACAAGCTGTGGACGATTTACTCTACCACCCTCCACCCCAGCCAGCATGCCGCCATATTCCCTTCTGGGCTAATCCAGAACGTGACCCAGTGAAAAGGTTGAGAAATCCCACCTCCGCTTTCAGACATCCTAGCTGCTGCAAGGAACTCTATTCTCTCAGGACCTCTCACAGGAAATATGTAAGTTTACCTGCAAACATTCGTCTCATGTCACAGAAAGACCAACGTCATTGGTCCATTGAGGTGAACATGTTCTGGCCAGAACTAATGGGGATTATTAGAAAATCACACGCCTAAAAATCCATAATGATTAGATAGAGTGGATGTTCAGACAAATTCAATTCAATAGACATTAATCAAGTACCTTCTATGTAGGACCCTCCATGCTGGGCGCTATACTGAGTCCTAGCAACAATAACGACCAATAACTTCTGAGAAGCTACAATTTAATAAGCCTTTCATACCATTGGCTTATTGACTTATACCACAAGCCTGTGAGATTCTAATTATTAACGTCATTTGATAGAAGACAGCCAGGCTCAGAGACAACAAGTAACTTTCTCAGGGTCACATTGTTATTAAAGCAGAATAAATTGGGCTTGAAACCAAGTTTTCTGACTTTCAATTGTTTGCTCCTTCCTCTCCACTGGGCTGCCAGTGTGGATACAGAGACATCACAGAACTGAAAGATTAACACCTTGTTTAAATACGATGGATATATTTTTTATTGATTCAGAGCAATCTGAATTGGTCTCATACAGTTCATCTTCCACCAGGGTTGAAGCGCTTAAAATTAGCAGACAAAATGATCAGCGTACGTTGCTGTAGTCACATACACACACATTTACACACAGGTTACTCACCTGTACACACACATGTACACACAATTACTTACCTGGACCACTTTTCACAGATTATTTAACATGTACACAGTCCTGTGAGGTAAGTGCTCTCAGCATCTTCACTTTTCAGAGGCTTAAAGAAATGAAGTAACTTGACCAGTCACATAACTTGTGAAGGTCCAAGAACTTGGACTTTGGTCGTTCTGTCCCCAGAGTTCTAATCATGACGCTGTTCACATCTGTATTCATTTCCCGTGGCTGCCATAACAAAGTTCCTCAAACTGAGTGACTTTAAACAACAGAAATTTATTCTCACAGTTCTGAAGGCCAGAAGTCCCAAATCAAGATGCCAGCAGGATCACGTTCCCTCCGAAGTCCCAAGGGAGGGATCCCTCCTCGCCCCTTCCAGCTTCCGGTGAGTCCAGGCATCCCTTGGTTTGTGGGAACCAGAGCTTCAATCTCTGCCTCCATCTTCATATAGTCGTCTTCTCTCTGTGCTTGTCCGTGTGCTAATCTCCTCTTCTTATAAGGTCATCCCTTATACTTATTGGAACCCACCCTAAACTGTATGACCTCATCTTAACTTGACTGCATCTGCAAAGCCCCTAATTTCAAATCAAGTCACTTTTCCAGATACCAGGGGTTAAGACTTTGATAAATCTTTCAGGGGGACACAGTTCAACCCATCCGCTACCCATTCTCTTCCTCTTCACCCTTGTGCCAAGTTCCCTCTGTCTCATTTCAAATAAAAATCATCTTTCAGCTGAGAATTATGGAGGGTTCAAAGACAATAGAAGAGGAAAATTGATGCCTGGGGAAAGGACTCCAGAGTGTCAGGGCTCCGATCTGAACCAGTGCCCCTTCCTCCAATCCGCTAATCCTAACCGTGGTTTTCCCAGAACTTAATGAGTTTTATCTTCCAAATTGGGATGTACTGATGAGAAATGGAATTGGGCATTACCAAGGCTTTGCGAAAGCTGACTTCTCAAGCTTCCATCTTTAAAAAAAAGTCAAGGAAATATTTACTCTGTGAGCTGGTGAGAAAAGAAAAATTTTATGTTTATTTGGCACTCATAACTTCCACGGTCCTAAAAATGATTAAGTCTTGTGTCTAACGTCTTTTGTGATTAACAGAGTTGTCTTCCATTCTAAATGTTGCTGTTTTTCCTGTCTGAGATTCTATTAGTTAAAGTCATCGTATGGAAAGTCAGTATTCCGATATGAATGTTGAGAAAAGCATTCACTTTATCCCCTTCATGGCTATTTGAGTATCTTGCACTGATAAGTTTGTATGAAATCTCAAAGTGTGCACAGCCCCAATGATATTAATATGCAGAAGCAAGTCTGAGCATCAAGTTACTCAAAATCTACACTGCCCAGGCAGAAGCCTGTATTTCCAAAATAAATTGCTTGTAAAACGCAATGTCTTGATGAAATATTCAAGTTTAAACTCATTTTGTATTCCCAATTTTAAATACAGACACAAACTTTGGCTGCCGCTTCTCCGGCCATATCTGAAAGTGAGCAGGCGCATTGAATCAATCAGCTGTAGTCGGCAGAGAGGAAAATAATCCCCCCAACCAAAGTAAACTGCAGAAATTCGTAAATAAAAACCAGAGCTACAGAAAATCTCAGCTCTACGGGAAAGTTTGTACATGTGCATTAAAAGTCTTAACATTTTTTCCCCCAACTTAAAGATTTAAGGCTCCTGTTTTAATAGGCAAATATGTATGAACTTGACTTTCACCAAAAATCTGTCTACGGTTGCACCCGAACGTTTGTACTTTTTAACCAGAGTTACTCCTGGGAGCAGAAACTTGTTTGCAGAGCAACGAAAGAGGAATTAAAAAACCTTGTTGAATCAGGATTAGCTGTGTGTATGAGCAGGAGGAAGACAAAGACTGTTCCCATAAGTTCTTTGCCTCCTCTCCCAGGAAGCCACCCGTGTCCCTGCCCCTTGGGGTGTGCGCATCCCTACAAAGAAGAGGGAAAACCCACACAGCAAGTGACCTCCAGTGTGGGAGTTTCACTGATCTTAGGAGTCACCTGGTGACTTATTTTGCAACTGGAGAAATGGAAGATGAGAGAGTCTTGCCCAAGATCTTTGAGTGCCAGAGCTCCACCAAGCCATTTTCAGGTCCTTTTCCTTCTGGAAGATTCCCATCCCTTCAAATCTGAATGACTCAGCTCCTCAGGAATGTCACTCTCCCTGGCACATACCACTCCTCGTAAGTTAAGTCATACACTCCTGTGCTCAGTAGCAGTTGAATGAATGAATCACTTGCCGCCGCCATCCCCACCGTGGATAAGACACCTCTTCTGAGTCTCCATAGAATCCTCTTCTCAATCCTGCCCTAGGGACAACCAAGTTTGTCTGGCTGGCTGTTTCCGTGTGTGTCTCCCATCTAGACCATGAGTGCTTTGAGGACAGGGATGATGTCTTGTTTGCTTCTCTGTCCTCATCCTCCCGCCCAGAGACTGGCAAAAATAGAAGCTCAGAATATTTATTGAATAATGAGCACGAATGTGTACCAGGCCCCACTATGCTCTTTTTCCCTATAATGTCATAAAATCCTTTTTCTGTTAATGTCTTCAAATGTGTTCCTGATTGAGAGGAGCATTGTTCTAGTCTGTCACACATTCTGGAGCATCCTCCCCTCTGCATCCGTATTCCAGAGATGGTCCCCATCAGCCCTGGTGCAACCAGATATGACCCAGCTGGCAGGAGCTGAAGATAAGAACGTACCTCCAAGGGTACCTGTGAGGGATGAGGTGAGCAGAGGCCCTGCCGCTGCCCTCGGCGGGTGATTTGTTATCTCCAAATATAATGTAATAAGTTGTGATAATAAACACTCCACACAGGGAAACAAATGACTCCTTCTCCCAGCTGCTCTCTTGCTTGCACTGGATGCTGTAAAAGCACGAAACAAATGTAATGCTTTTCAACCAAACCACATTTTTAAAGCTAAGTGAATATTTTTTAAAATGCTAAATGATGCTACGGGATGAGGAATATTAGCATTTTTCTCAAAACAGCCAACAGCAGCTGCTTCATAGTCTTCAGGTATATTTAAAAAAAGAAGAAGAAGAAGGCGAGGAAGAAAAAGTAGTGATAAAAAACCAGAAGGAGAAGAGAAAGCCAGCTGCTTTCACTAGAAGTCCTAAACGAGAGCCCTGTTTTAAGTCCTTCTCTAGGATGGAGCTGAACTATTTTGCCTTCAGCTTCATGAACGTTTAAAAAAGTCAGACCAGCTCTCATCTTCCTGTTTCTCTGAAGCCCCTCCAGTGTGTCTTAGGCCAAGTATACAAGATAACAGGTCACACGAATGTTTGCAAATATGGTTCAATTAGCACCACATGGGGGGAAGAGAAATCAAAGTGTGGGAGGATGAAAACACAAACAGCCCCCTTGCCACCATGTCATGATGACGCTCCCACTGAGGGCAGCCCCTTTTCAAAGCCTTTCTAGTGGGCAGGAAGCCAATTTCTTTTGGTGAGTTTCATCATGAAATAGTCCTATCTCCTTTAGCCTTCCACCAACAAAAACCAAAACCCAACAAGCTTCCCTGTTCATTGTCCCCAGTCCGAAAGAGAACAAAAGAAGGCATCCAGACTTAATTTTGACAAGGAAATGGTCTCAGGTGACTTCAAGATCACATAAAGTCAATGCTGTCGTCTGGTCCAGGGCTTTGCCACTGCAGCAGCATCTGCTACTTTTTGTTTTGTTTTGTTTTGTTTTAAAGGAAGCTCCCAGTTCTTAAATCTTGAGTGTCAATTTGATGCCCCCATGACTGTGGCACTCAGGGTCCACAGTGGTGTTTCCTACCTGAAGTGCAATATGTAATTCAGCCAGGAGATCAAAACAATACCCAGGGCAAAAGGGGGTCATCTTGAGCTTCCACATTCCTCCTTCCATCAAACGTAACCCACAGTTTATTCCAACAGACCCATCACCCCTTCCGTTGAATCTAGGCACCAAAGTCACAGTTGCCATTTTCAGGATGGGTCTAAATATATCTATGAAAACACCCTCCAGGATACCGTACTTTGATAGAGACTTCACGAACACAGCAGGAGGACTGCTTCTGAATGAATGAACCCAAAGTCTGGAGTGTCTTCCCCATGCAGGTCACCCAACATCAACCTAACCAAAAGATGGACCATGGATTCCAAGGGAGTTCTTCCAGCTGCTCCTCATCGAGCTCCTTCATCAGTGGGGCTCTGCTGCAAAGTCATCAAAGTCTCTCTGTGGATGAGGCAAGTCCTGCCGCATCCCTCTGGGAGTCATCATCGACGTTCTTGTTCCACGACTTCTGCAATGGCATGCTCCTATCCTGGGGTCAAGGTCCTCGATCTGTTCTGCAACATATCTGGAACCGGTTGTATCCACCAGTGTTGGAAGTTCCCTTTCAGTGCCCTGTCTTCAATAGTTGTTTTCCCTGGAGGATTCTCTCTCCATACAGTCTACCAAAGTCTACCTGAAGGTTTGTTGTTAACCGAGGGATAGCTCCTGTCTGTCATGTCAATACCCTTTGTCCCTGTCCTTCACCTCAATTTGCTGCTACAAAAGGAGGAATGTCTTAGATGCTCTCTGTGCAGAAAGGTTATTGTAGTTCCAGCCCGAGAACGATGAGAGATCATGTCCCCTCATACCCCTCATCCCAAACTACACAACACATGACGTGGATAGCCTGACACTCGCCAGCTGCAAATCTTACACATTGCCCCAACCTGCCCACTCAGTGACTCAGCGACTCAGTGCCCAGTTCCACGCAGGCTACATATTCCAAAACAAAAACAAGGCTCTAGCAGAACACTTTGTCCTGCATTCTCCCAGAAGTGTCACAGGGGACACTTGCCTGGAAAGGTAAACTAAGAAGACCAAAGATATCCTAGAGCCACAGAAAGGCTGAAAACATGCATACCCTTGCTCTCTGAAGGCCCACAGCTCTTGTGTGAAACCACTTAAGCCGAGACCCCAGACTTCAGTCAGCCCTCGTGTCCATCTCTTAATCCACTCCCTCTACTGTTGAACAAAAACGCTTAATAAATGTTAGCTTTTGTGATGGGAACAGACCTCCCATCTTGTCCACTTTGGCGTCCTTTCCTGGTCCAACCCGCATCAAGATAACTGCCCCATCTCCATGCTTCCACCACACCCTGGACATTCCCTCAAGTATCCTACTTACCAACTGTCCTGTTGATTTCCCACACTGGCCTGTGTGGCCTTGTGGTCTCTCTCTTTCTGTATGTGAATTTCCTATATGCTCTCTTGCTGTCTATCTGTCTATCTCCTTCCTTCACTCCTCTCTTTCTTTCTTTCCTTCAATTATTCATTCTATAATAATAGTCTGCTATTCTCTAGCATGCGAGGCACTGTTTTGGGCATTGGAGGTAAGGTGGGGAAAGGCATAGACGGGTTGTGCCCTCGTGGAACTAGTATTTAGCAGAGGGAGAGCAGGGTATGGTAAAAAGAGATTGAGCTGTGGACTCCCCCCGAAAAAAGTGTAAAAGCAATTCCTAATTCCACAGTTCACTAAAACCAACATTGGGGCAAATTAGGTAACGTCCTTCATTCTTGGGTTCCTGAGAAACCAAAAATGATTGTGCCTACTCTGTAGGGGTATCATGAGAATTAAATTGAATAGTGTTTGTAAAGCAACTGGCACAGAGTAAGTGACTAATAAATTAACTGTTTTTATCATTGTGCTCATGTCTTAAGCAGTGCTATCGAAATATTTTTGGAAATAGTAAGCATGGCTTCCCGATACATGTCTACGTATTTATAAGACAATTTATAAATTGCACATGCATAAATATTAACAAATATGTACATTTTTAAATAAATTTTAATTCTCTTATATTTTTAGATAAAAATAAATGTAAAAAGAAAGTTTAATATGTCTTCCCACACCACAATAAATCATTTTGAGTACCCTTATGAGCAAACACCTCACTTTGAAGATCATTGGTAAAAAAGTGGGTTTCCAGGAAATTTATGAGAGCAATTTCACAGGCAAAAAGATCTTACAAAATTCACTATTTCTGTCACTCTCTTAGGAATGTCTTGTTAATATAGGTACTGCCCAATTCACAGAAGAGAAACTGACATGGCCAAAAGATGTTTGGAGAGACGCGCAATCTCAGGAGTCAGGGAAATACAACTCAAAATGACGAGCTAGTCTTTCTCAGTCATCAGATGGCCAAATAGGGAAACGTCCTCAAATACCCACCAAGTGCTGGCGAGGGTGCGGGAAGTGTGAATCTCATATCCCGCTAGTGGATGTGTCAGAAGAATGGTACCATCTCTTATGAAAACAATTGTCAAGGGGGCCAGCCTGGTGGCACAGCGGTTAAGTGCACATGTTCCACTTTGGCCGCCCAGGGTTCGCCGGTTCACATCCGGGGTGCGGACATGGCACCGCTTGGCAGGCCATGCTGTGGTAGGTGTCCCACATATAAAGTAGAGGAAGATGAGCACAGATGTTAGCTCAGGGCCAGTCTTCCTCAGCAAAAAGAGGAGGATTGACAGTAGATGTCAGCTCAGGGCTAATCTTCCTCAAAAAAAAAAAAAAACCCATTGTCAGTTTCTACTAAAGCTGAAATTGTGAACACCACGTGCCCTAGAAATCATATTGTTAGATCAGACACCTGAGAGAAGGGCTTATTAAATTGTTTTGTCATGGACCTTGTTTTGCCGATAGTCTTGTGATGCAAGTATAATATAATATAATATAACATAATATATGTTATTATACATATTAAACATACATTATACACATTATAATATATTTTATTAAATACTATTAAATTATTAAATATATATTAAAATGTATATTATATACTATGATATTATATTATATTTTATTATATTATAAAGTGTATAATAATATATATAAAGATTGCTAAGGAAACCAAATATGTTGAAAACAGCTGTAAATGTTTAAAAAATAAATTTTTGAGACTGTAATATACGTGTTCATTCTTAATTCATTAAAATAGCAATCCAGCAATAGTCTCATAATTACTGTAATTTTGAGGTGCTGCTGCTCCTGCACAGTGTTTTGAGGCACCTTCAACAAGTGTAACACAATCCGAGACTGTGATCCCCATTGGTGACGGAGCCACAGGACTGCTCATGCCACCAGACTTTGTTGTCTTTGATCACAGTCCAAGGAGGTGCTGAATTTCAGATAGAGGTCAGTAAAAATAAAGATTAACTTTTTCTCTTTCAAGTCCCAAACCCCTGAATTCTGTCACCCTGCCCTCAGAAACTACCCCCACGTGTTCACAACAAGACATACTCAAGAGTGTGCATTCCAGCACTGTCTGTGATAGCTGAAAGTTAAAAATAACAGAAGATGGGTGTGGATAAATAACACATAAAATAGTCATAAAATGGGATATTACAAAGCAGGTAATAGAGAGTAAGAGTTTGTCGAGCTCTCAAATATACTTCTGAGCAGGAAAAGCAAAGTGCCAGACAAAAAAACCACAGCGTTCTTCCATTTAGGAAAATTTTTTTGAATAGCACAGAATATGCTGTATGCTATTTACTGTAAAAAAGAAATGTGTTTCTTATGGATTTACATGCAGTAACACATTAAAGCATGAACTAAAAGGATTCACAGAAAATGCCTGATAACTGTTTCCTTTGGGGAAGGAGAGAGGAAAATGGAGCTGTGATGGATAACAAAGTGATCTCAACTCGTATATTGTATGTATTCCAGAGAGAGAGAGAGAGGCAGAGACACGGAGCAACAGAGACAGAGAGAGATAAAGGAGAGAGAGAGGAAGTGGGAGAGAGAGGAGTGAGAGAGAGAAAGCAGACATAGATAGAATTCTAGATGTGTGGCATATTTTACCTTTTTCAAAATGTGAAATATATATATACGTATGTATGGTTTATACGTGTGTATATTGTGCATATATTTATGCATATATTTCTATTCATCAAGGGTTCCAAGGAGATAGTCCTAGGGCAATAATTTATCAATTTTGAATAATAACCTAGAGCCTTTTTCAATTCCAAAATCATAAAGGAAGAGAAGAAAATGAAAATAAATGTACTAAGTTTATCGGTTTGCCATTCAGTTTCTCAATAATCCAGACGTAATTTTTGGAAGCATATCAGAAGCCAGAATTATTGGCAACAATATTTAATAAGTTTCCTTTTTATAACTCTATGATAACTTAGTTGTACCTCTAATAAAAATTGGTGCTAGATGGCAGGATGTGAAGATTCAAGTTGGGAAGAAAAGAAAAGACCTTTGTATACAGTGATGCATCAGAAAAGGGCAGGTTCTGATTTTATTAAGAACTCATTTGTAATTTTGTAAGTGGCATGGACCTTGGGAAACGCTGTGGCGAGTTCCCTGGTCTGTGACTGCACCGTGCGAGGTGGTGCCTCTCTTTGAATTGTTCTCACTACTTTTCTCCAAAGCAGAATTTGGAGCCTGCTCTTGCAAAGGTTGATCACAAATGTCTCCGAAACCACACGAGATAATGCAGGTGAGGGATAAATCCTTGGAATGAAACAACGTGGGGAGATTATGTAAAAGCTATTTCCAGTCATGAAAAAAAATCAATCCAAACAAAGACAGCCAGCTCTGGGTGGAGCATTACACTCAGTGCCCGTGCTGCTGGCTTTAAGAGGTTCCAGTAGTCTCAAAAATCATGACCGTAACTAGTTGTGTCAGTCTTTTGCAATGCACAGGTTCACAAAAACCCAGTGTCAGAGGAGATCTTGAATATCATATGATCCCTTACACGTCTCTAATGCTTGAATTAAGTCAATGACAATGACAACAATAACAACAATAATAACTAAAATTGCAATGTGCCAGGCACTGAGTGCATTCCATTCCTTCAATGACCTGGCCAAGAGTCCACTGAGTCTCTAATAGCATATCTTCCCTGACAGGGAGCTCATCATCTCCTGAGGAAGTCCATTTCATTGCTGGAGAGCTCTGACTGGACAGCTTATATCAGGCTAAAAATGGTGTCCTTTGGTTTCCACCCACTAGCCTCGGACCTGCTCCTAAGAACAGAAGCCCTCCTCTAAGATCCCTCTCCACAAATCTGAAAGCAGCTCTCATGTCTTCTCCAAGACTTTCCTCCGCGTTATCTGTCCTCCGTGACGATACCGTTGCTTGTGCCAACTTCCCTCTAGGTCTGTCACTATCTCCATGACTCTCTGGTGAACTGCAATTGGCCACATCTCTTTTCAAATACCCACACTGAATGCAGTAATCTGGATGTGTTCTGATTAGCAGGACGATCATCTCGCAATTTTAGAAACTGCACTTGCATCCATGCAACCTGGCCTCAGTTTTGTATTCTTGGAAGCACCAGAATGTTAGATCAATAAGCAGAGGGCATGCAAAAGAAAATGATGAGATGGGACACTAGAAAATGCTTAGTTAGAGTTAGAGTTCCTAAGATGCCACACCAACTCGTCTGGACATTATCCTGGAGGCTTGCGATTCCGGTGACTTTTATAACAGGAGAGGAACAATATGGGCAAACCTTGGAAAGAGAGCAAAGGTCTGGAGAAGTTAGGGATGGACAGCAAGGAGAACTATTCCTAATGAAAGTAAAACTAGAAACAAGGTGTGCTTAGAGCAGACTCGTGAGAGGGAGACTAGAGAGACCTCACACTCTGGGGTACATCAGAATCACTGCGGACGGATGCTAGAAATATCCACCGCCGGACCCTACCCTTGACTGCTAAATGGGGCTAAGCCATCTGCACCTTGAGAGCCTCAGGCTCCTGAGACATAAGGAGGAGGCACTGAAGGGATGTCATGGTGAAGGCACTCGACAATAAAGGAGGGGAGAGCTTGCAAATGAATCCAAGACATCTACCCCTGGAAAGTGGACAGGAGAGCTGGTTGCTACAAGGACTTGGGGGACAAAAGAAGAGAAATAGGATTGTGGAGGAAAGAAAATTACTTTTCTTTTTCCATGCTGGGTTTGCATGGTCCGTGGGACTTCCACGGAGAGACACTCAGCAGACACTAGGAAAACAAAGCTGGGACTCGACTAGGTGAGATCTATTTTGGGGTGAATTCCTTTCAAATCTATAAAATCCTGCCACTATTTTTTTTTTTTTGCATCTAAGTTCAAAATAACATCTTTGAACTATTTAAATCCAAATTCTCCATTGGGATGAGAATTTATGGTTTAAAAATGGTGTATAGTTTAAAAAAAAACATACAGCTGTTTAAGTCAGATGCTAAAAGTTCTAATATAAACTCGATTTTGATTTTAAACTTTTAAATAACTTTCTATTTAAAAAAAAATTGCCTTCAAGGAGCGCGGGTACTTACACACAACAGGCAGTCGATGATAGCGGGTATTGAAATATCAATGTGTTTTTTCACAGGTGCTGGAAAATAAACACAAGTCATGAAGAAAGTAATGAATCAACTTGAAAACCCAGTGGGACGTTAGCCTCCTGGAGTAATAATAGCACACTCCCTGTCAGGGCCCACCACATGTTGGAAAGGTATTTGCACCCAACTTTGTTCCCGTGAAAAGCCTAGAAGTACTCAGTAATAAGAGCTGCTGGCAGGATCCTGACAATCTTTAAAAATATCTACCCTCTGAAAGAGCTCGTCACACCAGAGTTATCTCTTCTGCAGACAGCCATTAAAGCGCCGAAGGGCGCAGGCTGCATAGAGGAAAAACCCAGAGGAATCCAGAGGAGAGTGGTGTCGGCAGAGGCTCTTAGCACAGCTGAGGCAGACCTCCACACTAAGGGGCCAATGAGGCCAACGCTGTAATTTCTATGATTTACAGACAGGAGTCCTTTGCTTTTTTCGTTTTTATTTGCTTTGAAGAAAGATGCAAGGGGACATTTCTACGTGGGACAGGTGGTGTCACCTGCAATTTGTGACTCCCGTTTTTTTAAGGAAGCACCTCAGTGCGCTTGAGATTCCAAGGGCTGTTGCATCCTGCTGGCTGCATCGCGTCTGCGGGATCAGGTGGATGGAGGTGGTGGGACCTGAACCTGGTTAATCTCCATATCCACAACACTTAGCACAGGCCTGGTACACAGTGGTTGCTCAGTAAATGTCTGGTGAATGAGTGAATGAATGAAATAAGCTGCCTAAGAAAATATTCCCAGAATGGCAAAAATGCTTAGCTGTAAGAAAGGGTTGAGCCTGGCTGAGGCACAACCCGAGAGAAATGAGATGAACAAAGACGATCATTGGTCCCAGGGACCATCTAAGCCAAAAAGTTAGGAAATAGGGCCTGGGGACCATGACTGTCAAAGGCCTTGACACTGCCTGAATGGGCTATTTTGTACCTGGTCTGATTTCGCCCAACAATAAGCACTAATCTACAGTCAACATGAGGGTACACCTACGTACATTTCTAGATCAGCCTGCATTCTCAGCTGCATGCTCAGCTTTCAAAGGGCATTAAACAAGAGCCACTGATAGAATTTGTTGCAAGTTCTTATTGCAATAATTCTGAACACAGAGTAGTAATGGTAAGAGCAATAAACATTTTAGAGTCCTGACACTTTTGAGCCAGACAGTGTGATAAGGGCTTGGCGCAATTTTTATTTAGGGCTCACAACCACCCTGCAAGGGTGGTACTGTCAAAGTGATGGGCTTATGGAAGGGAAATCAGAGGCTCAGAAAGAGAACAGCCTCCCCGAATCATCGCTTACAGCCAGGCTTGACCATCAGCCCGGTGCACACAGCCAGCCAGAGCAAGCCTGAGTGCAGAATTCAGAGGATAGGACTGAAAACTGGCAGAGGTCTTCTGGGACAGAAGGACAAGATGGGTCAAAGCAGGGCACTGGAGCTCTCTCCTCTTAACGTGGGCCCAGCTTTGAGTGACAGCCTTACAGTGCCTCCACCTCCTCCCCCACTGGCCTGCCTTGCACCTAAGGAGCAGAGCGTCAGGACACCAGCCTCTGACTCAGTGTTTTTAGCTATGAAATGGGAATCCTAAGTAAAAGCAGCACATCTCTCCCAGGGCTTTTGTGAGTAATCATGGGGTCAATCCAGGCAAAGTGCTTCACACAGTCCAGAGCACGTCATGCACCCAGAAGAGGGCAGCTATTCCCATTGGCACTGCTGTTTTCCAGTTTTTAAGAGACTGTAACACTAAGAAAACAAGTAGGTCAAAAGTGAAGGGCACCCATGATCGCATGACAGGTCTGGAAGTCTTGGCTCTGGATTTGAGGCCTGTGGAACAGAAACAGAGGCTGGAAGGTCCTGGAAGCCGCTCATCCTAGAAATGGTAGTTTTGTGCATGTCCTGAGTCTGAGCCTGACCTTGGGACTGTGAAAAGGGGCATCTTGGGTGCACACAGCCTCCTTCCACAACCCCACTAGACCCGTCCCATATTATGGGGTGGGCTAAAGGCCAGATTCTGCAGTCTTGGCCCACTGGGCAACCTCAGTCAAGCTGCACACATTTCCAGCCCACAATATCCTCATCTGCAAAATGTACTACAATAGATAATGTCTAGCTGACCGGGTTTGGGGGAGAATAAAATGAACCCATGTACGTAAAGCACTTAGCCTATTGACTGTCGTGTGCTAATCCTTAGTCAGGCAACAGGGAGTGAGCAATGTCTGCTGTGTTCATTCACATCATTAGGATAGAAGACATTTGGCATCGAAGAGCTCAAATCATGGACAATGCATAAACTGGCACATGGGAGAGAGAGCACATCGAGGGACACTGTCTGCACGTCTCATCTTTGATCAATGCAGGGTCTAGAGAGCTCTCTTCTCATTTGAGGACAAGTCAATGGGAAAAGAGGCTTATTGAAATGCACAACAACACTGGAGAACCAGAGGAGAGGAAAGACAACCTTCGCGTGAATGGTCCATGAAGAGATGGGACACAGAGAATGACTTAGTGCCGGATTTTGTTCAAAAAAGGAAAATCATCTTGCATTATTGGGATTCTTCAATGGGGGCCGGCCAGAAGCCATGAGTAGTAACCAAGCCAAAGTCAAATGACAACGATGAGAAGAAAAAGGAGATGAATTTGGAAAGAAAGGAGCACACGAGCACTGAAGACGCCTCAGGTCTGCACAGGAGCCTTTGAAGAGGAGATGAGGCGCTGTAGAAAAATACAGTCAGCGACGTGGAGCAAACTTGACTAGATCTTTCAGAATTCAGACTCAAATAACCCACAAGGAATTGAGAATAACTATGGAGAAGATGAAAGAAGGTGATGAGAATAAGAAACATGCTGCATATCTGAATTAGAAGTGATGCTGAGTAAGAAGCTAGAACAATGAGAACAGAAGTGACAACTGGGTTTAAGAGACCAGGGCATTTTATCCAGAAAGGCTGGTCTTACTTAGGGGAAAAATCAAAGAGAAGGGAAGCATACCAACAAAACTGACGCATTACAAGGAGAAAGAAAAAAATAAGTCCTACAAGTACCCAACATGTAATATAGGTCATTTAAGAAGGAATAAAACTCAGGATAGATTCTGCTTTCTTTGAGATTAAACGATAGAAGATCATGAAGCAACAGCTGCAGAGATGAGAGGAACAAAATTTGTGACCCAGGGAACTTATACCCAGCAAAATTGTCTTTCATGTCTGAATACAAAAGAAAGTCATTTATTCTCAGCTAGATAAGAGGTCAGAAAATTCATCAATACAAACTTGTCCCTAAAAATTTAGTTGACTGCGTATTCAAAATCGCAGAAATCAATCAAAATTAAGAACTGAATGATGGCATTTAAGAGCTGGCAATGAGCATGAAAGTCACTAAAATCCAGACTCAAGTCCAAAGTGCTAATAGATTTTGGTCACAGACCTAATAAGACTGTGAGATGAGCCCTCTCACTGCTGATGACAGTGTAACCTGAGGCACTTTTTCGGAGAAACAATTTGGCAATTTATATCACAAGCCTTAGAATATTTATACACATTGACTTGATTAGTCCAATCTAGACCTTTAGTTTTAAGGAAATAACTAAAATTGCCCCCAAGATTGTGATACGTTTATTTGTGACATATTTATTTTCTCTTCGTTAAAAGTGAATATCACTTAAAAATGTTCAATAGAAGAAGAATGGCTTAATGAATTATACAGCCAGACAATGAAAACTTTAGGTTCCTTTAAAAAAAATACTTTGGCCAGCCCCATGCCCTAGTGGTTAAGTGCAGCATGCTCTGCTTCAGCAGCCCAGGTTCAGTTCCCAGGCACGGAACTACACCACTCATGGGTGTCCATGCTGTGGCTGTTATATACAAAATAGAGGAACATTGGTGCAGATGTTAGCTCAGGGCAAATCTTCCCCAGCAGAAAAACACCAAAAAACTCCACATAGGAATATGCTTATGATATAACGCTAAGCAGAAAATAAAAAGAAACAAAACTGTATAAATATCACTATTTCATTTTTTAAAATACTGATAGACATATTATTGATTGGTAACTAACTATTCAGATAAATGCCGAGGAAAAAATTGAAAAAAAATCAAAATATTGACTATTTTTATTCCCCGTCTGATGGAATTGAGGCAATGTTTTTCTATACATGCCCATTTTTAAAAATTTTCTACAGTGAATTAAGGTATACGGAAATTTTCTACACATCACAGAAAGTAAAAGAAAAAAATATTTTTAAGGCAAGAGAGCGCAATGGTCTTAGCTTCAAAATCTATGGAAAAACAGATTAGCGAGGATGGGTGCACTTTACCTAGTATCCACATTCATCTAATCATCCATTCTTCCACCCACTCGCCCACTGTTTCACCCCTTCTCCACAGACCCGTGGATCCCTAACTCCCACCAGATTCTAAGCTAGCCCTGGGAACACAGAGGTGAAAATGCCAGATAAGACCTTGGTTTTCTTGGCCTTTATAAACACACAGCTAAACCTGTCACAAGGGAAAATAAACACAAATGAGATTGGTGCTAGCAGCTGGGAGGATGAAGGACTGAGCCCATGGGTTTGCGGAGAAAGACAAAGAAAGATACCTTGCGTTGGCCTGAGGTGGTACCTTGGGGCATAGCAAAAGGAAGTCCCGTCAGACATTAGGCACATGGGTGATGTGATAGACCTCTGGAAGCATTTTCATCTAATAAGGCATGGGTTCCTCCTTCTAATACGAGGTGGAGGTGGAGGAGTAGGAGGCTGTAGACTGGGAGAGATGGATCTACCTATTGCAGATGAGGAAACCAATGGCAATGCGTTTAACATTTCCCCCTACACATTCAATACAAGTCTACGGGGCAGATGCAGCTAGAAACCAGGTCTGCAATCGCATGGTCCCAACCGCTCTTCACGGAAATCTCCTCCTTCCACTCCTCTCCTCCAAGATCCAACTCAAATGCTTCTTCCACTGTGAAACCTTCCCAGCTTCCCCACACACGTTGGTCATTATCCCACCAGGCTCTCAGAGGACTGCCTTCTAATTATATATACTCTTGACTTTGAACTATATTGTATTTCATTCAACAAATTTTTGGGGAGGAAACTCCTATGATAGTCCCCAGTTACAGCAGGAGATCCCCAGGTGAGGAGTTGGATCTTTTCTTACTTGTATTTTGTTGATTCTCATGACCATGTGTCCAGACCAGAGTAAAGACCTTGATAAATAGGTCTGAGTTGGATTGGATTCACTGGAGTTAGTGGAAAGAATAACACCATTATGACCATGCAGCTTATATATGAATTATTCATAATTACACACAGTAATGCAGAGAATATATTTAGGTGTTTTAATCCTGAAACCAACAGAAAGACTCATACAACAATCACTCCTCCCAAAGCTGATGAGCAAAGAGATGGCAGATCTCAGACAGCCATGCAGGCAGACATGGGCCCTGCCCTCCCAGACCAATAATACATCCGTCCTTCTCCACATTGCCAGAGCCAGGCTCTGCCTTCCTACATCAGTCATAAATCTGTCCTTCAGCACATCACTCATCTGTCAGCAGGCTTTCTTCCTTTTGTGCAACTGGGACACTCCACCTGGGGCCACAGAACAGGACCCAACTCAACACACAATGGGGTGGCAAGAGGGGGTCCATCGAGGGTTTCCTCTCTTCTGTTGGAAGAAGAGAGGCTCAGCCACCATCCTGGCCACCCACTGTCATGCACAGAGCCCTCTAAGGCTGGTCCAGGACATCCTCTGTCCACATGCATACTTTCCATTCCTGCATATGGCTTCCTTCTTTGCTTTCTGATCCCTCTTCCACACAGGTAAGCTGGGCTCAAAGGTGTAGCCAGTCTCTTTAACTGCTCCCTTTGTGAAAGCCTCTGCTTCCCTTCTGGAACCTTCTCAGATCCCTAGATTCAAAAGTACATCTCAGGATGGGTGAGGACAAGAATGAATATTCATTAAATGCCTAACCAAATGCAAGGCATTGCAGACTAACAGCCACGCTGTGATTGAAAAAGAACTTTCCTTTATTTAAGAACAAAATTAAAAAGGCTAAGAGACTTGAAATAATCCATCCTATGTCACACACTAGTGAGAGGAAGCAAAACTGGGATTAAAATCCATGGCTGCCTGTTTTCAAAGTTTATGTTCTTTCCATGGCATGATGACTTACCAAGGCAAAGGCACCCCCAGCTCCACACAGCATTCCTCCAGGTAAGTTAAAAAAAAAAAAGGAAGATGAAGAGAAGCGAGATGCGAAGAGAGAAAGAATCTTTCTAACATGTTCACTCCTCCCATCAAGGCACCCACCCCCCCAAACCCCCAACAGCAACCAGCCAGCCTGGATGGGAGAGTTCTGACCCTCTCTGCCCCGGGGAGGGGCCCAGCTCCGCACCCTCTTAATTTTCCCACTTCTGTTGCATTTCTCTTGCCAGGGCCCTCCCTGAGAGTGGAGTGGGTGGGGGCGCTGAGAAAGGAGGGTGTGGAGCCACCGCAGTGCCGGAGGGAGTCCTTCCCACCACACACCTGTAAACCCTTCAGCCGCCTCCTGGTGACAGCTGCTTCTAGACCTTCAACTTTCACAGAAGCCTATTTTTGCTGAACTTGCATTAAACAAAGACCTGGAAACACAGGTCTACAAAATCCAAAGCTTTATCTCCTTCATGAAGTTGTCTAAGGAGCTCCAACCTTTCTGTGAACACAGCGTTAGCAAACATCTGCAAAGGGAACCATGTCTCGTTCTGGATGCAACCAGTCAAGGAGCACCCTTGATCTCAGATAAAGTCGAAACGTCTTCCCTTGATCTGATTCCCAGGCCCTGTGTGAGCTCAGGCTTGCAGCTCTCCAGCCTCATTGCCATTCATCTGGTTAAGCCTTTGGTTCATCATCCAAAGACTTCCTTTCTTCTTTTCCTTCTTCCTTCCTTCCTTCCTTCTTTCCTGTCTCTTCTTCCCTGCTCCATCTCTTTCCTTCCTTTCTTCTTCCTTCCCAATAAAACTCGAGTGCCTATTCAGTCCTGGGTGCCAAGTCAGGTGCTGTGGAAACACGGTTTCCAAGGCAAATAGACCCAATAGGCTCGTTCTCCAACTCCGCACGCCCATGCTTGCAATCCCCTTCACACGGGACACCCACACCTTCTCTGTTGGATAAAATCATCTCATCCTTTAAATCTCAAATGAAATATTAGGTTGTTTTTCTTTTTAAATCCTTCCCTATTTCCTCTCGTCCCTCCTGGAGTTGGTGTTGGGTGCCCCTCCACAGTTGTCCCTTCCTGCCCTTCCCATTGAGCCCCTCGTCTTTGATGTGATCGTCTGTTCACGTACTTGTATTCTCAACAACCCTACGAAGTCCTTAAAGGCGAGTGTGCTCAGTGCCTTTCGTGTCTGCATCCTCCAGAGCTAGCTCTCTCCACATCCTCTACACCTTCCAGGACTCCCAGGCCCACCCTCGGCAGATAGTTTATTCCTCTCAGAGAAAATAGAAATCATAAGAATACCCTCAATTTCCAGCTTCCAAAACTACAGTCACTTACATATGCCCCCAATTTTTCCCCTGAGACCCAGATCATTACATCCTACTGTCTACTCAGAACCTCTGCTGGAACAGCCGGTGGTCAGTTCAAAGGCAGGAGCTCTAAGACAAACTCATCATCTTCCTTTCTAAACCAACTTCCCTGGCTTTCTGTAGGTCCCTCCTAACACAGTCACCTAAGCTGAGGCTCAAGACTCAACTTTGAGGCTGCCTTCGTCCTCATTCCCTACACACAAACAGCCACTGAATAATGTTGATTCCAGAACCTACATACATCCATTCACCTCTCTGCCTCTTCACAGCCGCCTGTCTTTTCCACGGCTCCGTCACTTGTCTCCAGGATTTCTGAAACAGCCTCCTGATTTGTCTTCTGGCCTCAGTCTTGTCTACTACCAATCCATTTTGTACAATCCAGCCAGAGTAGTTTTCTGAAGACATAACCAGATGATGTCACTCGCGAGCTTAAAACCCATAAAAGCCTTCTCCTTGCCCTGAGGATAGTGTCTAAACTCCATAACAGAGTCTGCCAGGCCATTCAGAACCCAGCCTCAACCTTCCTTTCTTGCCCACCTCTGTTCACTCCCCCATCACACGGTCTCCAGCTAGACTAAACCTTCTGTTAGTGAAACCCCCTTGCTCTCTGTGGCCTCCAGACTGTCATGGAAGTGACTTTCTCTGCCTGAAATGTTCTTCCCCCTTCTCATTGCTTGGCTGGGTGTGAATGTCACCTCATTATCACACACCAGTCAAACTTGCCAGGCAATGCAGCAACAGGAACACCTTTTCACATCCCTATGGCCCCACGGAAGCCTCGAGTGCCATGAAATGGCCTCCCCGGGCCCACCGCAGCCCAGATGTTCTCTGAGATCCCCAGCGGGAGCTTCCGCTGCACCTCATTATCACTGTCCCAGTAAATAACAGCAGCACTCACACCCGTCTACAAAACCAACACATGCATATTTTATCTGTATAAACAGTGCATATAATATGACATTTCCTTTCAAAACTCACTTACTACTCGGAAATTCAAAGGAGTGCCTGCACTACCCTTGGACTGGAGACTAATGAGGGTATCATAAATATTTGATTAAAGCCAGGCCAAATTCTCCGGGTTTTGCCTCACAAATTTTTCAGAAGCAACTGCTCGAAGATTTCTTGAATATCATCAGCACTTTTAGGAGGTAAAAGGCTGCTTCTCTCTCTGTGCTCTTGCACAGGCTGGCGGCTGCTATTTCTCTAGAATACCGATGGGCACTGGATCTCTTTGAGCTTTAAAATCACCTTCCACTTTGGACTCTTGGTGAACGAGCTTGTGTTCACCACTAAGAGGCAGTCAGATGAGAAAGGATTATTGGGCTACGATGACCCAGAAAACGTGCCTCTCAAACTGGCTGGCCCGATTTCTGGCTCTGTCAGTGGGGAAAGAGGAGTTGAACATCTCTGAGGCTCCATGCTTTCCTCTGTAGATGATGAGAAAATAAATGGTTGCCAAAACGAGGAGAGCTTTTGCATACTAGAAATTGTTAAAGAATGTCATAGATTGGGATTACTAGTTAATGAGCTGGGCTAAATGCCTGGTCACCTCAGGCAATTTTCCGTGTTGAGACTTTCCAAACAATACCAATTCTCAGATGACAAATGGAGGGACCCATTTAGAAATCCATCCATTTCAAGAGATTTAACAATATTCGTAACTTTGGCCTTACAAATCATATTTTTTATGAGAATGAAATAACGCAAATTATGAAGAAAATACTTATTTGGAAGAGATTTTTTTTTTTCATTGCAGTGGATTCTAAAATAGTAAAAATCCTGGAAGCAATCTAGACAGCCAATAATATGGTCAAATAAATTATGGTATAGCCCCTAACAGATTATTGTGTATAAAAATAGTCATTACAACAATGATTTTAGTAACAAGTTTACATGCTTATATTGTTAAGTGAATAGAGTATCAAATCAAATAGATAATACAAGTCACTGTGAAATAAAGAATAAAATGTTTTCTAAAATATTAAACTCTCAAGTATTGAAAAGAAATCACTGAACATTCATCTAATCTCTAAATAAAGAGGGGTGCCTAAGATTAAAAACAAAGGATAAATCGCCAAAAAGTTTAAAAATTCTGAAGCAAAATGTACCCTAAATAAATTAAAGTTCAAAGAAAATGACATAAATATGATGAATATATCACTCATTAAAAAATGCTTACAAATTAATAAAAATATAATCATTCCCATAGACAATTGGATGAAGAAGGACAGATCATTCAAGGACACAAAAGAAAAGAGCACTTAATTTTTAAATAATCCAACCCACAAGTAAATAAATAAATAAATGAACTATGATAGTTGTCGAGTGATCAAGAACTTTTATAAAAAAAATGCAGGGGGCCAGCTCCATGGCCGAGTGGTTAAGTTCACGCGCTCCACTGGGGCGGCCTGGGGTTCCGATCCTGGGCGCGGACATGGCACCATTCGTCAGGCCACGTTGAGGCGGCCTCCCACATCCCACAACTAGAAGGACCTGCAACTAAGATATACAACTGTGTACGGGGGAGCGGGGGGAGGGGTTGGGGAGATAAAGCAGAAAAAAAAAAAAAAAGATTGGCAACAGTTGTTAGCCCAGGTGCCAATCTTTAAAAAAATAAAAAATTAAGAAAATGCAACTGCTCAATGTCAATGAGGGGGAGTTATGGAGAGAGGACATCCTGATACATTAATGGAAGAAAGGCAAACAAAAATTTAAATAGAACTTTTTTAATATAAATCTGGAGCCTTAAAAATGTTCATAGCCTTTATGCAGTAATTTCATTTATAGCAGCCTGTTCTCAAAGAAACAACCACAAAAGCAGATAAAACTTCACACTTGAAGATTGATCATAGAATTATTTGAAGTACAAAAATTGAAAGAATATGAATTGTTACCAGAATAATTAAACCCTGGACGTAGAATATCAGTTTAAAAAATATGTAGTAGATGTGCTTCTGATCCCCTAATATTTCTGAAACAAACACAAAACAAGAAGAATTAAAAAGAAAATAATTCCATTTTCCATGAAAGGAGGAGAGATATTTTGAAGTGAAAATTATACTAGCATAAGTAAATATGTTGAAACAGGAGACCCAGTATGGCAAAGACAGGAGACTGCAGATTCTCCAAAAAATAGAGAGGATGGTGTGTGGCAGGTCTCCACGGACTACAGGTCAACACTCACAATTCTCATAGAAAAGAATAATAATCTCTACAAAATAAATGACCAAAACAGAAACATAAGGACCCAATTATTTAAAAAAACAAATAGGAGAGAGAACAGAAGAAAATTAAAAAATTAATTAGCAAAGATCCAGAAAAAGTAGAAGATAAAAATAAAATCATCAAATAAGTAGAGGTCATTTTGGCAGCAGGAAAGGGGAACTGGACTCTGCCACAATTATAATCAGAGACATGGAGGAGAGGCTTGAGAAAACTGAGCAGAAGAAAATAGAAAAAAATATCAAAAAGTTTAAAATTATAGAACAGAAAAAAGATGACTGTGAAAGATGACAAAGGACATCCAAGGTATGCAAAACTGGTGACTGGAATTAATAAGCAAAACAAATAGAACATACAAATTATTCAAAGATGTAAGACAAGATGTAAGACAATAAAGAGATAAGACAATAAATTTTTGAATCTACATGTTGAAAGGGTGCACAGTTCCCAGACAACTTGAGGCAGGTCCGTGAGCAGACAGACGTATTTTACTCGAGTTGTTAAATATCAAAAATAAAGAAGAAATCTTATAGCCAAAGGAAAAAAAGTCAACTCATCTACAAGAAAAAGAAATTCAACTTGCCTTAAGACTTTTCACTGAAAAGTACTACAATATTCAGTGCCAGAATATAATGGAAGAATGTCCTCAGGTCCTCAGGGAAAATGTAAGGCAATGATTTTATACCCAGCCAAAATGTCCTTCTAGAATAAGGCAACAAATTATTCATATAAGTTATTTCATGAATGCCAATCTCATCATCTTTTGTTACCAAGGTTGGAAGATCAACATCTATAATGTTTAAAGCTAATAAACAAAGAAAAATGTATAAGCATATTATTTAAATGCATGAATCATTCACTTGAAGAAATAAAAATAATAATGTATGTAACCAAAATCAGGTGATATGGGAAGGATGGAGGGAGGGTAGTAGATGAGAGGAAATCTAGGACACTGCAGTGCATGCATTTCAGAGGGGAGAGTCAATAAATACTGTCTGAAGAAGTAAAGATTAGGTGTATTTGTAAATTTATAGCTATAAAAATGACTACTGGAAGAAGTGAAAGTGAACCCAGAATAGACCTTCCAAATTATTAGAAGAAAACAGAACCCCCTACACACACTCCAAAGCACATACTGACCCTAAAATGTGAGACAAGGATAAATTTAAGCAACAGTTGTAAGGAAGATATCCATAATTATTACAAGCAAACAAGCCACAGTGAAGATGTGGCAGTCTCGAATATTTATGCAACAATGAAAACAGCAGCAAAATCAATGAAGAAAGATGTGGTAAATGTAAAAAGAAACAAAAAAAATAGTGTTAGGAGATTTTAATGCACCTCTCTCAGCCCATGAGAGTAATAATTTAAATGAAATAAGATGAAATAAAATGAAGATGTGAATTACAATCACCTCAAAATAAAAAGATTTTAGAAAGCTAAAAAATTAATAAAATCAGCATATAGGCAACCTAAATAAAAGATAGAACAAATCTATGGATATTTAATATACTATATATAATTATATAATATATAGAATTGATTTTTATGCTTGTGCCACAATCAGAGTTTGAGGTTGTAACAACTGAAGCTGTCTCTGACTGATTAAGCACAAAAGGAGTTCATTCAAAGATGACCGGCAGTTCACAGAATTGCGAGCAAGTAATTCACATGCCTACAGGAAGATCCCCCAAATTATGATTATCTAGTGGCCTGATGAGGACATTTTCCTCTCTGCCACTATAAATTCCACTAGCAGCAGAGCACCTTCTAGCCCGGAAACTTGACCACTCCACCTGCTGGTCTGAAGTCCCACAATTGCTAAATTCTGCTTCTGTGCTTTGCACATTTCTCAAGATGCTCACGTCTAAACGGAAGCAGCACTGGGGTGAATCTGTTTGGGGGAGTCTGAGCCAGATGCCTGTGTTGTAGCTGTAAAAGCAGCCAGAAAGCAAATTTTATGAGTGCCACCCTGGGGAGGCTTGACTCAGAGGGCTTAACACAGCCCAAAAATAGCAAAGGTGTCCTGAAAAGTCTTGGCAGCCAGAACACCTGGCAGATCCCTGCCCCAGGGCGCTTACTGCAAAGCCGATCCTTGGGAAGAGGGACCATGTCGTTTTTTCAAAGCCACGCAGAATATTTACCAAAAAAGTGAATAACCAATAAGCCGCGGAGAAAACCTCACCAATGTTCTCCAGTAGCTATAGCTCAGGTATTTTCTAAACAGAAAGTAATAGAAACAAAAATGGCAGCATGAAAGGATTCTACCCCACCTCGAAATTAATCACATAAAACATACACACAGACTCCGTCTCAAAAGAGGAATTTTCCTTAATGGTAGAACCTTTTTCTAGTGTAAAATTGCAATTACACAAATGCTAAGCGCCTAATCAATATTCTATTGCTAAAGCCGCATTCATAACACAATGTTTTAAAACAATTTTAACATTTTTATATTACTAAGAAAAATGAATAAAAGTATAGGAAGCATTCAATCAAAAAGCAAGAAAAAGATCAATGCAATAAATGTGACAGAAGCAGAAGCAGACAGGAGGAATGGAAATGATGAAAACAGAAAGTAATGAATTTGATAATGGAAAGTGGTAGAAACAATAAACAAACCCAAGAACCTGTTTAACAGCAACAAAGAATTAAAAAGAAAGAAAGAAAAACCTTAGATACTCTAATCAAGGGTAAAGAACCTTTGAAAGTACAGATAACTAAATAAAAATACAAGAATCAAAAAATTACCTGAAAAAAATGGAAAATAGGAAAGTAAGAGAATAATTTGCTTAATGCTATGCAAATAAACTTGAAAGTCTTGATGACAAGGATGATTTTCTAAGAAATCACAAATGAATAAATTGATCCCAGATGGAGAGACTATCTGAGCGGAAATAGTGTCACAGGAGAAACTGAAGACTTTTAAAAAGCCGTTCTTCCAAAAAGCCCTGGGCTGAGACGCTTCCATGGGTGGACTCCTTCAAATCTTTAAGACACGCATTATTTCTACATTCTTTCACTCCTTGGGAGCATAGGAAAAGAAGGGAGGCGTCTAAATTCTTTCTTGTGAAGCCAGCCTAACATTGATTTTTAAATCTGACAGAGAGGAAAAAATAAAACTACAGACCAATCTCACATATGAATATTGATGAAAAATCCTAAATAAAATATTAGCAAATAGAATCCAGCAGCACATTAAACCGGTTTGAAGATGGCAATCGAAGAACAAACTGAGCCCTTGTCTCCTGGCACCAGATCCACAGAAATGATAGTAAAGCTAGTTTTTAAATAAACAAATAAACGCATGCGCTAAAAATAAAATGGGGTGCTCTCAGAATGCCAGGGCTTCACATTCTCAACATGGCGGCTTGAACATGTTCCTTCCTGAAACGCCACTCACTCAGATGACACTAAAGTAGTATTTTTAAAGGGATAAGCTCACCCGAACAGGGAGGCATTATTAGTTTTATTGCTGTACAGCTAAGCCTTCAAGTCTCATGACTCAACACGAAAGAAGGTTGTTTCTCAATCGCATAAAGTGTTGTGATAGTGGGAGACTTGGCTCCGAGACCTCCAGGGACCAAGTCCGTCCGAGGCTCAGCCATCTTCAACATGTGACTCCCAAGGTGGCCCCAGGCATCAACATCCATTGGGCAGATGAGGGCAGAGAGAAGAGAGCATCACAGTGAAGTTTTATGAACCACCATGGAAGTGGTATGTATCTCCTCTGCTTCCATTCTATCGCCCATTACTCAGCCACAGGGCCCCAGCTACCTGCAAGGAAGGCTGGAATCATACGTGCCCAGGGGGAAAGAGTGATGACACCTGCTGAGTCCCAGCACACTCTGCCTTTCCCGTCAGCAAACTCTTTTTTCACTTTCCTTTGCCTACATAAAATATACTCAACCACACTCCCAGAAAAGCATCCCCAAATCCAGGATGCTCAATCTAACCACTGCATTCAACCCAGAGCCCAGGGTGTGTAGTTCAGGCTTAGTCTCCTCCATCATCAGGTTCAGATGTGTGAAGCTGCAGAGAGCCAAGGAGCACGCTAGCTCATGCAGCTGAGGCCCCAGAAAGGTGGGGGAAGCTGTCTTAAAACAATGACTCAGAGATGGATAAGAGTGGAGATTAAAAATCCCTACTCAAGAAGAGTTTATAGATTAAAATTTCAAGCCACATGAGACAGCTGACATCATAAAATTACATAAATACAACAAAGGGAAGGTGGATTTTTTGGTAAAGAAATGGAAATAATTATGCAACTGGGAAAAGACTCTAAATATAAGAACAAATTCTCTAAGTGATATAAGAGTGAATAGTACACATAAAGCAAGAGGAGATTATTTTTAAAAAGCACAGGCACGGGGCTGGCCCCACGGCCGAGTGGTTAAGTTCTCACCCTCCGCTTCCGCAGACCAGGCTTTTGTACGTTCGGATCCTGGGCACAGACGTAGTACCGCTCATCAAGCCATGCTGAGGTGGCGTCCCACATAGCAGAACCAGAAAGACATCCAACTAGAATATACAACTATGTACTGGGGGGCTTTGGGGAGAAGAAGAAGAAGAAAAAAAGAAGATTGGCAACAGAGGTTAGCTCAGGTGCTAATCTTTCAAAAAAATAAAAACAAAAAAATAATAAAACCATAGGCAGATATCAATTACTAGCAAACTCATATTAAACTAAAGATAAACAAGAAACTATATAATTGTAAAATATAGAATTGTAATAAAAAAACTCAATATTTAAACTGTAGATGGGGCACACTCCAAGATTGAACTTGTGAAGAGAACATACGACTGGAGAATTTAACCAGAATGCGGTACAGAGAGATGGAAAGACAGAAAATGTTAATGAGAAATTAAAATACTTGAGAAAAAGCTGGAGCTGCTCCAACATATGTCCAATAGCGTTCAGAAGAAGAGAAGGGGTGGTGGAGAGAAATATTCAAAGAGATGATAGCTGAGAATTTTTCAAACATAAAGAAATGTGAGTCCCAAGATAGAAAGTATAAACTGAGTGCAAAGCAATATAAATACAAGTCTACATTTGAATGCATTGTAGAGAAATGGCAGAATATTGCGGATAAAAAGAAAATCTTAAAGGCAAACAGACAGAAGACAGATGACCTTCAAATGATGGCATTTAGATTGACAGTGGACTTCCCAGTGGAAAGGACAGATGTCAGGAAGTTGAGGCAATTGGTTAATCACAGGCATTTCCTGAAAAAGAACTGGTTACACTGTGACATCTCTATGCATGGAATGCCACATAGCTAATTGAAAGAACTAAGTAAGTCCGAATGTCCTAATCAGGATGATCTCCAATACTGAAAGGGGAGAAAGCAGGGTAACAGGAAATATGTATAAAGTGTACAAGCACATATATAAACCAACAAAAATGAGGAAGAAATATATGGACCATACAGGGTATATGCTTGAGCACGCAGAGACTCCTGGGAATTTACAGAGCAACTTGTAACAAAGATCACATCTGGATAGGTGGACAGGTTGAAGTCTAGAGGGAGAGAGAATTCTTTTTCACTATATATTCTGTGTACTGTCTGAATTTTTAAAATGTTTATATGATGCTAAAATACTTTTAAAACATTGCCGAAAAAAACCTTTAAAACATTATGAAATTGCAATCAATGGAATATAATGACATCATAACATTGAGGGATTATGGGTGATGTCTCGTTCTCTTTGCACTTTGCATTCTAAATTTTCTGCAAAGATTAGATAATGATTCTATAATCAGGCAAAATAAACTAAAATAGGAACAATTTTAATGTAAGTGGAAGTGCAATTTTCAGATAAGTGGCCTTTCATGTAAATAGAGGAAACCAAGACCTTCCGCCTCGGGAAACAGAAAATCGTGGTAGATCTCGACCCAACGTGGCCACGTGGAGAAATGCTTGTGATAGAGCGCTGAGTGGAAGGGAAAAGAAGCACTTAAAATGAGGAATATATTCCATTTTTCAGAATTGTTTAGTCAGAGTTGTCCCTCCGGGCAAGAAGTAGTTGTTGACATGGCAGCAAATAACCGGTCAATTATGAGGAGAAAGATGAATCAAATCCATCATTTGGCATATACATGAAAAAGAAGCTGCTGATTTTCGTTTTGTTTTTCTTTTTTACAAATACACAGCCGGCCTTGGAGGGAAGCTCGTACTCTTTATACAGGGAATGTCTCAGAAAAGCTTCTTGGCCATAGACGGGAAGGGAGGAACGTGGAGATGCCTCAACAGCATCCAGCAGGCAGTAACTCCTCAGAAATGGCTGGTCTGCACGTTCTTCATGTGCCAGTTTCTCCTACCGAGCTTGAGAAGAAGCCAGGATAACTCCGGGGGAGTATGTTTTACCCCTTGACTCCACTTCTAATACTTGCTGATCTCCAGAAGTCACCAAGGTGCCCCTCCCTCAGGCAGTATTTGCTGACTCCTTGCCTCCGCCCGCAGTAAGCCAGATCAGCTAACCTCTGGCTCTTGTTGCCCAGTTATTTAATGCAGCACATCCCTGAGTGGCTTCTTGAAATATTCCCCTTACTACTTGACCAACTACAACCTGGTTATTTTGGAAATAACACCACTCTGCCTCCATTGAGGCATATAATAAGCACGTTAAACTTAACCAAAGAGACATAACAGACCTCTAGCTTTTCCCATTCGATGCTGCTCTTCCTCGTCTTTCCCGTGTCAGTGAACAGGACCAGGTGCCCCAGCCCAAATCACAGGCACCATCATTCATTTCTCTCTTTCCCTCACTACGCACATCAGATGCATAAGCAAGTTCTGGTGATTCTATCCCCAAATATTTCTGGAATAAGTTCATTCACTTTCCACCTCCACGGCTATTACCCAGGTTCATACCACCTCTCCGCTTTCTCCCATCTAAATCACCTGCATCCTGGGTTAGCATTACCTGCCTGGAAACCTTCCCCCCTAATTTTTCATGGAAGATTCCTTATCACTGATTTTTCAGCGTGAATCTTGGCTTCACCGACTACTCAGCCTCTACCACATTCCCTTTCTTTAACGTATTCTGTGTAACACTTAACTTTTCTTGACTGCTTGATGGATGGATGGTTGGATGGATTGTCGTTCCCATTAGAATGTAAGCACGATAGGAGAGGAGTCTTTGGCTGTCCTTTTCACCAAAAAATTGCCAGAGACAAAGACAGGGCTGGCACACTGTGGGTCTTCAGTAAATTCTTGATGAATGAATGAACAAACCAAAATGTTCTGTTTACATTCTGGTCGTCTCTGCCAGACTGTGAGCACCTGGAGAATAGACTCAGCACCATGTGTGTGCTTGTGTCCCTGTCACCTGCTTCATACAAGAGGGTGTCAAGGAGGCGTCTTGGGTTAGTGAGAACTGGGGCAGACATTCCTCAAGACTGAACTGCATACAGAGGGAGAACTGATGAACAGACAGCTCTCCTCTTAGACTTCCTCCTCCATAAATAACTACCCTAATTATAGATGGCATTCACAAAGAGCCTACTATGTGTCAGGTACTGTCCACACGCTTTACACATATTAGCTCACTTAACATGTTTTTTTGTTTTACAAGGTAAGAACACTTAAGATGAGGTCCACCCTCTGAACAGATTTTTAAGCGTACCATACAGTATCGTTATCTATAGGCCCCTGTTGAACAGCAGCTCGATTAATGATTTTAGCAACCCCACAAGGCAGGAACCAGCATCACCCCCACTTTAGAGATAAGAACAGCAAGGCCCAGAGAGGTTGGATGAGTTGCTTCAGGAAGAAGGTTAGGACCAACCTTGAATTCAGACTGCTCCTCTCCAGGCTCTCTGAAGCGTATCCACTTTGCCAAGCTGGCCCAACCACCACCTTTTTCCTTTCTAAGTTCTGTTTACTAGCCCTGTGTGGCATCCAAATTTAAATTAGTTACAATGAAATAAATGTTAAAACTCAGTTCCTCAGGGGCACGAACCATGTTTCCTCTCAATAGCCACGTGTGGCTCGTGGCTACCATATCAGAGATCACAGACGGCGAATCTCCCCTTTGTGGCATAAAGTTCTCTCGGACAGCGCTGCCTTGAAACACAGATCCTTCAAGGGCAAAGATCATATCACACATTTACCATAATTTTTTTTGGTGGCATGAAAGGGTCAGCTCCAATGTTTAGTATAGCAGAAACCCTTAATAAATATCAGACATCCACTCGTGTAGCAGGTCTCTACCTCCTAATGGCAAACTAGGGGGTCTTGTTGCTAACAAGCAAGGATTTGTGGAAATCAAACTGTCCATTCCTCGCTGAGGGGAAAAGCTTATGTCTTTCCGTTCTCCTTGCTGCTCACTGGATGACACGCGAGAGCCAGGTTTTCTCATTCACCTGTTCTACTCCTAATTGGGGATGTTTATTGCGTTCTTTGTCCATATGGATTTTTCCTCAACAAATATATTTGACTGTTTAGCGGTTCTGAAGCTTTAAAACCCTGGGGAGAACGCTTGAAGTCAGGATCTATTAAAGATGTTTGCAGCTCTCAGAGCCAAGTTTTCCAAGACCGATTTTATTTTCTTTCACTTGTTTTTCAGTAGCTGTTTTCAGATCCCATGACATTCTGATGGATTTCCAGAAGCATGTTAATCAAGACCTTCTGCTTCCTTGGCGAGAGCCAGAGCTAGATGCAACAGTTCAGCACAAATAACATATACTAGAGTCCTACTGTGTGCCTGCCCTGTGTTAGGCCCTGGGGATTTAGAAAGTTCCTACTATGTCTCTGGTCTTGTGCTAGGAATCAGGCATTTAGAGGGGGTCCCTGGACATCCAGAGACTTCCCAGCTTATGGAAGAGAGGGGCATATAAACACCCATTTCCTTCCTTCCTTTGATCAATGCTTATTCAGTCCCTACTCTACATCGGCCACCGGCATGGGCGGTGGGATCTAGAAGGGCACGAAGCAGCTCGAATTCCTGCCTTTGTGGAAATCAGAGCGGGGAAGGCAGTGCGTAAACAAGTAACGTGCAAATATATGTCACATGCCGATAAGAAATACTAAGAAAATAAAGCAGACAGTAGTGGTTGAAAGCAGAATTTTAGAGGGATGGGGGCTCTCTGACCAGGTGATATGAATGCAGTGAGGGAGGGAGCCGTGGGGGCACACAGGGAAGAGTTTTCAGGGCAGAAGGCAGAGGGAGTCAAAACCCTCGCAGGAAGATAGACCAAAGAACAGATACGCAGATACAGAGAACAGATGGGTGGTTACCAGAGGGAAAGGGGCGGGGGAGGGTGAAAGGGGTAAAGGGGTACGTATGTACAGTGACAGATAAAAACTAGACTTTTGGTGGTGAACACAACGTAGTCTCTGCAGAAGCCGAAACATAATGATGTACACCTGAAATTTACATAGTGTTATAAGCCAACGTGACCTCAATAAAGCAAATAAAATTTTTGAAAAAAGCCTTGTGGTGGGAGGGTGTCCAGTCCCCTGGGAGGGACTGGAGGGGGTAGGGCGTGAAATAGGAGGGGATGAGGTCAGAGATGCTCCTGGGGCCGAGCAGAGAGGGTCTCATAGGAATTGGAAAGACTCTGGATTTGATTCTGAGGCTTCTGAGCAGAGTTGTGACTTCATCGGACTCACATTCTAAAGAAACCTCTCTGTACAAAGAGTAACACAAGCGAGCAAGGGTGGAAACAAGGATACTTTTTGGGAGACAACGCAATAACCCGAGGGAGAGGTCGCTGTGTCCTGGGCCGGGGTGGTGGGAGCCAACGTGGTTTGCTCACCTGGGTCATGAGAGGAAGAAAGGAGGGGAGGAGGACGGCAGGACACATCCAGGGTTGCGTGGGAGCGCTGGGACAGGGATGTGCCCGGGCCTGAGAGCCCTGGGAGGAAGCGCACCTGCTAAGATGGCCAGAGAGTCCCAGGTACATTCGAATTTCTGATGAACAATATAATTTTTTTTTTAGTATAAATATGCCCCACGTAGTATTTGGGACATACTTATGCTAAAAGGTATTGTTGATCTGAAACTCAAATTTGAAGGACTGTTCTGTGTTTGATCTGGCAATCTGAGCAACCTAGGGCATGAGAGCAGGGCTGCTGGTCACGCCTGAGCCAGAGGCTGAAGAATGAGCAGGCCTTGGCCATGGGAATAAGGAGGGAAGGAGTCCCAAGTGAAGGGAACCACACCCACCCCTTCTCTGAATTTCTGCGAGACTTCCAGGGACTCAAACATCCAGGGAGGGGAACAGCAGCACACAGTCCCCTCCTGGCGCCTCCAGAAGTCAGACGCAGTTCAAAGACCAAAGTTCTGGGCAGGCAGCTCTTGGCTGAGTTTCAGGAAGAGTTTTCTCTTAAAGCCTGGGGTGTATGAGGTTCGTGTTCATTGCTCACAGATGAGAGGCCCAGGTTTCCTTCCAGTCTACAGGTCTGCCTCGCATAACTTGAGTGGGAGCTTGAATGGACAGGATTTAGAGATCCATCAATAATCATAATCATTCATGCACAAACATTCAGTGAGGGCCTCCCATGTTTCAGGGGCTGCGTTCAACGTCTTGTTCAAGTTTGTGCCCAGGCCTGCCCAGCTTCAGACCCTGCCTGCCTTTTTCAGTGCAGCTTCTCCCAACCCCCATCCCACCCTCCCCCAAAAATGGCACCAACAAAGTGAGAAGGGAGCGTTGTTGCGCTGGGCAAATTACTCGACCAAACACGCAAAGGGAGTTGTTCGTGTTGTGCATGTTGTGATCCAGGGGACAGTGAAGAAATCATTTTGATTTGAAAAAAAATACAGGAGAGAATTGAAGCCTTGTATGAGCCACTGGGCGCTGGACTCCCACACGTCCACTGTGATGGGGAGTTTGGAAGACCTTTGAGACGGAGAGAAATAGATGGAACGGCAGGGAGGAAAGCCAGAGAAACATTCTGCTCTCCAGAGCCTACTCACAGAGGTAGCCGAGGGTGAGAATGAGAGCGCCCTGCCTTCCTGAGATTTTTATTACGAAGCAGAAGACGACGTTAAGTAATGGCTTATTGGAGTGCACATCCTCGGCAGGGAAACAGCCAATGGTTTCAGAGAACTGTGTTATTACTTTGTGTTTGCTTATCTTTTTCTCTCCTTACCTGATAATCATCTGTAGCTCTATCTGTCTTTATAAGGACATGTGAGAAAATAGAAAAGGTTACAGAGAACAGTCAAAGAATTGCATATTATTACCTGGCTTTCCAGAGCGGTCTGTGCAATTGTTTGTTTTTGATGAGATAACAATGAAGATAGAATTGTTCAAAGCAAATGCTGTTCAAATTTCATCAAGCCATCCCTCACCGCCCAACTCTCATGTGCAGCTGCCCCCTCCCACCACTGAACACTCAGGGACATCAGAGCCACTGTCCCTGGAATGATGGGTGAGAAGTAAAATCCTTTCTCTTTGACCTCCATGCCCATCAGGACCAATGAAATTCCTATATTATTGGGTAGCATTAATTTCTAGTGATGGCACCAAGTTCTTACATGGGGTTTCCCAAATAAGCCCTGTCGTTGCACTCCTTCATACCTTATATATGCTGGCCCTTCCGGGTGAAATACCCTCTTGCCTGTCCCCAATCCATATACGCTCCTTGAAGATACCTTTTTTCTCTGTGACACCTTCCCCCATCATCCCAAGCATATTTCATCATCGCTCTCTTTGTTCCTTGGATACAAGACATTGGTTCCACTTCCTTGTTTCCAGGTCTACCTTCCATTGGTCCATGAGCTCCCCAGAGTAGGAATCATCATCTGTGCATTTCTCGAGCACTGTGCCCGGCACAGAGTTACCCCTCCTCAGGTTGTTGTCCAATAAATGAATACATAACAGAAAGTATGAGTTTACCAGGAGTAGAGGAAAAGTACATGTCAGCAATCCTGTACACACTGTGTGACAGGCTCTCCATTTTATTCCTATAACTCTACTAATGCCTTTGAATTTCAAAAGGGGGCCATGTAGATTCTTGATGACACAGAGTGCAGATGAGACACTTGTACCATAGATACGAGGAAGGGAGCATGTCTGCATGAGATCTGCCTTCTGTAAAGTCTTCAGAGTAGCCTGGAAGGTAGTAAAGGCTAGTGTGAAAGGCTGTGGGCCCTGGAGTCCAACACTCTGAATTCAAACTCAAGCCCTCTCGCCACAATCCTGCGCAAGCTTGAGGGGAGTGACCTTTCATCAGCCTCAGTTTCTACGTCTGTAAAAAGAGAAAAATGAAAGTGTCAACCTCACAAGAATGTTGTGAGAGTAAGATGAGCTAATACACGTAAGGCTTAGCACAGTGGCTCTATAGCAGTGTTACTACTGGTGCCGTCTTTCATGCGTTTTCTATCTATTAATTTATCTCTTCAGCAGGCCTGTAGGTCTAGATTCATAGCACACAGTTGTCAGCACATGCAGAATGGCTTTCGTCAACCCGTGGCAAGGTCTTGGGCTCAGTCCAGAACATCTTACCCTAATCCCTCCTGTCTTCACTGCCCAGACCAACCTTCCCGTCTTCTAGGATCCCAGTCTCATGACTCATCTTCCCTGGATGGCTCCACCCTTCCCAGATCTGATGACTTACCCAATGACCGGCATTGGCTTTCTGTTTCCAATCTTGGTCGCGAGATTGGTTCAGCAACTTCCTCTACCTGCTATAACGCCACCAAACTGTATATCTGTGCTCATCCATGCCCTAAGGTCTCACACCAGGAAAGGAATTTAGATTAGATTGTTTACACAATTCCTTTCAGATAAGTGAGGAGGACTGAGATGGAGAATTTCATAGCTTTTGAGTTCCCTTTAATTAAGACCAAGTATAGATAAGCTTTTCGAAGTGATCTGTCCTGTTTTATTTATAGCTGGGTTAATGGGGGCGGGAGGAGGTGGAGTGTGGTATGTAACAGACTCTGGCTGGACACTCAATGTTCCACTTACTCACTGTTGTGTAACAAACTGCTTTAAAATTTGGTGGCTTAAAACAACAATTTATTATTATTACAACTCATGATTCTGTGGGTCAAGAATTGGGAATATATATAATATTAAATATATGCATTATGATGTCTCCCTAAGTCTACAAAGCCCTACCTGCAGAAGTTATAATTAGAGAGGAAAAAAATCTTAACTCAGATTATATTAATTAACACGTAGAAATGGATTCTGCAGTTTAGCAACAATGCACATAGCCAGTTAACGTGGATGTCGATAACCAAATTTGTACATCAGATTATGTAGAGTTGTTCCAGAAACCAGCTCTGCATTATTCAAAGAATCCAAAAAGAATAGGCAATGGAATTATGCTGATTTTTAAATATAATTTTCCAGTAGTTTAAGAAGAATAAGTTTTTCATTTAAAAAGCCAGCGGGATCAGCAGGAAACTAAGTTCTGCTTTAGTTGGAAATCAGTGGGTGGGAATATAAAGCCACATTTTTTTTTTTCCTAAATGGAACTAGAGAAGCATCAGATCTAACAAGTTGCAATCAGCCCAATTTCTTTATAAATATATGAGTGAAGAGCTGGGGTTTTCTTTTACATGATGTTTTTTTAATCCAACATAGCAGTAGCAAATCACCTTTGCTAACCTCCGCTCCTTTCTGTTGCATCAAAACCTTTATTTGGGGGAGGTCAAAAGAAACTCCTCTGAAACCCCAAGAATCCACGGGAAAGCAGGGATTTAAGAGGTCAAAATAGCCCGTGGCCGTTTGCATATGAGAGTGAAGGGGTATGATTATCTAATTGTATCTCACCTGTCCCCACCCCAAGGGGACCGAAGTTGGGCAGCTCAGGGGCACCAGTTCCCTGGACTGCAGCTGAGGAAGGCTGTGAGGCCAGGGATGCGTGAGATGTCGTCAGTTGTCTTAAGTGGCTGAGAGTGGGCTGAGCAAGGGGCAAAGTTAAACCAGGGATCTGAGAAAGGGATCTAGGGCACAGAGACCGAAAAACAGTCACCCATTGGCTGCAGAATAAGGACTGGCATGGGTCATCTTAGTCTATGCCCTTCACTAGCCACCAGCCTTGGACCAACAACTGCGTCGGTTTCTTCGTCTACAAAGCAGGGCTTATAACGCCTACATATCGGCTGTTTGACAATCAAGTGACAAAAATGCCTATGGAGGGCTTGTTAAATACCTGGCACCTAGGGGTGTCTGATAAATGGCCCAAGAGGCACTGGCAGGTCTAAAACGGGCCAATTAATCAATAGCTCAAGATCCAGCTAAATGCCCAGTCAGAGCAGGAAACAAGCAAACTGGGAACATTTTGTCTGGGAGGTCTCGGACTTTGTCTGGGGTCCCTAACACTCTGTTGTTGGATAGAGGTGGTTGGGCACTGATTGGGATAGCTGCTGTCACACCCAAAATTACAGTGACATCGAACACTAATGAACTTTCTTTTATGACACAGATCTCTTCTTCAATAGCTTGTGTGTGTGTGTGTGTACATTTTTGAGTGTCCATGTGTGTTGTGTGTGTGTGCCCATGTGTGTGACAGGGGAATTATTTAACAATTCTTATCGTAAGGGTTTGCAATAGAAACCCTGAAGTGAGTCCTTTGGTCAAGGAAAGAATCTTCTGGTCAAGTAATTACTCAAAGCATGCTTTTCCTGTTGTGCCTCTTTGATTGGCATGTTCATTGGCGGTATTAAGGGTGTAGACACTCGTGTTGGACTATCAGGGTGAAATTCCAGCTCTTCAACTTACTTAGATAAGCGACTTAATCACCCCATGCCTCAGTTTCCTCATTTTCAAATGGGGATTATGTCAGCTTCTATCTTCCCATGTTTTTATTAGGATTAAATGAGATTGGGCATGTAGAGCACCCAAGATAATGCTTGGTGCATCACTTACACGCACAATAAATGTGAACTACTTTACTCTATTCCATTTCCTGTTATTGTTCTAGTGCTGCCATCATTCACTTCCTCGGCCAACAAGTTTTATAAGCAGCCTCGACAGCCCCCTTTCTACCACGTTGCATGAAATTCATCACCAAGTCCTATAGAGTCTACAGCCATAAAGTGTTAGAGGCCTTGCTCCCTCCCCTTCTCTCCCGGCCCCACTTCTGGTTCAGGCCATCACTATTACCTACTGCTTTTTCAGTGATAGTTCCGATTTCCATACACCATTGTCCCTGCTCCAACTGTAGGGACCCCCGAAAGCCATCCAGAGCTAGCATGTAAGGCTTCCCCGGCTTCCCAACGCCAACCCTGATCTCGTCCCATTTTATCTATTGCCTCATCTCAATGTCCCTCCCAGGGCCCCCAAGACATTTACGCAGGTCTTCTCCCCACTATCCAAAGAGCCCATGCTCTTTCTGGTCACTCCCACAACCTGCTTTGCATTGTAAAAGATGAGCGGTTTACATCTATTACACCAATCCTACCGAGACTATCAGGGGCTGGCATCTTTCCTGATTCTGTATTTCAATGTGCCTGGCTAAGCTTTACTGAGTGTGTAATAAATATGCGTTAAGTGATAAAGGAGAAAACCCAGGTCACTCTAAAGGACAGAAATTTGGTATGAATTCCAGAACATTCCCTGAGTTGAAAGTTATTCATCCAAGAATCTCCCAGGGAGAGAAGAGCAAGCCCTCCTCCTTGAGTTGTCTATAATTAGACTATGACAAATAGGTTCAGAGCATGTCATAAAGAGTAATCTCTGTGTGAGCAGAAGCTCTCTTGTCCTTGAGGTACTTTCTCTGTCACTCTAATCTTATATTCTAAGATCTTGGATATATTTCTGTCAGACATAGGCAACTCTTGATTTCCTTCACTGTGGGTGGAGAGTAGAGGTGTGAGCAGCCCCAAACATCAGAAAAACTCGCAATTATTTGCCAGTTCACTTGTACTCAGCATGATCGCTATACCCTTACTGAGCATGGGATATGTGCAAAGTGCAGAGCTGCTAAATAAGAAGGGGGATGGGCAGTGCAAAGGAAGTAATTATCCAGTTTTGACAGACTACAAGGTGCCAGTGGATACATGTGGAAAACACCACTGAAAAGGTAAGTTAAGGTGGAATAATAGGAAGAGTTGAATGCTAAAGTGAAGAACGACGGATCACAAGCAAGGGGTCCATGGGTCCCATCTCTAAGCAGACAGATGCAGGCGCCATGTCCTTGCGGTGTGACTTCTGCCCCATTGTGCCAACAAGACTTATGCCTTCAAAGAAATCCGGTTCAGGACTCCAGTTTCCTTCTGTCCTGAGATGGAATGCTCACAAGTTAGGTTGCTTCCCCAGCCCCACGCTCTAGAAAAAGTGCTCGACGTAGAGGGAATGTACCTGGACCCCTGGGTTCTGAGGAAGCAGCTCAATCCCAGCAGAGGTGGAAGCCCAGGAGGCCGTGGGGAGCAGGTGAGAGAAGCATCAGGGAGCTGCAGGTACCTGGTGCATAGCTTAAGTGCATAAAAAGTGGACAAGGACAAGGACAAGGACAACAACGACAATAAACCAACAAGGACAAGGTGCATTGGGAAGGGAGCTGGACTTGCAACAACAGACATGGGTTCAAATTGTGGCTGTTTATTTGCCTTGTGGCTGTGGCAGCATCACTAACTCTCTGGACCCCTAATCACTCATCCCTCAAATGGAAGGCAAGCATCCCTGGCTGATGGCTATCTTTGTTTCCAAAATAACGCCGTAAAAGAACTTAGACCCATTTCCCCAACAATCAGTTGTCCAAAATAAAAAAAGAAGCTAAATCTGGACTCAGGCTTTGTGACTACAGTCTCTGACGAGATGAGCACATGACAGCAGCCGCAGGACTGGGGGGCCTCCACGAGGAGGAACCAGGGCAGCATTAGATCCAGAACAACTGTGCATTACAGGGACAGTCTTCTTGCTTCATCCTTTTCCTTGTCACCTTACAGAAAAGCTCAAGGGTGCTACTTAGGATAACATCAAAGATTTCTGTGAGGTTTAGGATATCACAGGACTGATGTGTGCACAACTTTTTTGTAATCTGTAAAGTCCTGCACATTTTGGGTTACTGTTCTTTATTATTAATTATTATTATTATTATTACCACCAAGAGTTTAGTCCCAAGAGGAATATATAACTATGACCTGTCTCTTCCAATTTCCTCATTTACATATCTACAAATACTTATTTATCTCTGCCCTATGTACTGCTAGGGAGGATTTAAGTCAGTTTAAAACAAATATAGTGATGGCATGTTAACAAAACAAAATGAAATTGAAAACAGGAAGAAGAAAAAGGGAAAGTGCCATCATTTGCAGTATAAGAGTTAATATGATTTCTGGCAGCAAGGTTCTTGGCAGCAAGGGAAAGGGGAGCTCAGGAGCAACCCTTCACCTTGGTCATCAGAACAGAGGCAGCCCACCAGTTCTTCAGGAGAAGTAACTCTCTCCCTGATACTAAGCTCGGGTAGGTATGTCTCTAGGGACTCCGTAGTCAGAGGCAAAGTCCAGGAGCCCAGAAGAGTAGCTGACCCTGGCTGGGTTGGGTCTAGCGGGAGGAAAGGCTTTCTGCGGAAAGGAGAGCTCGGGAGAGTCTTGAAGATGACGAGAAGCAGATGGAGAGAGACAGGCGTTCTAGGCAGGGAACCAGTGCTTTCAGATGCCCCGAGGTGAACGTCTCGTCATTGTGGCAGCCCATGGCATTCATTTGCACATGTGGGTACCCTGTAAATATTTGTCCAATGGAAAAAGTCAAAGAGAATATGAATAAACCAACCAGAAAATAAAACCAAAGAACCAGTGAGCTCAGAAATTCAACCAAGACCAAACACCTCTGCTGCTTCGAGTATGTGTGTTATTTGATAATACAATACTCACAAGCTTTAAGCAGAAGCATTGTTTGTCTTTCCCTTGCTGCAAACTTCTTCTAAATAGTGCCAAGCAACATAGCTCTTTCTGAAATATTCTAGCACCTTAATGCTTCCCCAGCAGGCATTGATATCAGTGAACTCTCAGAGGTGAGGCGACACGAGATTCCCTCCCAGGTGACAAATCTAGGCTGAATTTTTGAATAAGAGAAACTGAAAAACTCCCAAAGTGCCTTATTGGTTAGCTGACACTGAGTCTTATTAACTGGGGTTGGTCAACATATTTTCTGCAACTTGATGGGGCATCAGATTGGTTCCGGGGTAGCAGAGCTAAACAAGAACATGACATCTAACAGTTAAGAATCAAGTTACTGTTTACTTAACAAACTGGGAAACCTGGCGTCTGCTGTATACCAGTCCTGCAGGCACTGGGGATCTAGATGAGTGAACCATTGTCCCTTCCTTCTTCCACGGCTCTCGGCTCCTCTCTGCTCACTGCCCTCACTTGATTCCAAGTGCCTTTTTGCTCTCTCCCTCCCCAGTCCTCTCCCCCAACCATCCCTTTCTCTCTTTCCCTCTTCCTTTTTCTCTTCCTTTCTCTCTCCTTCCTCTCCCTCCCACACTCTTTCTGAAAACATTAATGATAAGCGCTTTATCCTCCATGTTTCAAATGTCACATTGGCATGTCTAGTAATGGTCATTTTTCACTCATTCTGCTCCCTACTGGGAAAGCTCATTCAATCCAATTACTCATGTGACCTTTCAGCTCTGGAAAAAAAAATCTTCTATTATGTCTTTGATCATTTCTAGCCCAACTATTTTTCCTTTATTCTCAATAAATTGTACATTGGGTGTGATAGGCAGAATAATGGTCCCCCAAAGATATTCACATCCTCATTCCCAGAACCTGTCACCCACAGCTGTCAAAGAAAGAGGGGAGCTCAGACATCACCCCAATTAGATTTGCAGATGAGTTCTCCAAAAATAAAAGAGTTGCCAAGAGGATGAGTATTTCGTGAGCAACTACTTGCTCCTCCGCCAGTCTTTCAGACTCTATTCTGTGCCTTTACAGCACATGGCAGTAGATTGTTGAATCTCCAGGAGCCAGAACTCTGAATTTCATTTAGCATTTAATTAACTGGAATAGACCAAGAACTCAATGGCAGTCTCCTGATTGCAATCTGTGGATGGATGGGCATTTTTATCTGAAAATGATGACCAGCTTATCTTCTGTCTTGCAGCTATCACACATGATATGTATCTCTCGTTATCCCAGCCAATCAAACACAGAAAGTTTATTAAGATTCTATCATTCGAAGTTATCACCAGTGATAGGATTTTTCATCTGAATGTGCTTGTGTGCAATACCGTATTTTGTCTAAGAGACCCTCCAGGAGAATGAGAGAGGGAAGGTTATCATTTAAGAGCATGCTATGAATCTACAGTCAATGACCAAGCCATTTAAGGAGTGGGGCCACCCAGACAACTCCGTCAACCAGATCTCTTAAAAGAAGTGTATTACTCCCATTGTAAAAAAATGAATGGACATGATGACACAATAACATAAACATGGGAAGAAATCAGAGTGACCCTACAGTAAAAAGGAAAAAAGCTATTGCTTAGGTGAATAATTGGAAAGGCAAACCAGATGGTTCCATATTATGCTAAAAGTGAGCTCTGAGCTTCCTAGAAGCCAGAGGAAAAGAGAAATGTGATCAATTCTGAGATTTGTGGGGCCCATGAAATGACTACAATCCATTATTTATGAGAAGCCAGATTTCATCCAGGTCACTTATGGACAGGAAATTGGAGAAGAACCTACTCACTCAAAAAGCCGGTATTAATTCATACAATCAACAGTTGTCTCTGGAATTATCATTTATACTGGCCGCCATGTTGGTGCTGGGTTTTCAGTGCTAGTTGGCCTTATTTGCTCTCTTAATGTGGACAATCCACTCTATCTGACAAGCAGGCAGAGACATAGTCACAGTAAAATGTGGGGGTGCTTCCAAGGACGTGTGCAAAGCACCCATTGAGGACACAGGGGCTATGTCAATCTCCTGAGCTTTGTGCAATTGGGGAAATTTTCAAGGACAAGACAGATTTAAAGAGGGATATTCATCTGGGAGATGAGGAACATGACCTTAGTGAAGGCAGGCACTGAGACGAGAAACACATACATCACGATTGATGTCCACATGGCGGCTATTGGTAAGTGTTGGCCTCCCTTCCCAGGCTGAAAGCTCCTTGAGATCTCTTCTGGCTTTGCTCTCCAACATCGCACTCCAAGCACAGGATCTGGGATGCAGTGGATACTGAACAGGTTCCTAATGAAAGAATGAAGGAAGTAAGAGATGTACTGAGGAAGGCCTTGGTAATCTGGAGCTGGGACGAATGTACTTAGTACTCGCACAGCCAGGATTACCTGTTTACCTTAAGATTTTCCCCAAATAAATTGGGCAGCATTGTTGTTCCAAGGCTGCTCAGAGGACCACATAGAGTACTTCATCAGTTTTCCAGAGATCTCTGGAGATTACATGACCATTTCCCATCCTTGATCTTACTTGATGCCCACAGATATCTGGTAGGGGAAATACCAGCCTAGTAGGATATGAGGCTGGAGATAAGTCTAGGGGCAATAATTTTACTCTAACGCCTTCCACATCATATTGTTGTTGGAATATGTGTACCTGCCTCCCCTACTTCCACTGTGAGCTCTCTGGGCCAAGGACTGTATCTGCATTTTCATAGGAAACTCCAAAAACCGTAGGTGGAATCAGAGTTGCACACCTGGGATCTATGTGAGCCTTGGGCAAATAAATAATTAAGCCTCTCTGAATTTTAAATCCCTCCTCAGTCAAATATAAAAAGAATGAAATTTGTCCACATGCAACTCAAAACTGTGGCAAATCTTTTGGTATCCCCAAGCCTGACATGATCAACCTAGCTTTCCCACAGTCTTCAATCACACACTGTCCATCTTTCAAACGGTCCCTACTAATTAGGGGGCAGCTGTGAAAGACCCCATTCTCCCCACTCCCAGCCCCTTCTCCCAGTTCCTAGAAAAATAAGGAGTTGTAAATTTCGCAGCAGGCTCTCCATCTTCAGCATTTCTCATCGCTCCAGGGCCCCAGAACTCCCATCTTTCTCCATCATCCTGTTTGTTTTGCTGAGTTTTTACCTAGCTTGGGGACCTTCACCCTAATTTTTCTACTCTCCCCTTTTAGAGCTTTGGGGTCCACTTTGAATGCTTTCGACTCTGCCTCCTGGCTCCATAGCTCTTCACTATTACCTTGCAACCCCTGACAACATCTCTTCCTAGGAACTCATTAACGCTGCTTCCCCATAAATTCATTAGCACTCAGGAGACTGGGCGATGATCTTTCTCTTCTTCCCGCAGTCTCTGCCCTTACAAATTTCATTTCTGAGATTTCTCTCACATTCCGTTTATTGTGACATCATTTATGAAGTTCTCTTCCGACAAGAGGGGAGTCAAAAATAACTATATATCATTTTAAATTGCTCTGGTTGGTAACTCTACATTTTAAGACTATCAAGGAAGAAAAGTGTCTAATGACAGGGCTACAAGTGGATAAAGAGCTGACAGGGTAATTGCATTACCAGATGCTTCCATATACCAGTTAGCTGCTTCCTGGGCCTATTTGAAGCAACGGGTGTCAGGTCAGTAATTAGGCTCTTACAGACAAACTGGAAATGCCATCTGAACTCCTCTGAACACCGCCATCACTCCCATTTATGCCAAGTTCGATATGAAACACACCGTCACCATCCTTTCGCTGCAAGACTGCAAAAAGTTCCCAGGGACATCTCCCTCCTCGCTCCCACACAAGTTAATGAAGTCAATGCTTCCCCCGCATGTCAAAGAACTTGTTCCCAGGATGGCAGTACGTTGGTGCCCGTCGCTAACAAAAACACCCAACAGCAACCTAGACTCTGCTTTTTGATTCTTCTCTTCTGACTGTAGACTGGCTGACATATTCACACTCAGGGCTTCTTTGTCTTAATTTCCTTGTTTGATTTCCTAGTGTGATTGGTTCCTTGGAATAATGCAAAAGCCACAAGAGCCTGGAGAACTGGCTTTAAGTCCCAGATGAGCCATTAACTTACTGTGGAGCATTGGTTGGAATATGAGGCCAATTGGACATGTCCCCATTCATTGACTCAGGATGGGATCTACAAAGAAGGAATGGGACATGGGACCAGACTAAGCCATGGGACAGTGGTGTCCTGGGAGAGTGTGCTGTCCATCATTCAGGGTTGAGAGTCATAAAAGTATAGGAATAGCAGGTGATGGCCACTTGAACCATCTCTGTCAGAGGGACGATGTTGAACTCCAGTCTGAAGGTAGCAAACGTGAATAACTGACTTTTGAAAGTTTTAAAGAGCAGTCATCTTTGAAGAGGCCCATCAGTAGGCTTCAGGGTTGGCTGCCAGGCCAAGAATAGTCAGGGAGAGGATATCAAACCAGGCTGACAGAGAGGAAGGAAAGACATCTGGGACATCTGCTGTTTGGCCCACCCAAACAAGATTACCTTTCTTTCTGATAAGGAGCATCCTGGTTTTCTGTTAGGAAAATTCACTCTCCCACTCTCTGTCCGTGTGGTCGGGTGGGGTTGGCTTAGCCCACTCCCACACACCAGGGGATGAGTGTGATCCTTACTTCGGTCCAACAGAAAGCCCTGGAATTATCGGGGAAAGGATACTTTCTTTCTGATGAGGTTGCTCAGCTAGTTTCTGGGGGTCACCATAAGGAGAGAAACCACTTGAAAATAAAGCCAGTATGGAGGAGAAATGGAAAGAGCCCAAGTCTGAGTGACATTATGCAGTTTCCAGATGCAGCCATGCCTGAAACCAGAAGCAGCTTTGGACTTCCCAGTTACGGAATACAATAAATCCTCTTTCATTTGGTTTAAGGCAGTTTCAGTTGGATCTCATTCCTTGACAATGGAATAATCCTAAATAATAAGGTTGGCTAGAGCTCAATCCAAGAGGAATCGGGTACTGGTCAGCTCTATAAGAAACATTGCCTTGAACCATGGAATGTTCAGTTACCAAAGATAAACATAGGTGTGGGCGCCAAGGCAAAGCAGAAACACAGTTACCCAAACTAAGGCAAAAAGTGTGTAGTCAGGGGAGTTGATGCTGAGTCCCAGAGGGTCAGGTCTTTAAATGTCTCCCTCTCAGGTCAAGGCATCATGGGTCTCCTCGTTAGGTCTGGGAGCCCAGCTGTGAGGGGGCAGATGCTGGTTTTGATAGTCACACTGACCCAGGAACCTTGGACAGACCGTTTTCTTCCCTTGGTCCTTGGCTTCCCCATCTGTAAAATGAAGAGGTTAGATCATTTGCTCTTTAGATGCCCCTCCAGCCCCTGAAAACCATACTCTCCTTCTCCCATTTAGCCCCAGTGTGCCTCAGGGGTGAAACCAGAAGATGTAATGCCTGGGGTGGTTATTAGAGTTTCACAGCGATGGTTCCTGGGACTAGAATAAAGGGTTTTTGAGGGAACAGAATTTGTGGAGAATATGAAGGTGGAATATCCTGTCCACTGAAAACTTGGAATTTTATGAAACTCTCATTATAATGCCTTTTTACAATCTTTAAAACAAAGACATGAGTGGCACCTCTAAATGTTACATGGTCTTATTTTATATGATATGAATTTTACTATCCTATTTTTCTTTAATATTTCCATAAAATTGGTAGACAAGGAACAGACATGGAAAGATAGCATGGGCGCTAGGAGTTTGTGTGAAGATGTGGGTAAGAATGTGTGATGGCTTCTGAATTTTATAGTAGAGTGGCATTGCCTCCGCTCGGTCCTGTACCGAATATGTTGTGTTGGCTGAAGTTTTTAACAGTCATGAGAGGCTACCTGGCTTCTTGATCACTAGAAAGTCAAGTCAAGGCTCAGATGCAGCAAAGCAGCATCTTAATGTCAGGTCACCACTGGTCGTAAATGTGGCCTCCCACAGAATTGATTTTGGGGTGGAACCCTGAGAACTATGAGCAGGCCCCGCGTGGAGCAACCTCAGCCCAGGCTTAGGAGTCCCAAGGAAGACAGGCTCCCTCTCCCACCACTCTAATAATGAGGCCACTTTTCAAAGAGTGTTTTAGAAACATTAGCTTTTCATGATGCCCTCTGGGAAACCTGCTCTCAACAATTAAGTTTTGTCAGTCTCTGAGCTGGATACTGAGGATGAAGGAAAGGCTTTTCAGAGAAGATGGAAATTCAAGGAATACCTTAGGAAGACAGAACCACACATGGATAATTTCAATATGATGTAGCAAAAGCAGTGACGGAGATACCCACAGAGTACCAGAGGAGGCCACGTTGAAATACAATTTCAGGATGGGGGAGCGGGTATTTCTGGTGGGAGAATGAGGAAACCAAGTTTTTGAGAATGGCCTGATGCAACTTGCTGTGCTGAGCTCAAGCAGAAGATTTTCTCAATAGAGTCTCACTGGTTTCCATGACTGAGGCTGCTCGTCCCTGATGGGAATGGTTCTGATGATCATGTGGACACAGTCACTTCCGGTTTCATTAAAAAATAACACTCAAAAAAATCTAAAATACCTTTAATTTCAAGCCAAGACAAAAGATTCACCAACTGTATACTGTATAGCAACACCATCCACCACTGTGACGGGGAGTGAGGCAGACACCACCACAGACAGAGATCTGTGAACCCACCGAAGGGTGGAGATTTATACACAGGAGAGGGGCAGGGAGGCTGTTCATTTGCTTCTCCTCCAGGTGATAAGTTTTTCCCTCAGACAAAGCTGGACATAGTGGGAAGATGTGAGGGATGGGGGGATGTATTGTGGGGAAATCAGAGAATTGGAAGGTTAAGACAGTGTACAGATTTTCAGCATAGCCCCTCGTCGTTTTATTTGCAATGCCTGAATGAGTTAAAGGAGGCTGTGATTGAAGATCAAATTTACAAAGTTTTTGAAGTTGGTCCTTTCAGCCTGGTACAGAACACATTGATCGGGGATGGACCAAATTCTTGAGCCAGTTAACAACAGCTGTAAATGTACAAGGAAAAGAGCCCCTTTCTTACACAAGCACCTCTTAATAATCCTCATTGGAAACTGGTTAATGAACTGATGCTGATAATAAGTGAGCCAGAGGAAGAATAGCCAGAAGGGGCCTGGTGTCAAGGAGCCACAAGGGTTATTAACACAGCCACTGAAAATTAAAAGTGCATGAAGGAAAAAAGAATTACTGGGGTTTGCTGTAACTTCTACTATCTTAAAATTTTATTCTGCACCTAACGTATGGCGTATAGAGAAAAAAATGGGAGTGCATGGAATTAACTCACCTGATTTTGAATGCAAGCTCAGTGGTTTATCATTCAGTGTACTGATCTTCTATATTCTTGGTTTCTTCTTTCCTCTTTAGTAAAATGGGGTTAACAAGCCTCACCTCACAGGACTGTTGTTTGGATTAGAATTGAAATAAACAAGTCACCTGGCCGAGTGCCGGGACCAGAGTTGACATTCAATCAGCTATAGTCAATATTATCATTGTTATGCTCAAGTTCCTGTTGGCAAAACTTGGACCACAAAGTAAACGTTGACCCTCTAATCCTTTGGCTTTTAGTCCAAATTCTTAAGCGAAATTGTCTTCTGTTTCACCAATTAAAATATGGAGATATATAGGCCATAGATTTTCATCTCTTTTAACCTGAGAGTCACAGGAATGTTCAGTTGAAGATGATAGGGAAAATGCATTTCAACTCTCCAGCCCTACTAAAAATAATAATCTTTTTTAAAAAATAAGTGAGACTAAGAGAGACAATATACCATCTTCAAATGATAAAGAGAATGGCCACCACTTCAAACCCTGAGCTATGGAAAACACCTGCCAAATATCATCTGCTCTAAACTTGAGTGGTGGAAGATGCCAAGCAAAGATACACTTCACCTTTGATCTCAAGCAGAGTATGTTGTCCCTAACATGGCAACTTTTTGGGCAGTGTAGCCAACGGTTATTTGACGAAGGATCTAGAGTTGTGTACACAATACATCAGAGGTGAGCAATGCCCTTCTAGAGATCCCATCCAAGAACACGGATTGCGTAAAGAGTGAGCTCCAGGAATAATCAAATCATTGCCTCCTAGCTGGTAGACATGGTCAGAGGTCAAGTGGAGTCCCAAGAGGGATGGGAGGCAGAAAATTCAAGACGGCAGCACAGAGAATCTGGGGCTTTGCTGTAAGTCACGGCAACATCTCCAATGTTGAAAACTGGGGCAAGATATCCTCTCGGGTGAAAGAAATAATAGATGTTATGACTAGGATGAAAGATTCCATTTCCCCCGAGGTGAGGGCTCAGTCTGTCCCAGCTCCCTTTTCCCCTGTCCTTCTGCATATCATTTGTCTGTAGGTAGCCCCAAAAAATTTTAACCATGAAAAAATGTTAATAATATCAAAAAAGGGAGAAGAAAAGAGATATAAATAAATGGGATGTATGTATATGTATATATTTCAGGAGGAATTACCCATGTTAATGGAAAAAGAGCTCAAAAAATAATTCTACATAATTTTGAGGGGATTTTTCTCTACAAAAATGAATTAAAGGAAGATATACAATGGTTCAAAGAAGAGACTATCAACACAATAAGAACTGATAACCTAGAAAAGAAAGAAACGAAAAAACAATTGGGGATGAAAGCCATTTTAGAAGCAAGAAAAGCAGTAAACATAATCAATAAAAAAAACTCAGAAAAAACTTGAAAAAAATCACGTGAAGCAACAAAACTGCAACAAAAATTATGATAGCGAAATTAACGTAAAAGAGATAAATAAGGGCCAATACATGTATAATTGGTGCTTCTGAAGAAAATAACCAAAAAGCTATTTAATGACAAAAGAAAATTTTCTTAGATGAAGACTAAAATTTAAGGAGCAACTAATACATTATATCTCAGAAAAAAATAATAAAACATGATCAACATTAAATTAAATTCCAGTGAAATGACTGATCCTCAAGGGTAAAAAAAAATTATTGTCAACTAAACAAGAGAAACAGTTATCCAGAATGAACGTCAGTATTCAATGACAGAACAGAATTGACTATTATAAATAAATTTCTGAGGGAAAACAGAATAATCCCCAAATTGCATTCAAAGCCACATTAGCCTTCAATCACAGAAGTAATAAACAGACACCGTCAAGGATGCAATAACTGAGAGACTACAGCAGCCATGTCATTCTTTAAAAATTCCAGGGCCTGGCCCAGTGGCAAAGTGGTTAAGTTTGCGCACTCCACCTCTGTGGCCTCTGGTTCGCAGGTTCAGATCACGGGCGCGAAGCTACACACTGCTCATCAAGCCATGCTGTGGTGATGTCCCACGTATAAAATGGAGGAAGACAGGCACAGATGTTAGCTCAGGAGCAAACTTCATCAAATAAAAAGAAGAAGATTGGCAACAGATGTTAGCTCAGGGCCAATCTTCCTAACCAAAAAAAAAAAAATCTACTGGACCAGAAACCCAGTCAACAATGTTAGGAATAAAAGTAATGTGAGCTATGTTGAGACTAGTGGAAGTCATTGAGTCCATTCAAATGTAGAAATAAGATTAAATAACTATAAAAAGTTTGATTAAAGAACACATATAAATATTTTTAAGAGTAAACTGTAAAAATGATGTAACAACATAAAATTTAAATGTAAAAACAATAATATAACCAAGAAAAATCAAGGACTGTAGGGAGAGGTGATAGCGGAATTATGGACATGCTAACTTTTTCATCTTTCACAGTAAAAATCATCAGATACTCATTAAAGTTGAGGTGTTCTTCTAAGAAAACTACAAGTTTTTTCCATGACTTTTATGTCATTTTTAACGAGGAAATATTTATCTAAAGCCCACTTTCACTTTCTTGTTGCTGTTGCTGTGTTCAGTAAAAAACGTGTTTGATTTTTATTCAAATCATGATTACAATTTTTCTAGAAATAGATATTCTTTCTAGCTATATGGTAATTTGTTTCCCATTAAATATATAAAGGTGCCCAGAATAACGATTACCAAATTTTGACAATTGTTGCTTCTGAGTGACTTAATATTAAATTTTTGTAAACTTTTTCACTTCTCCTAGCTGCTTGCATTTTTTCATAATTATCAGGATTTTTAAATAAAAGAACAATTGTTTATCCTTATAACAACATTTAGCATCAGAGAAGAGCCAGTGAGAGAAGAACCAGTGAATAAGACCACTGGCCACACTGCCGGCTAGCCCCATTTTCTCCTGGTGTCTTGGGCCCGAGTTAAGGAGAGCTACATAAGTGGGGATCTGATGCTCCACTTGCTCGTGTCAGTCAAACACAGCCCTCTCCATATCACTCTTCCTCGAGCCGTGCTACCACCTGGAGGCATCTGATCCTCTGGAGCTCCAGACCATTGGGAAGGGAGGCTGATGAAGAGCCGTCTTAGAAGAGAGGTCTTTCCGCTTCTGTCCGATCATCCCTCCTTACTGTCCAGTGCCTCTCATTGCACTTACAGTAGCACTTGAAGTCCTCACCATGTCCGACAGGGTCCTGTGACATCCAGCCACGACAACCTCACTGCCCCTACGGCCACTCCAGCATTGCTCCCTGTTCCCAAATGCTCCAAGCTTGTTCCCAGTTTAAACCCTTCGCTTTACCTTTGCCTAGAATGCTCCACTCCACATCTTCACATTTCCTCAGCAGCTCATCCTCTGAAACCAGCCCATTCGTTCATTCCTTTACTTGCTTACTATGTCTTCCCTTCTCTGGGCTTCAGGAGATGAAGGACCACCTCTGGCTTGTTCACTGCTGTGTCCCCAGTGCCTGGAACTACTCCTGGCACATAGTAAGCACCCAATAAATACCTGTGGAACCAGGACTGGTTTCATGGGCATGGGACCTAAGCACGTGGCCCCACATTCAGAAGAGCCCTGCACTTGAATGAATGCTCTGCTATTGCTGTCTTGAGATTCTTAATAATTTCTGGACAAAGAGTATCATATTTTCATTGTGCGTTGGCTCCCACAAATTGCATAGTTGGTTCTCTGTGGGATGAATAGATGAATGAATAAATCCTACCTCTAGGCCAGTCACCTCGGAGCCTAGGTTTCCCGCAAGGTAAGGAGGCTAATCGCCCCCTGCCTGACTCACAGCGCATCATCGGATCACAACAGAGAGAGAAGAGAAAGCACAGCCAAGAAGATTCTTCAAGACGTACCCCGACCCAACACACAGTTCTTCCACAAGGCTAACCACACCCAACCTATGCCTGCAGCACTAAGCGATTTTTTTTTTTTTAACTTCAAAGGCCCTTTGCTTACGCTGTTGGTCTGTTTGGAATGTCCACCCTATTGTCTGCCTGGTTAACTCCTCATGATTACCAGGACAAAGAGAGGGTGTTTCCTGCTCAAGAAAGCCTTGCCCCCCAAGAGGATGAGCAGGCTCTCCTCTAAACTCTTTCAAAATCCTTTGCTTGCTTTTATTATAGCGATGTTCATCCTGTGAGGCAGGAACTGTTATCTCTTCAATTTCACAAACATCTGCTTTTCTGCCGTGTGGCCGATCCTATAATTGACACCTGGGATCCAGAGGTATCTGAGGCTCCATCTGGCAGGACAGACAGACAACTCCTCATCTCTTCTTCCATCTCTACTGAACTCATAGAAGGTGCTCAATAATTGTTTGTGGAATGAATGAATGACTCGGAGTTGGGAGTGAGACTGGGGGATCTGGTTTCTTACCAAGTCTTTGCCATGAATATGCAGCATGACCTTGGACAAGTAATTGGTCCTCTCATGTGAGCAGTTTCCCCTTCTGCAAAATGGGAGGAGGGAAGGGCCAGACTAGATATGCTCTCTCCTCTCTGGATCCAAGCATCTACAAATAATCCATCAAACCACCAACAGAAACTAGCATTTCTTAGGCACATCTTGGGTACTGGGTAGTTTGAATAGCATTTCCTCTAGTCCTCACCGCAACCTCATAAGGTAGACGATTGTCTCAGTTTTCAGTGGAAGAATGCATGGCTTGGAGACTTTAAATACATTTTGCCCACTGCAACACAATTTTTAAATGACCATTTCAGGATTGGAATTTACCTACTTGACCCAAAGCCCGTGATCCCAACCTCGACACAGCACTGTCTACACGTCCCATCTCTGCTTCTCTTTTGTCCCAAGCCTCTAGCTGGTCTAAAAACAGAACACCAAGTTGGGTTAAGAATAGAAAGTATAAAATCCTGCATATTTCATGTGGTTTTTCTACTGGTCACTCTCCTGCTAGCCTGGGTTGGAACCCTGGGCACTCCCCCCTTCGGCTGGCAGGAAGCACCCCTCAAATTCATGGAAGTCTATCTCCAAGGGGCTCCTGTAAATCACACCCACAGTGCACAGACCTGTCACCCACGCCCACTTGGGTCAAAGAGAAGAGATGGCCTTTCCCCAAGAAGCTGGATGCCAAGTTCCTCTTCCATCAATCCAAGGTCGTGACTCGGGTGCTGGAGTGGTGACAGAAGAGCTCCCATGTGGCTGTCCGGAAGTCAACCATGTGACAGATCCTCCAAGGTACTCCAGCCCTTTCGCCAGGCTCCCCCTCTGACAGTTATTACTGCTGCAGTAAATTCTTCAGCGAAACAAACAGGCATGCTGTAAATTTATTAGTCTGGGCACTCTGTGTTACTTGATATAACGGCTAGTCTTAAACAGGTAACTACTGCAGTAAATAAACCAGTTTATTTAGGCACTGGCAGCCCTAAGTGTTCATGGGGGCCTGGAGAAATGGCCTGGGCCTTTAAAAGCATGATATATGCCTGCATAAATTACATTTGCCCACTCAGATATCTGATGGCAACACACCACCTGGGAAGAATATGGCACTTTATTTTTTATTTATTTATTTTTTGAGGGTGAGAAAGATTGTCTCTGAGCTAACATCTGTGCCCATCTTCCTCTATTTTGTATCTGAGATGCCACAACAGCATGGCTCGATGAGAGGCGTGTAGATCCACACCCGGGATCCGAACCTGTGAACCCCAGGCTGCCAAAGAGGAGCACAGGAACTTAATCACTACACCACTGGGCCGGCCCCAAGTATAACACTTTAGAACATCTCTGTGAACTGCAAAATGTCTATGTACAGGAGACATGAGACTAAATGTATAGGTGTATACGTAGGTAGAATTTGTATCTGGGGTCTCAGTGTAAAGCAAACCAATGCCCAGACCTTGCGTACCATGGGGATGCACGTAAAATACATTGGGATCTTTCTGTCAAGCTGTTTGCAGAGAATAAATGAGAACAGAAGATGGGAGAAGAGAGAGGGGAAATAACGTTTGTTGAACTAGGCCATCGGAGCTCAGACATCCTGTCCGCATCACCCTTGCATCCTCTAAGGCCTCGTGCATCTCTGGACACCACGCGTAGGCAAATAATAAATGCTGGGCCTCTGTGCCAAGTTCTGAAGTGGGCTCTTTACACAAATGTTTACTGGGACGTGTATTAATCTCCCAGAGCTGCTGTAAGAAAGTCACCACAAACGGGGTGGCTTAAGCACAGAAACTTATTCTCACACAGCTCTGGAGGCTGGAAGTCTGAAACCAAGCTGTCAGCAGGACCACGCTCCCTCTGAGGCTCCGGAGAAAACCCTTCTATGTCTCTCCCGGCTTCCGTGGCGGACAGCAGGCCTTGGCATTCCTTGACTTACAGCTGCACCGCTCCCGTCCTGCCTCCGTCTTCACACGGCGTTCACCTCTGTATGGAGTCTCCTCTTCTTGTAAGGACACCGGTCACATTGTAGTAAGGGCCCATCCTCCTCTAGAAAGACCTCATCTTAATTGCATCTACAACAACCTTGTCACCAAACAACGCCACCCTTTTGCGTTCTGGGAAGGACACGAATTATGAGGGAGACTGCCCAACCCAGTGCAGATGCCTACCAGGTAGCAAGATGCTTCAAAACATATCATCTCATCTTACCCTTGCACGGCTTTGTGGGGTAGGAATCCTTACGCCCATCTTACAGATGAGGACACTAAAATTAGCAGAAGTCAAATAACTTCTTGAACAAGTCTCAGAACCAAATGAGGCCAGTGCTGCAGCTCAGCTTGGATTCGAAGTCCCCTTTGCCCCAGGACACTAAGAGGCAATTCTTTGCCAATGCTCAAACCACGTGAAGGTTCCTTTAGAGCCCTCTCTTAAAAAAACAGCATGGATGCAGGAATGCATCCACCATGTGTTCAGTGATGTTCATCTCATTGGAAAACATAGTTTGAATTGTTTAAAGGCCAATTGCAAACACTCAAGGAGCCAGGGCCAAGAGAAGACAGTATATAACAGAACCAGAGCTTTCTTCAGACCATATTTGGATTCAGTTGCCTCTTACCCAGAGCCCTGAAAATAAATGCACCGATAAATAATTATTTTCTGCCCCACATATTACCAAATATGACTGTGCCCAGTCTGGTGGCCGAGGAGCCAACCCATTGTTCAAATGCCTGGCCCCACCCCCAACTTGGCTGCAAAAAAATGTGGCTTCGCTTTCTTGTGAATCCCAACTCAAAAAATACAATGGTGTGCAGTCAGCAGATGCCTCGTGTTGGCTCACCACTGCCTGCCGCCCTGTGATCAATTAGGAAAATACGAAACCATGGGGCTTTCTCCGAATATGGTCAAGAACACGGCCTCTTCAGGATCGGGCGATTCCGGCACCTTCTGCTTGAGAGATGGTGCACAGAGCCCTGCACTTGCACAGTGTCCCCATTCAGAGTCACCATTCTCAGAAAATGTGACCGCTGGAAGGCGCACTGTGGAAAATCCGTTGTGTTTTGCCTTGGGGTAAATTCTAGGTGAGAATGACAGTGGGTATCATTCAGTCCCACCCAGGGAGGTGAACTGTAACAACAAAATACATAGGATTTATGGACACAAATAGGGCTAGATTTGAAACCTACTCCACTATCCACTGGCCATGTGATCTTGGAGAAGTCACTTACCTCCTTGGTCTCTATTTCTTCATGTGAAATGAATCGTACCCACCTATGTACAGATCAAATGTGCTAACACGGATGAAATTCCTAGGCCAGAAAAAGACTTAAAAATTGGATTCCCTCACCGCAATCTCCACAAGTGGGGTAACCGAGGTAGACGTTGACCATTATAATCTGGACTAGTAGAGTCAAGATTTGAAGCCAGATCTCCATACAGGCAGGTTTTGCTGTCTGGAGAAGGAGCAGTTAAGGGTTTTCTATGGGATACTGCCTTAACAAGGTGTATTACTGCCCCCATGTCTACACTCTAGTGGGATCTTAATCCAAAACCCTTGAACTGTCTGCTGACATGTTCATCTGCCCCAGTGGGCCATGAGCTCCTCGAGAGGACAGGCCAGGTCTCCTTCATCTCAGTGCATCAAGTGCCTGGTAGACGGCCTGGCACGTTGAATGCCTTAAGAAACACATGTTGAACAAGTGAAGGGGAGAGAAACCTTCCCTGTGCCCTCATGCTGCCTACACTTCCCCCGCCATGGCCCCAAGCCATTCTGGGGGCCATGGCTTCACTGCATGGTTTCTTCCTCAGAAGATTGCAAGATCCATGGTAGCAGTGCCGAAGGCGCCCTAAGTCTCACTCCTGTGACTGAGTGCAATGCCTGGCACACAGTAGGTCCTCAATACATCATTGCTGAAAAGAGATTGAAAGGCTTCTATCAGCACACGGGAGGAAAAGAAGGGGAGAGTGGATTAAGTTGTCTGGGACACCGACCACATGCCAGGGACTATACTTGGTGTCTTCCTCTCAGAGGGCACCCGCTAACACCCACGGGCACACACGCCCATGCACGGGCAGCAGCCTCATCCCCATTTTTGCAAATGAGCAACACTGAGGTTGAAAAAGGGAGCCAACTTGCTCAAGACCACCCAGCTAGTGACTGTCAGAGCTCCAGGGAAGCTCCAGTCTGCTGGCAAAATCCTTCTGCACCTCATTGCTTCTTCGAAATCTGAGAAAAACGTTGTTTCCTTTGCCGTTTTACCTAGAACTAACCAGGAGCCCCTCCTTTCTCGACCTCCTGCCGTCCCTGGTGTGAGGGACCCACCGGGAAACCAGCAGGGCTGAACCGTAAGTTACACTGGCTGCAGGCAGAAGTGAAGGGCCCGACTTTCTGGCCAACACACGTTTAACATTCAGCACCTTCTTCTGCACAAGCCTGGGGCCCTCAGCCTTCACCGTCAGGGGTTGGTGGATGTAGGCGAGGGGAGACCCTCCTCCCAGGGCTCTGTGGGAGACTGAGCAATGCGCCAGCGAGCTGGGCCAGGCACATGTCCCAGTGGCCGGCCGCCACGAACCAGGGGATGGAATGCCGCTTGCGGTGCCCATGGTTTCCTCAGGCATGTGGGAGGCCACTTCACAACATGAAATCCAACCTTCCACGTGTGCCCTCGCTCGCTGGTGTGCCCCATGGCAGAAGCAAGGGCGTCTGTTGCCCGGGACATTGGAGATTCACAGAGAGAAACTGCAAATCCCAGAGACCTCAACAACTTATATGGGGAGGAAGAGGACCAGCAGAATTAAGTAGTGACTGAGGGCATGCTACTCTCCAAACCAAGCTCCTTACTCTGATCGGCCCGTTCAATTCTCAAGGAAATACCTCAAAGGCCATTTTACAGATGAGAAAACTGAGGATCATCAGAGACGGAAAACAGTGAAGGAGCAAAGTGCTTCTATTCCACCCCCAATAGTAAATTGGGGAGCAAGAAGCTAACATTAGGGTCTGGAGATTTCTTGATCTGATCAAGAATATTCTGAGTGCAAGCCCTGGGCAGCAGGGAGCTATGCCCGCCTCTCTGTTCATGGGAAATCCACCATGGGGAAAGCATCACAAACACCCACTGTTTGTGTGAGCTCCCTTCCTTATCCTTTCTGAAGGAGATCGCAAACTTCATCATGTGCTCTGCTTTGTTCCTTTTGGGGCTCATGGGGCATGTTCTAAAGGTTATATGTGTTTGCTCCCCTGCAGAGTTTGAGCCCAGGTTTTCAGAGTGACAGTCACGTGGTACTTTGGTACCCATGAAGCACATGGCCATACGTGGGCTCCCATCTTTGGGAAGCAGAACCGCAGCCATCTAACAATGAGGAAAGGAAGCTCAGAGAGCCGGAGCAACTGCCCACCACAGGAAAGCCCTGAGGGCAGACTCAGGGCTGCCCTCTCCAAGCTGCTTTGCACCAAATGATCTGCATTATGTGGTCCCCAGAAGCCCCTGCTTGCTGAGCACCCCAGAGGTCTGTGGTCTGGAAGCCCCTCATGTGTCCCCTTCCAGATTCCTCTACAGACACAGCTTGAGCAAACTGGACTCCGCCCTCACTCATCTCCAGCACACTGGACACATCGGCCCGACATGTCTTTCCAATTAGGCCAGTCCTGAGCTGCAGGGAAACAGGAAACCGCTCCCAACCTCAGACCCATCCAGACGCAGGAAACTGGGCAGAGACAGGGGCGGCCCCAGCCGCGGTGTCAGCCTCCAGCCACGCCTGCCAGACACTGCCCACCCCTCCCGCTGCAGGCCAAAGACCTTGCTCAAGGAACAGAGATGGAAGAACGTGCCCCACCGCTTCGTACCTCTGAAGTCTTGAGTAGATTTCTCTTTCACTCCAAGCCTCCTGAGAGAGGCAAGTGTGTGACGGAGTCCTACTTAAAGGACCGTGGTGGGACACAACCATGAGATAGTGTTTGCAAACCCTAGCTCAGCGCCTGGCACATAGTAAGCGCTCATTTGTGCCAAGGAACAGGCAGGCTCTTTACGCAAGCCATCCCATTTGCGCCTTGCAGCTGCCCTGGGAAGGGTGTATTTTGGATCCCATTTTACAGATGAGAAAACTAGGTCAGAGTCTGTGTAAATTGCACGTGGAAAGAGCACGTGGTCCTGAATCAGGCCCGTACTGCTTTGGATCCCAGCCCTGCCATTTGCTAATTTGGGACAGACTAACTCGACAGTTTAGTCCACACCTGTCACCGTGTTTGAAGACATCATCTCCAATTCCTGTTCAACCCCTGTGGACGGTGTCATGGGTTCCACCATGGGATGGAGGCCCCTGAGGTCCAGAGCGTTTACCTAGTATGGCCCCAATGCCACCAGGAGTGACAAACTGACATTTAACTCTGTAGCAGCTCTCAGTGCTTTCCAAGCCTCGTCCCCCCACATAGCCTGTCAATGATCTCTCTGTGCAGGCTCTGGCAGAGGACGCATGGTACCTGCTCTTCAGAACGTGTATCTAGAACAGAAATGAAATGCTGAAGGAGCTGGGATCTGCGCTGGGTGGCACTGAATGAGCACTTTCCATGATGGATGGCTTAAGGACCCCCCACAAGCCTCTCGAGCCTCCCTTTGCCCCTGGAGGGCCAGCTCTTGTTCCTTGAAGATCCACACACAGCCATCTGCATGTCCCAGCTCAAGACTCAAAAGTTGGCGGTTCCTCAAAAAATTAAACATGGAATTATCATATGATCCAGCAATTCTATTTTCAGGTAAACAACCAAAAGAACTGAAAGCAGACCTTAAACAAATATTTTCACACCCATGTTCAAAGCAGAACCATGCACAACAGCCAAAAGATAGAAACAACCCAAGTGCCCATGGAGGGATGAATGCATAAGCACAGTATGGTCCAACCATACAATGGAATACTATTCGTCCTTAAAAAGGAAGGAAATTCTGACATGCTACAACATGGATATTGTACTAAGAGGACGTTATACTAAGTGAAATAAGCCAGACCCCAAAACACAAGTATTGTATAATTCCACTTATATGAGATACATAAAATAGGCAAATTCATCAAGACAGAAAGTAGGACAGAGGTGGCAGGGCCCTTGGGGAGGGAGGAAAGGGAAAGGGGCGTTGTTTAATGGCGGCCGAGTTTCTGTTTGGAATGATGGAAAAGCTCTGCAGATGGATGGTGGTGATGGTTGCACGACGTTGTGAATATGCTTAATATCGCTGAACGGTGCTCCCAAAAACGGCTGACACAAATGGCCAGATTTCGTCATTTCTTATGGCTGAGTATTAGTCCATTTGTGACAACGTGGATGGACCTTGAGGGTATTATGCTGAGTGAAATAACTCAGAGGGAGAAAGTCAGATACCATATGATCTCAATCATAAGTAGAAGATAAAAACGACAAAAAAACACATAACATTGGAGATTGGATTGGTGGTTACCATAGGGGGAGGGGGGAGGGGAGAGAGCAAAAGGGGTGATTAGGCTCCCATGTGAGGGGACGGACTATAATTAGTTTTCGGGTGGTGAACATGATGTAATGTACACAGAATTCGAAATATGATGTACATCTGAAAAAAAATGTTTGAGTAGTATATTTTATGTATGTTTTGTCACGATAAAAAAAGAAAAGGAAAAAAGTCAGCTAAATGCATTCACTGGGGAACTTCCCCCCAAAAGTTCAATTTAGTGACTGCCTGATTTGGCTGAGATCCCCCCAAACCGGGAGTGGACAGGAGGCAGGTGGTGTTCCTCCGGGGGATCCTTCAGGCAAGCCCCACATTACGCCCTTGTCCTCCTCGGCAGGCACTCAGTGCACAGCCCTTCCACAAGCACCGTCCACGTGGATAGGGCTGGGGAAGGCCCAAAAGAGTTAGGGTGCAAAGAAACAGAGCCATTTGAGTAGGACAAATGAACTTTCCTGCAAAGATAGGGTGTTTCAGATCTTCTCGGAAGGTGAGGGAGCGGAAGGGTTAATGAGAAAAAGAAAGATCAATGTTTCTCCATGAAACTTTACAGTCACAGATTTTAATGCAAAGAAGCTGTTGAATGTGAGCTGCGAATCTTTGATGAAAACTAATACAGCAAGTCAAATGCCTTCCACATTGTCTGTGCTCCCACGGAGCACCGAGCCCTCCGCAGAAAGCTCGTTCACTCACACGGAGAAGGAATCAACGGGCCAGGCTCAGAGCTCCTCTGGTTCCCCTATTTTAACTAACATTGTTTTTTTTTAATTTAGGGGAAAAAAAAGCCTCTGCTAAAATAAAGTAAAATAAAAAGACTGCCAAGTAGGTAAAGGTACCAAATCCATTGTTTTTAAACCTCGATGAATTCAAACTCTTCCAAGCTCAGAACGATGCTAAGAACGTATGACATCAACCTCTCCCTGCACCCACTTTTGCTTGTAGATCGTTTACAAACTCGTGTGTGTGTGTGTGTGTGTGTGTGTGTGTGTGTGGCCGCCCCACCAGCACACCAGCCCAGCTTTTACGTTAGTAGATCCAAGTTGTCTTCACAGCCGGAAGGAATCAGGCACCTCTGGTCCAGTATACATCTCCAGAGGGAAACCGAGCCCCTGAGGGTCCATTAACTTGTCCAAAATCACTGATGGAGCTTTCCTGACTCTCCATCCAGTGCTCCTTTCCCCACACACGAGCCTCTGCTCAAAGAGCAACTTGAACCTGGGAATTAGGCCCAGGGAGCTTCCCGTGGAACCAGACAGGCTTTGGAATATTTGTCTAGAATATTACCCTGCTTTTGTGAAGGCATTTGGAACAGCAATTGCATCCTTCAGACTCTATCTTCTAGAAATAAGCCGGCACCTCGATATGGCATCTGTTACAAAGCCAGGAATTGTTTTCACTCGCTATTCCACTCCTAATTGTTTCATAGACGTCCGTTAACTTTTGAATCATAATATCCCCCTCGCCGTTTCCAACCCGAGTCCTGGCCCCGAGTCTTCCGCACCCTATCATCACGGTAGAATTTTTCTGCCATTATTTTATTTACAGAAAAAATCAATAAATTGTTTGTGATTCCTCTAATTGAGACCACATGCCCATAGTGTAGAAATTCAACATTTACCTTAAACAGTAAATCTATTCTGTCAGATGCGATGATGTGGGAGTTGTTAGGAAAAGATAATGATCTTATTCCAGGCGCACACACACACAGCAGTTAAAACTGAAGTTTCCAGAGGGAAGAGGACCAGTGTGCTGTGTGTTTCACAGGCTGTTTCTAGCACCCTGCAGGATGCCCTGGGCAGCTCAACACGGCCTACGCTAATATTTCTTGATGATATTTCCTAGTGTGGTTGAGCATGAGTTGATCTGGATACAGACGCCCACATAGTGACCCTTGACGTAGCAGGACGAGGACTGAATTAGGAGTCAGGAAACCCGGGTTCTAGCTCATGTCTTACACTTGCAATCACTGTGACCATCTGTGCAGTCATGCCAGGTCACAATGGCGTATATATATATATATATATATATATATATATATACATTTCTCCAAGAGCCTAAACAGCCCCATTTTATACGGGAGGAACCTGAGCTTAAAGCTGGTGCCCAAGGTTACCTGGCTGGACAGTACTGGTACCAGCCTGCTCCATATCCCATGCCGCACTCAATGTTGGTAAGCCTTAGGGAAATCTTTTAGCATCTCTTATCCTCAGTTTCTTTATTTGTTAAATGGGACGGTTGGACAAAAACTATTTTAAAAATCTTTTCCAGCTCAGAACTCTGACGTGCTGCTTGAGATCACAGCATCCCCACCTGAAATGGTGCCATTGGAATCACTCTGCATCTTAAGGCATCATTGTGTGTGGAGTCTAAGGAGGCCCATGGGCCATGCTGAGCAAATAAGCTGCCATCAATGGCTCACAAAAATGGCTTGGCACTGTGTCCTTGCAACACTTCCCGTCAAGAGGTGATGAGTTCATATCCCACCCTTGACTCAGGGCAGACCGTGGGACCACAGCAGAAGAGAAAGTGTGCCAAATCTCAGGGAAAACTTTGAGAGGCTCTGCATGCCTCTGCTCCCACAGAGAATGCAGCCCAGCTAGCATGCCCTAGCTGGTTTGCAGAAGAACATAGAGGCCACATGGAGGAGAGGTGGTCCCAACCTACGCCATCTCCTCTAGTCATACCTATTACGACATGACAAACCATCTTGAACTTTGTGGCTTAAAATAGCAATTTGTTATTACCTTTGTAGGTCCTGCAGGTCTCACATGTGTTTGCAAACAGATGGCGGTTGGGCTTGAAATCATCTGAAGGCTTGACTAAGTGGACATCCAAGACGGTGTCTTCACTTAAACATCTGGAGCCGCACCAGGGTAGCTAGAATCTCTCGGGGCTGGCCAGACAGCTCTCTCCGTTCTCTCTCTTCTCTTTCCCTGTCCTTCTCCTTGTGTCTCTCCCCCTTTCCCCTTCCTCGTCTCCATTCCCCTCTCTTCACCTCTCCATCTCCTCCACATCCTCCTCTTGCTGTCTCTCCTCACCCTCCTTTGTCCTCTCCACGTGGCCAGCTTGGGATTCTTCAGAGCATGTCTTCTCCTCCCCAGAGAACAAAGACTGTGGCTCTTTCACCTCCATGGGCCCCACCCAACCCCCGCGCTGGGCTGCATGCTGTCTGCTACTGCAACGCTCCGATGTTGGACTTTCCCCCTGAGACTAAGCCCCAGTCTCAGTGTTGCCATCCAGGGGTTCCTCCTGTGGCCTCAGGGGTGAGTCAGAAAACCTCCATGCAGGACCCTTCCAAGGAGGGATAATGTGATCCTGGTTTGATCTAAAGAACTCCTTAACCTGTCCTCACGTAGCAGGACTTCGAGTTCCATCACCATCCTAGCTTCCCACTGCCCTCCTGAAGGTCTAGAAACTTCTCTTAAAATGGGGCACCTACAGCTGAATGTAACTCTCAGGAGACATCTGACTTAAGCCAGTCACACCAAGCCTATCACCTCCTTCATTCTAAGAATCATATTTCTGTTCATGCAGCCAAACTACATTATCCTTTCTGATGTCCACGCTGGTAGCATGGGATTTTGTAAAGCCACTGCATTCCACACCCAACACCTGCAGGATTCAAGGGAAAAGGCTGATTATGCTATTTGTCCCTCTTCCTCATCTTGGAAATTTGTTTTTTTATAGACTCCGTGTCAGAAACTTTGCCTCCACTCCTGTTAAAAAGAAGCTAGCCCTATTTTACAAACTGGGGTTTTGGGGGCCGCAGTGTAAGGTTTGGGACCACAGATCCAGACTCATGTCAAATTTCCACACTTCCTCCCTGTGTATGCGGGGCGGGGGGGGGTCCCTTCTTATCCACGCTGAGCCTCTAATTCATAATCTAGAAAGTAAAGGCAGCAATGCCCACTTTCTTCTCAGCAGGTGCAGAGCAGCATTTTGAGCATCCAGCACTGTGTCTGATCCACAGGGCTCCAAATAAGTGGAAGAAGTTCTTATTAATAACAGTATTAATAATTACAAAAGTGAGACCAATTCAATCACAATATATTTCATGGAGTCTCAGAATTCAGATGAATGGGAATCCTTTAGATCTTTGTCACACTGTCCAAGGTATTTATAATCCAGCTCCTTGTCCTCCACAAATGTGGTAGCCCTGTTGACATTTTCGACTGACTTATTAAGAGAACTTTGAATCAGACAGGGAGGAACATCAAGCTATCTACCAACCAGCATCTGCCATGGATAGTTCTTGAAATCGCTTTTTAATCTCCCTAAGTTTGTCATCACCATGTCCATATTTCTCCATCATGGCTGCGTAATTAAAAATCAAAGTAAAATATTAAGTTCTTAAATTCCTTCAAGGCCATCCTTTTATTTTCTTCTCTCCTATCCCTGGAGCATCCTTCATTTTCTTACTGAGCTCCCCCACCAGCATCTTCAAATAACTGAGAGCAGTCTTTCTATTACCTCCCCTTCCCAAATCACAACTCGACACCCTCTGCTTGGCCTGCCCTCTTTGTTGGAATATGTTCAATTCTCATTGTCTGGAAAATAGGCAATTTTTAAAAGTTGCTTTGTTAATAAAATGCTTCAGTTTAAAAAGTTTGCTCAGCAGCGTGTGTCTCTTAATATGTGTCAACTTCTATTTGGATCAGTTGACGTGGGATGCTATATTAATTATTCATTTTTGCAGAATGGAAATTAATTATTGTGCATGAGATTCTAAACACATATGGCAACAGTGCCGGCTGGACTGGTCCCCCTGCCAGGATTTCAGAGACTCAGATTCAGAGGTAATATGTTGTTTTGCAAAGCCAAGACCTCCTAAGGGTTCGAAGATAGAAGAATTGAAAAACTGACATGTTTCTGTACGTGGTCCAACTCCTGCCCCTCCTTGAATGCACTCCTGACTTCCTGCTTCCCTTCCAGAATCCGTGCTGGTGAGGGGAGCGTCTGAGTCCATCACTACAGCTGCAACCACCTAAAACCTGGAGTCTCAGTCTTTGTCTCCAAATCTGTCTTCCTGCAGTGGGTGGGACCACTAACCTCTTCGCCCCGAATCCTTCCATAAGAGTCCTCCTGGAGGGGAGGGCAAGGTCTGGAGTGTTCCCTCTACACTCCCTCCTACTTCTGCCACTTTATCACATTGCAATGGGATTGTTTGTGCAACCATCACAGCCATAATTTGGTGAGTCCTCTGTGGGTAGGAATTATGCCTCATTCCTTCTTGCATCCCTCATGCCCACTGGAGACAGGGAGCTTATTAAACTGAGTTGGACCTATTAGTTTCATGAGGGGAAAGAGCTCACAGAAGTACCTATGCCCTTCGAGGAAAATGAGGAAGTCAGTCAACTCCTGGTAGAAGAGAGAGCAGAGCGCACATCTTAATTCAGAAAGAAGTTAATGAAAGCTCTGGATACACAGGAGGCAAGGGTCTAGCCCCACGTCCAAGGAGGATGGGCAGCTCTGGAGCCAGTAGAGGAGGAATCACCTTGCTCAAGGGCACCCCATGAATAAACCATGGAACAAGGTAAATCTGCTCAGAGTTCAGGGCTCTTCCCTCCACCCCAAACGCCTGAGTCTTCCCATATCCCAGATTTCACCCTTCCACCCTGGGAACCCTCACTGTGATGACCTGTCTATCCTGGTCTTCCAGTTCTTACAGGTATTTTCCAAAACACCCTTGATCTCAGCCCAGAAAGCCACCTCTCCATTCTTCTCGAAGTCCCTCCCCACGTCTTCATTTTCTTAAAATTCCCACAATTCTGTATAGTAAAAAAGCATCCTTCCATCTGGGAAGGTGGCTGTTCGCCATGATACCTCAGACACGTTACCCTGAGTTCACATTCCAGGGAGACCCCTCTCTGGCTTTCTAACCTGAAGCAAGTCACATCCTCTCTCAGACCTGCAGTTTCCTCCATCTATAAAACAAGGGCAAAGCATAGCCACCAGGTATTTACAAAGGTCAAGTGAGAGTACGTGAGATTGCCCAAGACATAGTAGCTGCTTCATAAACGCTCATTGAGGGCCTGTTTTCCTTTCTTCCCAAAAGCTGGAATAGACACAAACCTTCAAACATCTCTCTCTCCAGGTGAACTTGAGGGTTCATAATGAAACGGGGAGATATACTTCAGACTGGCAACCCTGAATGTGGGTTTACATCCACCACTGGTACAGAAACAAGGCATGGTGGGAAGAAAGAGGGACTTCAAAAGGAACTTCTAGAGTTCTGCCCAATCACCTACTGACTGCTTATTCTTGGCCTCAGTTTTCTCATCTATGGGAGGAAAATGTTGGCTTATCTCTGAAGTCCCTTCTAGACATAAGATGCTAAGTTTTGATGCCAACCAGAGGAACTCTGACCGTAACTCACTGGGTTATTCACTGGAAGGGAGGTATCATCTCCTGAGTACTTATTATGTGTCAGGCATGGCAATAAATAAATAGCAATAGCCATTTCTCTTCATTACTGATGCCTGCTATTGGCCAAGCATCATCCTACACACTTCATGATCATGTGGACTGTCTCATTTGATCCTCTACAACTCTACCAAGGAGGATTTCATCTACTTGTCACATGTCAGAAATATGAAGCACAGAGAGGCTGAGCAACTTGCCAAACATCACACATCTACTGTGATTTGAGCTCTGGTCTCCAAGACTCGTAAACTCATGCTTTTCATCTCTTCCTGTCCTGCCCCTTTTGGAGGTTCCCAGCGGACAGCATCTCAGGAAACCTGCCACTTTCCCTTCATGTCAGTGATCACTTGAAAAGTTTCAAGGAAGGTATCTCAGAGGATATTGATGGTTGAGCAGGAATTCGCCAGGCAGAGAAGGACCCAAAGAAATACCATGAAGAGATAGGATAGCTCAGAGTATGGATCTAGAGACTGTCCCCCAAGCTTGAATCCTTATGCTGCCACTTGCTGGCTGTGTGATCTTACTTGCCCTGTGCCACAGTTTCCTTATCTATAAGACAGAAAAAACAATCATTCCTGCTTCATGGGGTTGTTGTGAGGATGAAATGACTGAATACTTAGAAAGTACTTAGAACAATGTCTAGCACATAGGAATGAATAAATAGATAGTGAATAAATGTTTCCTGTCACTGCTGTAATTCTGGGTAGGGGGAAAAGAATGAGGTGAGAGGAGGCAAAATTACATGCAGTTCCTGAAAGCTAACGGACATTTCTTGTGGATGAAGGGTAATGCTGGAGGCAGGGATTGACAAGAGATGGAGTGGGAGGAGGAGGCCTGGGGCATAAATCAAAGGGCCCAAATTCCAAGGCCAGTTGCGTGAAGAAAAAAGGAAGTTCTCTGCAGGTGTTCAGCAAGAAGTAGAAGAGAATGCTTTAAATGTGTGGCAGTATATCTCATGGACACATAGCTTCGGTTCTTGGAAGGTGATGCCTCCCCATAGTTTCTACACTCAAGTGTTGACCTTGAACTCTGTGGACACAGACAGAACCTAGCCCTCTTTAAAAACTGTGATATCTTTGTCATGAGATAATGCCATTCCTTCCCCTAGAAACTGGTCATCTTTGAGATAACCCAGATGTTGCCCTCATTCCTCTTAGAACGTGGTGTCAAGGCTCCTCTCTGTTCTCCTCGCTCTCTCTCTCTCTCCCTCTCTCTCTCTCTCTCAGATTGAGCACCAGTTTGCCTCCATCTCTCTTGGGATATGAAATTAGGAAAAGTAAGAGAGTAGTTCTCAACAAAGTTTATCTCTATAAAGAGAAAGCATAGGATAGAAATTAGAAAATCAGATCCATAGAAAGGGGAAAAGGGTAATCATGAGAGCTCATTTGGTTGGCTTAGCATCAAAGTTGGACCCAGAGCTTCCTGATGGCCATGGCAAAAAGGAAAATGCAATAAATAACTCTTCATATTATCAGACTAGAGAACACATAATAACTTCTCAGTCTATATGTGTGTGGTTGGGAGGGGTGGAGAAAGAAATTCCAGACTTTAAATCATGAAAGATACTGCTTATGTAGAGGCATTGAGTAATGAATTCAATAACATGCCTTCAAAAGTTTTTTTCAATGAATTTTTTTATTTTGGAATAATTTTAGATTTCCAGAAAGTTTGCAAAGATAGTGCAAAGTCCCCATATATACTTCACCCAGTTTCCTCTCTTGTTAATATCTTACACTGCCACTGTATATTTGTCGAAACTAAGAAACCAACATCAGTACCTTAGTAATTACTAAACTACACACTCTACCTGGATTTCACCAGTTTTTTCATTAATGTCTTCTTACTAATCCAGGGCACCACATTGCATTTGGTTGTCATATCTCCCCAGTCTCCTTTGGGCTGCTACAGTTTCTCAGTCTTTCCTTATTTTTCATGACCTTGACATTCTTGAAGAGTACTGACCAGGTATCCTGTAGAAGGTTCCCCAATCTGGGGCTTATCTGATATTTCTCTCATGATTGGACTCAGATGTTGGATTTTTGGATATAATGCCATAGAAATAAAATGCCTTTCTCATCACTTCATATCAGGAGATCACAATATCCACATAACACAATTTTACTGCAAAGGCAGAGAGAGTTATTATTCAATTTCTGCTTTTATTTTTAATGGATGTCCAATGGTCCATGAAAGGTGATTTTTGTTTCTTAAATTAGAAATATGAATTCAAGAATCAATGCCCAGGAGCTTTCCATCATATTATTGTTAACAGTATCTGATAAGGTCTTTTTTATCAAAGCCAGAGGGCAATCATCTTCCAGAAGTCCACATCTCTGGGTTTTAGATCATTCAGAGTCTGCTTATTAGGATGTTGTGGGGAGGCTGCTCAGACTCATCGGTGATGAGACTGGGTATATGAGGGCATCCATTGCAGTACTTGATCATATCAGCTCACATCAGGGATCAAAGGTGAAATTTCAAAACACATGGGGCAGCCTCTTATCAATGTATAAGGTGAAAGCTAATGAATCCCAAAAGTAGTTGATTTCATTGTCATTAAAGCTAATGAAATACCTCAGACCAAGGAGAGTTGAGTGTCTCTGAAAGTATTGCTAATCTTAGTTTCAAAATTTCATTTATGCGCTCTACTTTTCCTGAAGATTGAGGATGAAGCCTTTGTTAGTAAAGGCCAAAGTTTTGCAAAGTTCATTATTAAGAGTCCCAGTGAAATGCGTGCCCTGTCACTGGGGAGATGGGTGAGATTTTCCCGTATCAGAAACAACAAAAAAAGAATCAAATAAATTTTCCGCTACCATCAGAGCCTTCCTTTCCAGAAACAAAAATCCTCGATTAGTCCTGAGAAGAAGGAATGACCGAAAGATGCTCACTGCCCAATGCAGCAGCAATGAAGGCCGGAGCTGCCCAAAGGAGCTTCGAGGCTTTGCTTCCTGTCCACGTCGCATCTTCACGGTCTTGCCAGGATTACGTTGTGAGCAAGTAAGACATGCGCTGGAAACATCCTTGGCAACACTCTTAAAATTACCCAGCCAATGACGATTCACTGTCATGGCCAATTTAGGTATAGTATTATAGGTCAAATAAAGAAGCATTTTTTCTAAACTCCAGAAGATCGTTTTGTACGACCAGACAACAGTTTTGCAAATACAATTCTCACAGCCATGCGAGTTCTGATCTTCCCCAGCGTTTTTTCTCTGAATCAGGGACTTATCTTCCACAATTAATGATAGCCTCTTGGAAGCTCTGCAAGGCCTTCCTCTTTGAGTGGTATGGCAAAACGATGTATGCTTGTATTAAATGAAAATTTCTCTTAAAACAACCAAAATTCACTTTTTATTTCATTTCTGTCTCATCAGACGTGGCCTAATATCAAATCTGATAATTCTTTAACAGTCAGCTAATAATCTCTCAGTCTTCTTATTAAACCTTTTAAACCACAACACCCTCCTCCAATCTTTCTGCCTTGTTTTGGAGGTTTGTTCTGTTTTGTTTTGTTTTTTGCCCCTGCTTTATCTCCCCAAACCACCCCTGTACATGGTTGTATATCTTAGTTGCATGTCCTTCTAGTTGTGGGATGTGTGTTCTGTTTGTTTTTAATAAATACAGAAATTTATCTTTTCCCTTTTCAGTTAATTTTCAGCTTCTTGGGTCCACCAGGATGCTTCAGTCTATCTATATCTTCCTGGATTTTGTCAGCCAGTATTTTAACTTTCTCTCCAAGCCTGGTATCTTTCCCAAATTGTGCCCTGCTCTTGTCCCCATAGGTGATAAAAGTACTAAACAAGGCAGAGTTGAGGACTGAGTGCCAGGCTCAGAGAAAGATCTAGATCTTTGCACTTTGCTTTGGAGCCATTGATGGCCAGAGGATAAGCTAGGAAAGAAATATCTCTTCCATATAACGTTCTCCACTCTGCTTGACCTCATTTCTTTTCATCACCAAGAAAATGGTATAAACCAGCCCTAGCCACCAGTAACGAGGGTAGGACGCAGAAGTGCATAATTATCCACATAGGCCTGAAATTATATTTCTTAGCATTAATGTTTTGAGCATTTTTCTCTGAATCAGGGGCTTATCTTTGGTGATTAATGATAGCCTCTTTGAATCTCTCCAAGGAGAGGTTCTAGTTTTGAAGAATTCCCACAAATATTTACTGAATAACCACTTTGGGTCAGATTTGCCTTATTTTCTTCAATTAATTTACAACTTAGAATCAGAAACATCTTCTTCTGGGAAAGTAGGAGAGAACCTTCAACTTCCTGTGGTTGGGTGAGGACAGACCTGGGCGCGGGGCATCCGAGTGTGGCTCCAATTCCATTTTTCTCACACTGGGAATCATCTTGTAACTCTCTTTACTTACTTGGTTTTTGATTCTCGTGTCTACAAAAACTGGGAGGGCCTGACTAGATGATACCTAAAGTATTTTTCAGCTCTCGCAGTCATAGTGGGCCGGATTCAGGGAAGGAAAGGAAGAGAGAAAGAGAGAACAGAGTATGCAGGTCCTGTGTGTCTTATCTGATCTCATTCTCCAAGTCACCTTATGAGTTAGGAACCGCCACCCCATCTCAGAGAGGAGCAGACTGAGGCTCAGAGGTTACGGGGTGCTGCGTTGGTTTCACAGCTGGGACAGGAGAGTGCCTGCATTTGAACGTGGGTTTATGACTTCGATGTTCACGGTACTCCTTCCAACTGACCAAATATTTTTTTTTCTTGCTCATTTTGATGCTATCTTCCTTGGATTCCATTTAGAGGAAAGTGTACTCAGGTGTTGGAGAGCTGAAGGCCTTTTTGAAAGCTGGTTCTATTATGAAATTACTGAAAAGTGTGTCTTATCTACTCTTCTGAAAATCCAACTGCTCCCTTAGCAGCTTCCTCCTTAATAGGAAAATGTAAAGCTCCTGTAAGCAGGTGTGCCTTGACAGGTCTAGAGGCATAGGTTTGTGGAGCTTAAAGACTGTGGGGGGGCCGGCCCGGTGGCACAGCGGTTAAGTTCTTACATTCTGCTCTGGCGGCCTGGGGTTTGCCGGTTCAGATGCCGGGTGTGGACATGGCACCACTCGGCAAGCCATGCTATGGTTGGCATCCCACACATAAAGTAGAGGAGGATGGGCACGGATGTTAGCTCAGGGCCAGTCTTCCTCAGCAAAAAGAGGAGGACTGGCAGCAGTTAGCTCAGGGCTAATCTTCCTCAAAAAGACAAGACTGTGGACAAGGACAACAGTGGACAGACCCGACTCCAGGTCCTCAGTGGGGAGAGGTGGAGTTAGGGATTTGGCACTAAATAAACCAGTGATATGATAGTCTAGTTAATAAGCATGATGTATAGTAAAAGCAGTGCTGCGCTGAGCCTGGCGTTGATTCGCATCCTGAGTTTTACAGTGTCCCTGGTCTGAATGCAGAATCATTTCCCAGGCGTGTTCCCAAAACTTGATGGGTTTAAACGTGAAAAGATGGGGAAGCGGAAGACAGTGGAGGGAAACACAAGAGATGCTCATAGTAGCACGTGGGTGATTTTGTTTTTCAAAAGCTCCTGGCAAACATCACTTTCTCAAAGGATGATACTGGATACAATGAAGATTGCTAACAGCTGTGACTGACGTAGCACGGGGCTTCAGCGTGCTGGCGTGGGGCTCACGATTTTGGAGGCGTTCTCTCTGCCCTCCACCAAATCCATAGGAAGAAAGTACTATCTTCCGTTGAAAGTTTAAAGATGCAGAGACAGAAGCTTAGAGAGATTAAATAGCTTGCCCAAGGTCACACGATTAATAAACTATATTAAAATTACGTTTGGATACCAAGCCAATGAAGTTTCCCCTGGCCATGGTGAGTGCTGTGTTACACAAGTCATATGAAATAAAAGAATGGTCTGGTTCATAGGGGGCGTGTGTACACACACACATGCACACACATACGACTACTTAAACTTGCAAGATATTCGTGATAAAACATGTAATAACCCCACCAAAATTACTTTTTAAAAATAAGACTGAAAGTTTAACCAACATATCAAAGGAATATCTTAATGATGTACTTAATTAAGAAGGAAAAAGATGCAGCAATGAGGTCTGAGATGCAAGAAGAAATAGTGAACAATAAAACTGAAAAACAGAAAGGTAATTCTCATCAAACCCCAATTGCATTCAACAGCAATAAGAAGGCTTATTTAGATGACTAAAAATATAGAACTCAATTTCTGGAAAACAACAGAGTCCCCTCCCCATCTGAGGATGTCACCGTCCTGGATATCCCCCTGGAAGGAAGACTCAATGTTGACAGGCTCAAGACTTTACAGGAGAAACAACAGTCAGCAGGCTCTCGAGTCGACCATGAGCTGTGGAAGAGCTTAAACACAGTTTAACGTTTCCTGAAATAAAATGCATTCTATAGAGGAGAAAGACAATACATCAAATACAGAAAATAGCAACGAATTTTTCAGTACCCTAAGTAGTAACAATTGTATCTTCATTAGTAATTTTCCTTGCGTGGAAGCCCCATTCAGGGACTTTGTCTCGTCCATCCCTGTGTCCCAGGTCCTCCTAGAGACCTGTAGAGTCAGTGCTGGAGGGAGATTTGTGAATTAATATCTATATAATATTTATTAACTTCACATTCTCCTCCCAAGGAGATACACACGCCTCCCAGAGTGTTCTCGGTGGAAGTTGGGGCTGGTCCGATGGTCGGCATCACTCCTGACACACTAACTCAAATAAATGAATGTTTCCATTTAAACTGACTCATCTGGCAAGAAAAATCATCCAGGTGCCAAGGCAGGAGCTGACTCATACAGCAATTGCCCTGAAATAGAAGAATTTTTCTGTTTTCTGCCCAGCGTAGATTGAAGAACCATCAGTATTTTTTCTTCTTTCCCTTGTTTTTCTGCATTATTACATGCTGATCTCCTGGCAAGCAGAACAGTGTCCCGGTGCAAAGGAGAAAGGCCTGAGGGTCAGCCTAGCCGAGACTTTGGTGTGTGAATCTGTCGAAACATGCTGCCCTGTGCTTCCTCCAGACGTGTCACAGCCCTCCCGGTCAAGATTGAGTACCTTCAACACGGCAGGTCAGGGCCAGCATTGTGGGGGGTGACATGGACGCTTGAACAGGGCCTAGTGCTTAGAAGGGCCCCAGGCTTGGCTTAATGTTCTGCTGTGGTCATCTTGACATTTGTAGTTTTTTAACACAGGGCTTGTATTTCCCTTTTGCGCTGAGCCCCAGAAATTACGTAGCAAGTCTTGTGCCTGCTGCTACCCTCGGCACTCATTTCCCAAAGACAGATCAAGCACGATGGCTTCCCTTGAAGACCCCACAGTCTAGTTCGAGTCTCAGACCCGTGAGCAAATAGTGTAGCTACTACAATGAAACCCTCCCCTCCTACGTCCTCCTCAACTGGTCCTGCAGGTGCCACTTCCTTGATGTCCCTACTCACCCCTCCTTATGGCCACTGATTCAGGTCAGACCCTCCTTGCAGCAGGCAGGCCTTGTCCAATTTTCTAAGCTCCCCATCTCATTTCCCATCCCACTTGTATACAGTTACCCCAATCAAGGGTGTGCTCTTGCCTTTCCTGGCCTCACACATGCTGTTCCCTCAGCTTGAATTACCCTGCTGACTATTTTCTTTCTCCCTCTTTCTCTCTCTCTGTCTCTGTCTCTCTCTCTCTCTCTCTCTCTCTCTCTCTCTCTTCAGCTAGGTCCCCTTTTGGATCTTCAGGAATGAGTTCAGGGGCCATTTCTTCTAGGACACTTTCCCTGATTCCCACAGTCTGATGAAATTACCCTTTTCTGTCGTCTCATCGTGCCCTCCGCCTTCCCTCTGCTTTTGCAGCCATGCTATTTCCTGCTCTAGTGTTTGGGCATGCACCTGTCTTCTCCACCAGATTCTGAACTTGTTGCATACAGCAACTTTCTTTGCTTGTTTGAACCTGGTGGCTGCGCAGGGCCTGGTATATAGAGCTCACTCCTCATTTGTGGAGTACAGGAGCGAGCAGCAGTCTTTGGCAGACCTCCTGTATATGCCATAACAAGAAAAAGAACCACCCAGGGATGCACTTTGCTTTGATGCCCAAATTGAGATCTGGTCCCCAGTTGACCTCAACTTGCCCCGGAAGGGAAGCCATCTTTGCATACCTTCCCGTATCTCCTGGCTTGGGCAATTTCTCCACCTGCGCCCCCTATCTTGGAGTCATTCCTCAACACCCTCCCCACTACTGCATGTGAGCACGACTCCTCGCTGCCATCTCGGCCACACGCAGACGCCTTCACCTTGTTTTTCCCCAACAGAAAGCTGACTCGAATCAGAGATCGCCTCTGTCTTCCGTATAACCCAACGTACACTTTGAAAGCTCTCAAAAATGCTATTAATTATAATAATAGTGACACTTTGTACTTTTATAGCCTCTTTCATCAGAAGATCTCTGAGTACTTAAAAAATATTATCTCATTAATCCTCACAACACCCTGGTGAGACAGCTGGCAGGTAAACCTAGCCCAGTTTATCAGGAAAGAGAAAGAAGACAGAAAGATGATGTTCAGAGAAGGGGCCAGGATCAAAAAATGGAAGGGCACTAGATCGTGCTCCCAAGCCCCAAGATCATACACCCAATCAGCGGAAAAGTCACACGTGTGTATTCTTTAAAAATTTATCTGGACCTCATGGGTGAATAATGGATACATCTGACGTTTAACTGGTGTTTAGGAAATGATAGCCAATCACTGACATCTTTGAAAAGTCACCTTTTGCTTTTCAGCAAATGCTTTCTGAGCATCTGCTCATCGCCAGCTCCCACTGGCGATACAGCTGAATACAGCTTATCAATAATGTTTGTGAGTCTTTCTTCCCAAATCTATCTGAGAGCTAATGAAGCAGAGAGGAAAGAGGATAATCGTAGATGAATCCCAAGCCCCTTTCAACATCAGGAACACAAAACAGCACCTGAGAAAAAATACTAATTATGTCTTTTACCGAAGAATCGAGACTCTCATTCCTCTGAGCCGCCCTTGGCATGCCTAACTTGGAGCTGAACGGGATTTCGACGGTGTCTGGTTCAACCCTCTCATTTTGCAGATGGGAAGAAGGAGCCTCAGAGAGGCTGGGGGTCTCTCCCTGGGTCATACAACAAGGGGGTGGCAGAGCAATGCAAAGGGGCTTCGATTCGCTTTTTCAGAGCTCTCATGTTTCTCAACATGAACACCTAAGTCGTATGTCGGAGAACATTAGAGAAAGTTCTGGTAAATACCAGTCTTTCATTTTTACTTCCAAAGAGAGCTGTGGGTGTTGGATGGAGGAGGGGCCGGGTGGCTGAGTGGGTGGGAGGGAGCAGGGCGGGGAGCGAGCTTCATGTGGGGGCAAGCCCAAGGCTCAGTGAGGGGCCGTGGCCTTGGACCCAGACGGGCTAGGAGGAATGAGGCTCAACTCATGAGTCTAATGTGTGCATGATATTTAATAGATACCTGTCTGATATAATTAATTGTATTTTTCCTAAATTTAACATTGCCTGAAGGGGAAAATCATTTCGCTTGGTAAAGCCCCTCCTGCCACACAGCGTCTCCAAGCCGACCAGATTTAATTGCTGTGATAAAAACCACAAGAAAGACCAGGTTCCCACTCAATCTATAACCACATCTACTGAAGAATAGCTTTAATCACCTTTGAAAGGGTGACCACAAGATAATTAAAGGGAAAGCGTGCTCCCTGGGAATTATCCAGAAATATCAAATCTCCGTTTATCAAGGGGTCCGACTTAAAATGTCTTGGCATGGCTTTGCTCCCACAACCCCCACTCTATTTTAAGCTAAGTCCTTGGATTTCCATTATTTAGTGGTGGAGAAAATAAGTCTGTTCCACAAGTCTGCATCCATTGATGGGTTGAGAGGCAGAAGGGGACCACTGTCAGCAGAGAAGAACACACGAGCCGGGATGTGCCAGACAGAGACCAGAACCCTCTTTCCTCTACCACCCACTGTGTGACCTTGGCAGGCAACCCAGCATCCCTGAACCGCCTCCCAAAAGTGAGAGCCATGACAGTTATTCCACAGGATGATTCCAGCCGAGTGCTCAATTCATTTGAATTCCTTTGCTTCCGCATGATGCTCACCTTTTTCCAGAAGCCAAACAGAAATGAATCAAGGCCTGCAATTAATGGGCACATTATTTGAGTACCCACGAAGAAGTGGAGAAGCCACGAAAAGGAGTTGGAGTTGACGAGGTGACAGCGAGAGTGGCTTTCTGGGCTTGATTTATTTTCCCCTTCTGCTGATGCTCTTCCATACTGCCCAGGGCAGGGCTCCGAGGGGCAGGCACAGAACCAACACAGTGACATTCTCGGCAAACTGCTTGCACCAGAGCAAGCAGGCTTGGTTCCAGGCTCCCATTTGCAGACCTCTTGCTGTCTGGCCTCCTCTCTCTGGGGGGGTGGCCCAGGAGGTAGAAGTCTCCTTGCCGCTCACCTCTCTGCTCGCTCTCCTGCCAGCCCCAAGCGCGGGCTAGACACCCTTGTCTAAACTCAGAAACTGAAGAGGAGCACCGCCAGTCCCTGAACCCCCAGCATGGCCTCGCCTCACCTCGTGGTGAGGAGGGGAGCAGGGGATAACTCGCTTTCCCTCTCACTGGGAAGGAGGGGTGTGTCTGGTGAAACCGCTAATTTGCATATTCATTCATTTCCCCATCTACTGTATCCCAGGTGTCAACTGGGCCTGCCCCCACCGCAATCACTTAGAGACCCGGAGTTTAACTTGACCCCAACCACAATTCTGGGCTTTTGAGAGTCACAGGCCTGGACCTATGACCTCTTCTTGTTTCTCACTCCCATTTTTTGCCTCCTTCCACCTTTGAGCTCCGACATCTAAACACAATGCCTTACCTCTGCCTTCCCCCGCAGCCCCAACATCCAGACAGAAAGTCCAGCTGCTCCCTATTTTTAAAATACAGATCTTCCTTAATTTATGATGGGGTTATGTCCCAATCAATCCATCATATGCTGAAAATATCATAAGCCGAAAATGCATTTAATACGCATCACCTACCCAATATCATACCTTAGCCTTGCCTACCTTAAACGTGCTCAGAACACTTACATGAGCCTATAATTGGGGAAAATTATTGAACAGAAAGCCTATTTGATAATATAGTGTTGAGTATCTCATGTCGTTTATTGAATGCTGTGCTGAAAGTGAGAACAGCGTGGTGTGTGGGGACAGAATGGTTGTCAGTGTGTCGGTTGTTCACACTCGTGATCATGGGGCTGCCAGGGAGCCGGGGCTCACCGTCTCTGCCCCGCATCACCGGAGAAGATCGAACCGCATAGTGCTAGGAACAAATCAAAAGTCAAAGATCAAAGTTTGCTTTCTATTGAGTGTATATCGCTTTCGCACCATTGTAAAGTTGAAAAATCATAAATTGAACCATCGTAAGTCGGGGGCCATCTGTAATCCACTCATGTCTCCTAGGAGTGACACCAGGTGGAGGCCACAAGCCAAGGAATGCAGGTGGTCTCTAGAGGTTGGAAAAGGATCTTCCCCTGAAACCTCCAGAAGAAACCAGACCTGCCAACACCATGACGTTAGACCTCCGATCTCTAGAGCTGTGAGAGAATAAATTTGTGTTTTAAACCACTAAGTTTATGGTAATTTATTATGGCAGCCATAGAATACTAATTCATCTCTAAAAGTGGGGGCTCTGTACTTTAGTGTCACGTCTCGAAGTACCTGGCCTTCTGCAAACACCCCACCCGCCCCCCTCCCCCGTTTGTCCCAAGGGCATCAGCTGGAAGTGTTTTCTGGTGATGCCGGATCAGACACCTGATACTTTATCTTCCCCAGGTAACCAGGGTGTGGAGGGCAGGGCAGTCATCAAATCCTGGTGCTTCTTGAAACTCTTCCTTCAAGGTGCCAAGGAGGCTGCTATGTTGTGACCTTACCAGTCACATTTATAACCAATCCTAGAAGAAAGGATTGGGCGTGATGCCACATGGTTAGTCCCTTTTATCCTAAAAGTGAAAGTTTTCCCAGAAGCCTCCAGACCCGTCTTACCTTTCAGTCTCGTTGGCCAGAACTGGGCCCCATGACCGTTCCTTATCTTCAAGGCAGGCTGGGAGATGATGGGACCGGATTATGGTAGTTTGCTTAGGCCAGATATGATCTGCTACCTGACACACTGGTGCCACCAACAAGACCAGGCCACACTAACCAGGAGAAAAATGCTTTGGGTGGGCCTGGGTGGCAGATGGGTTCGTGTCCTGTGACAGCTGCTCTCCCCTCAGCACCCACCAGCCCAACTGCCACCTGCCAGCACGGCATTCCCTTGCCTGAGGGAGGGAGGAACTGGGAGAGCTAAGGAATTAGCACCCACCCCAGGAGCAGTCCCCCCATGGTGGATGGGAGGTGGTGAACAAACGCCTGCCTGCCTTCCCTCCCCCAAGGGAGACAGCCCTTTGGTGTGCTCTGCGCTGTCTCCCTGAGATCCCCTCACAAACTGGCCTCCCGCTGCCCACAGTGAGAACTCGCTTACTAATGAATTCTTTATCAGCTGTCTCCACAGCCTGTCTTGTCTCCCCATTCCTCCAACATGTGACCCTGGCTCACGTCCCAAATCGTCCTCTTGCACACAATTCCCTGTCTCAGGGTCCACTTCTGAAGGGCCCAAATTACGACAGCCAGGAAGAGAATTTTTCATTTTGTCTCCAATCCCATTCTCAGTCAGGAGCGGGGGATAACAGTGCTCACCCCAAAATGACCTTTCCCAAGCCACTTCCCAACCAAGGCGGAATTTTGTTACAAGGATGTCTCATACAAGGTGTTTGAAAGCTAAAGCTTTCTCCACATCATCACACATGCGTTCATCTACCAAGTGATTGCTGAGGGTCAGTGGGACCAGACACTGGGTTGTTTGCTGGGTCTACTGAGAAAAAACAATCTGCCTTCAAGGAGCAGCCAGACTAGAAGGAGGGGAGATGAGGAGGCCAAGAAGCCCAGAAAAGGAAGGGATTAAACTTGCCTGAAGGAGTCTCTCTTGGGAGCCGGTCTGAAAGGATGAGAAGAGGGGAAGCTGGGGGAGGAGGGGTCATTGAAGCCAAAGGTGCAGAAGAGAATGGATAAAGATAATCACAGAGAGATCACACTTGTGGGCCTGGTGAGTCACGTAGAAAAGTTGGGTAGAGGAGGGTACGTACTGGGGAATGGAAGGAGATGAGCTGGAGGGGAAGGCATAACTGGAGAGAGAAGGTCCGTGGGGAGACACAACCCATGAGCTCCCAGCGTGCCATCCTTCTGCTGAGTTCTAAATGCTCATGTTCATGAACCCAGCCCATCTCAGGCTGAGGTGGATATTACTAAACACTTTCATTTATGCAACCATTTACAAGGTATTGTAACATAGAGATTCATATTTTATTAAATTTGATTGAGGTCACATTGTTTTATAAGATTATGTAAATTTCAGGTGTGCATCGCTATATTTCAGCTTCTGTATAGACTGCATTGCGTTCACCACCAAAAGTCTAGTTTCCATCCATCACAGCACACATGTGCCCCTTCACTCCTTTTGCCCTCCCCCACACCCCCTCCACTCCAGTAACCACCAATCTGTTCTCTGTATCTACATGTTTGTTTATCTTCCACATATGAGTGAAATCATAAGGTATTTGTCTTTGTCTGATTTATTTCACTAGGGTAACACCCCCAAGGTCCATCCATGTTGTTGCAAATGGCGCTATTTTGTCTTTTTTATGGCTGAGTAGTATTCCATTGTATATATATACCACATCTTCTTTATCCGTTTGTCCATTGATGGGCACTTGGGTTGCTTCCAAGTCTTTTATTAAATCATCACCACTAACTTTTCTTCCATTTCTCAGTGAGAAGATAAGGCTCAAAACAAGAAAGGGTCTTTTCTAAGGCCACGCAGATAACAGATGAAACATCCAAGATTTGAATAGAAGCTCACGCTCCTTCTAAAGGATTCTAACCACTCTCCCTTCAACTGGGAAAACAGAAGGACAGACAGACATGGAGGCCATTTGCCTAAGACACCTGGTTTCATTAGTAGCAAGGCACCATCTTTATGAAAAATCCTTTTATCTTCTTGTCAGGTACTTCAAATTCCACTATGCAATAGAAATACCAGGCAAGCCACTAATGTAATTTTTAATTTTCTAGTACACTTTTTTTAAAAGTAGAAAGAAACAGGTGCAAGCAATATAACAGCAAATTTATTTAACTTAATATATCCAAAATGTTATCATTTCAACATATAATCAATGTAAAAAGTGATTCATTATTAATGAGATCTTTTGTTGTTGTTAGTGCCATCAAGTCAACTCAGACTCTTAGCAACGCTGCGGGCAGCAGAGCGGAAACTGCCTCGTCTTTTTGACCATCCTCTCACCTTCCAGGGCTGTGTCAGACAGGGCTACTCTCTGCTGCTGTTCATGGGGTTTTGACGGCCAATTATTTCAGAAATGGGGGGCCATTCCTTCCTCCTAGTCTGTCTAGTCTGGAAGCTCCGATGAAACCTGTCCCCCATGGGTGACCCTGCTGGTATTTGAAATACCAGTGGCACAGCTTTCAGCATCACAATAACATCCAGCACCACACTGTCAGCTTTTCCTAACACTCAACAGTGGAGAGAATGGGACCATTGTGCAAGGCAAGGCCATATTGTCTTATACGCAGGATGGCACAGAGGTTTGAGTCCTGACTTGGAGCTGTAAGGTCTGGCTAGGATTTTTCTCCCTATCTCCATTTAAATTCACATTGTTAGCTTTTCCTGATACTCAGCAGTGGAGAAAATGGGACCATTGTGCAAGGCAAGACCACGTTGTCCCATAGAGTGATTGCTGGATGAGAGGCCAGAGACGTGGCTCAGGAGTCAGCAAACTATGACCCACAGTCCAGAATCAGTTTCCAGCCTGTTTTAACACAGCACGTGAGGTATGAATGGTCTTTACATTTTCAAAAGGCAGTAAATAAGTAAATAAAATATGCAGCAACTGCAAAATGGTCTGCAAAAGCTCAAATGTCTATTCTCTGACCCTTTACAGAAAACATTTGCTGACTCCTGATCTACACAGATAGATACATAAATAGATAGACAGATAGATACATAGATAGATAGATAGATAGATAGATAGATAGATAGATAGATAGATAGATAGATAGATGGATGGATGGATGGATGGATGGATGGATGGATGGATAGATAGATAGATAGATAGATAGATAGATAGATAGATAGATAGATAGATAGACAGACAGATGATAAATAGAGGTAGGTAGATAGATGATAGGTAGGTAGACAGGTAGATAGGTAGATAGATAGATAGATAGATAGATAGATAGATAGATAGATAGATAGATAGATAGATAGACAGATGATAGAGGTAGGTAGATAGATGATAGGTAGATAGATAGACAGATAGATGATAGGTAGAGATAGATGATAGATATTTTTTTACATCAGTAGGGTTTATAGCATTTAGATTTCATTCTCTAGCGATGATGTCTACAAGTTTTTACTAAGAATTCGGTGTCTCTGCAGTTTTGGCACTCACTATCAGTATTTCCTCCTTGGTTTCTCCACTCTTGAGTTCTTTATTTGCTTTGTTGCTTGAATAGCCGAAGTTTGCTGTCAATTTTTTTTCAAGGAAGTCACTTATGTGCTCTGTTACTTGGGATTCTACTATTTGATTGGTAGTCCGTGTTTTGTTTGGCTCTTTGTTTGTATACTAGAGAAAATCAGACTAAGCCTCTCTCTTCAACTGCTCAGTTCAGTTGTAAAATCTAAGAATGGAAGTCATGTTTCTTTCCCTCAGCACTTTACATATCATCCCTGTCTTTGGGCATTGACAGCTGCACAAGTGTGTTTACCGCTGTCCTCCACCCATCCTTTGGTTTGCTGGAGTTTGACATAGAGCATCATTTATTTTTGTTGAGGTCTCATTGGTTCATAACGTTACCTAAGTTTCAGGTGCACATCATTATATTATGGCACCTGTATAGACTGCATCATGTTTACCACCAAAAGTCTAGCTGCCATCCATCACCACACATGTGTGACCTTTTATCCTCTTGTCCTCCCCCACCCCTTCCCCTCTGGCAAGCACAAATCTGTTCTCCTTATCTATGTGTTTGCTTATCTTTCACATATGAGTGAAATCGTACAGTAATTGTTTTTCTCCATCTGACTTATTTCATTGAGCATAATACCCTCAAGGTCCATCCATGTTGTTGCCAATGGCACGATATTGGTTTTTTTCTGGCTGAGTAGTATTCCATTGTATATATACCACATCTTCTTTATCCAGTCATCTATTGATGGACAGCTAGGTTTCTTCCAAGGCTTGACTGTTGTGAATAATGCTGCAATGAACATAGGGATGCATGTATCTTTTAGAATTAGTGTTTTCATGTTCTTTGGATAAATACCCAGAAATAGAATAGCTGGGTCATATGGTATTTCTATGTTTAATTTTTTGAGAAATCTCCATACTGTTTTCCATAATGGCTGTACAAATTTACATTCCCAGCAGAAGTGTATAAGACTTCCCTTTTCTCCACGTCTTCTCCAACACTTGTTTTCTTATCTTTTTAATAAGAGACATTCTGACAGATATGAGATGATATGTCATTGTGGTTTTGATACGCACTTCCCTAATAATTAGTAAGGTTGTACATCTTTCCATGTGCCTATTGGCCATCTGTATATCTTCTTTGGAAAATGTCTGTTGCCATCCTCTGCCCATTTTTTGATCAGGTTGTTTGGTGCTTTTTTATTGTTGAGTTGTATGAGTTCTTTATATATTTTGGATGTTAACCCCTTATCAGATATATGATTTGCAAATATTTTCTCCCAGTTGGTGAGTTGTCTTTTCATTTTGTTGGTGGTTTCCTTTGCCGTAGAGCACCATTTTTTCCCAAGGTTTCCCAGGACTCCATTGCCTAACTTTTTTCATGTTTCAGAATATATGCCTATTGCATTTATACCTGGAACACAACTTGTCTGGGTGTAGGATTCTTGATTCATACCTCGGATCATTTGGGACTCCATAGCCTCTGCTCCCTACCTTTGGTGTGGCATGTTGCTGGAGGAAAGCTCCAAAGCTTGATTTTTCTTCCTTACAGGAGATCGGTGTTTTCTGCTCAGATGTCTGAAGAATTCCACTTACCTTTGATGGTCTGCATCTTAAACAGGAGAGGTCTTGGTGTCAAATGTTCTTTATCAACTTGTTATAAAACTGTGTGGCCTTTTCATGTGTATGAGTTTCTTCCTTCCTTTCAGGGAAATTTTCCTTTAATTGTGTCAGTGAATAGTTGTCCTGCTTGTTGGTTTCGGAGTTGTAGGACCACAGGTTAGCCTTATCAGGCATTATCTCTGTCTACCCTCTGTATCTGCTACCTTTCCTTTGAGTGATTGCATCTCTTTACCTTTCTCCCCTGCATTCATTCAGACTACCCCAAGCACTTCCCCAAGGCCAGTAATTCAATATGGCAACTATATTATTGTCTTCTTTGTTGTTTGTAATTTATTTCTTGATTTAGGCATGCTACTATTTCAGTCTCAAGTTTTTTTCTTAACTCCATAATATGACCTTTCTTCTCATCTTTGATTTTATTGACTTACCTCTAAGTTCCTGTTTTACTAAACTATGGACATATTATATTCTTCTATAGCATAAAGCAATTGCTGGGGGTCTTCTTCAGTTCCTGGAGTTAAATCTTCTTCAGGGCTAGGTCCTTCATCTTTGTTTTATATATAATGTTCTTTAAATTTTTTATACTTAGCTTTTGATGTAGTATATTTGCATAGTGATCACACTACTTCTTTTCTTTTAACTTATCCTAAACAAGGGCATCTCTGTCCAGACCTTCTATTTTCTCTGATAGAGATTTTGTCTGAAAATTGAGATCAGCTCCCTCCTCTGAGATCCCAGCAAATGTTTTGTACCCCTGGTCATTCCATCCTCTAGGAGTTGCATTCCATCTTGATGCCAGGTCTAGCCACCTCAGGTGAGGACAAGTTTCATAACTCCAAAAAGAGCTTAGAAAACAGCAAATTCACCTCCAACTCTATCTCATAGCCACCATGACTGATATGGTAGTACACAAGGACAGCTCAATGCATTCTCCTTGACTTTTCCCAAGGGTTTCTAGTCATCCTCTCAGCCTACTATTTCAAAATTAGGGAAGAGGGATATTGGTAAAAAATATTTGAGAATTTGGTTAACAGCTTTTCATCCCTGTGTTATTTTAGAGGGTTGTGATAACATGCAGACAGTCATTTCAGAATCTTAGATTTCTTTCTTTGGTTCCCACTTCTGCAAGTGAATAACATGAGATTGTTTCCCATTGATTATGTTATTGGAATTGTTCATTCTTGGCTGGGTTCTATTCACCTTTATCCATTTTATTAGGTGTCACAGAGGGAAGTTTCTGTGGTCCATCTTTATCTCATTGTTTGTATTCAGAAGTTCCCTCCCTTTCTTAATCCAAAGCTTCAGTAAATTGAACCTACTCCTCTTTCCTTCTATGCATTTTCCCACAGTGGCCCTTTTGTCAGCAATACCTTTTTTCCTATCTCCAAATACCCAAATCCCAGCCATCCTTTAACACGCAGATCAAATGACACTCTTACATAAAATCTGCCTTATCCATACTGTGCAAAATCTCTTCACTCCCTTGAATTTCTCCCATTATCTGCTCCACTCTTACACCACGCACCAATTTCTACTTTGTACTGAACTTTCTTGTGTCCGTCTCAGGCTCTCTCACTATGCTCTAGTCTCCATGATGGCCAGATCTGCACGTTACTCACACCTACATCCTTTGTATGTAGTGAGGTATAGAGCAGAGAACAAAGACTTGCTCCATACCTGGCACTCAGTACGCATTCATAAATCGTTTATAGAGTGAACGTGTTCTCATTTACAAGGCTCATTTTCATAAACTATGCCATCCAGTTCCCATAAGAAACTCCAAAAGGACAAAATTCTTAGAAACAAGAAGGATTTCTGACATCCCTTGGCCCTTCTAGTGGTGGAATCTGACCAGAATGTTCCATGCAGATTCCAAGATCACTGCAAAGTCAAGGAGGGAGAGTGTGGTCTTCCTCAGCCCTAGAGCAAGGCAAAGAAATTACATTTTTCCTTTCTGCTGGCCCCGTATTTGATCCAGCCCCAGATGTAGGCAATGTGTTCTATAATGTTTTAGGGTTAAATTTCCCAAATTTTTTCTACCATCTGTGTGAGCAAAAACCAGGAAATGAATGAGCCAGTGTTTCTATGTAATTAGATGTGCATGACTTTTCTAAAAATGCTGCAAATATGTGGGTCCAGCCATTGGGAAGCCGAGGGCAGCAGGAGATCCTGAGTGAGCTGCAATGCGGAGGACATGGGACTGAGAAGAAGAACTTAAGAAACCAAGGAGCAGAGAGGATGTGGGGCCTTCTGGGACACTCGTGGGAAGGGGTGATTGAGAGAGGGGTCAAGAGAGGGCTGAAGAATGATGGGTGGGAGTCTCTGAAGAGGGAGAGGACAATAAAGCGGAAATGGATAGTGTCCACAGAGCTGGGGTTAATCTTGATTTTTAATGGAGGAAGAATTTGCTTACTGGGTCTCAGTTTGACCATCTGGGGAGATATCTCTGCTCTTTCAAGCCATAGGACCCCTCTGCTAAAAAAGCGAAGACTGTTTCATTCATTCATTCAATCAGTCATTCATTCATGTATGCATGCGTTGGACAAATACTGTCTCTGTCCCCATGGTGCCAGGTCTTGTGCTGGGTACAGCAATGCAGCAGGTAAAGACACAATCCCAGCCATAAGGGTCTCTATCCTGGAGGGACAGATGGGCCTGGCCACAAGCAGCTCTTCGAGAAGTTGGGAATGGTCAGCTCGACCACCAAGGAGAGGAGAAAGCCTTACAGAAGCTGAGAAGAGGGGGCAGTCAGTGCAGAATGAGGGAACCCACCCAGGAGACTGTCTTGTCAGGAGGCCATGGGCCAGGAAGGCCTGGTGAGCTCTAATCAGCACCGAAGGACCCTCACTTTGCTCTCTCCTGATCCTCACAGCCCACGTCACTGTGTTCTCCTATCGGAGAACATCATAAACTCTGAGTCTCCCATTGCAATAGGAAGGGCAAGGAGGGGCGGGCTGGGACCAGCCCTCCACAACCCTACATGCCCCATGGTGTAATGAGGGTCACAACAGCAGCGGCTCCCTGTCACAGCTAGGGGCCAGGCACTGCGTGAAGTGCTTCCCTTGCACTCTCTCACTGAACTCTCATGCCCACCACAGAGGGAGGCAGAAGCTGGGCCACGTGTGAACAGAAACTGACGGAAGTCAGGGAGCATGCCCTGCCAGCATCTGCAGGGAGGGGTTCCAGGCAGCTGGAAAGATCCGTGCAGAGGCTCTGAGATGACAGCACACTTGGATAGTCCAAGGAGAGCGAAGAACCAGTGAGGAAGGTGGGGAGAGGTAGGGGATGACCAGGGCAATCGCAGGGGCTCTGGCCTCATGGCGGAACCTGCCAGGGCCCTGCAAGGACCTCGGCAATGACTCTGAGTGAGACGGGAAGCCAGTTAGAGAATTTGACAAGAAGAGTGATGTAATTTTATCTATACTTTAACACAATTGTTATAGATGTAGATTATACCTCAAAAAACCTTTTTTTAAGGGTTATTTTGACTTCTGAGCTGCTGATAGACCTGCGGCAGGGGAGTGAGTGTGAGGGCAGTGATGGGGAGGCCATGAGAAGCTCTCTGTAAGTACAAAGCATGGTCAGGTGTAGGGCACGGAGGGGTGTCCTTGGAGGAGGACGTTTTGATGAGTAAGTCCCCACTCACCCCCATACTGCGGGTGAGAATATACAGAAGCCTGAGACCCAGTCCCGCCAGGGCCTCCACGAGGCACAGCAGAGTTTGTCAAATGAGAACGAGTCACCCTTGTGTCGTTCCAGGTCTGGTGGGGAGACAACCAGGACAACAACTGAGATACTACAAGGCAGGCATGATAGGGAAGAGTTATGCCAAGTGTCCCAGAGGAGGGAGAAGCTGCCTATTTCTGGGGAAATGAGTGGGATGTGAGCAAAATCTTCCCAATGGCAGTGATACGGAGATGGGTATTGAAGAGAGCATAGGAGTTTTCCAGGGAGATGGGGGTGACCAAGGATACACAAAGAAAAGGTCAGCATTAACAAATGCTCAGAGACAAGAAGTGTGTAGAATGTTCATGACCTCGAAAATGTTCTGTATCTGGAACGTAGTGGGTGCTCAGTAGATATCTGTTGCATGAATGGATGATTGCTGTGGGAATACTGCTAAGAGTGACTGAATGCAAGCTATGAAGACAGCCTGGGGTACAAGTGGGCTTTTCCTAGAAGCACTGAAGTACCAAAGTGTTTATTGATGGGAATATTATGTGTCCTTTAAGCAAATCCTTAGAGGGCAAGAATTGCATGCTTGTCGTCTCTGAACGCAAAATGCAGAACTAGGGCCTGAAATTGAGTGAAACACATTCACAAATAACTGTATTTTTCTATATCCAGCCCAACCTCTCTCCCTGGGTCTGTGCTCTGTATCCTAGTCCACCTATCCCCTTGGACTATATCTAACATGGATAAAGCAAAACTCCTCAGCTCCTGTCCCAGACACGCTCGTCTCCTGCAGCCCTAGGTGTCCTCAGAGCCCACAACTCTCAGGTTCGCCTTCTTGTCTTGGAGCACGGTTTGTGCCCCCTCCTGGGCCCCCACAGGAGGCAGGGTGGGGATGGGTTCTGGCAGGGAGCTAAGAACAGAGGTAATGTGTGCACCTTCTCAGCTAGAGCACAGAAGAGAAGGCACGGGGTCTCCAGGCTCTCCCTGTCCCACTGCAGGGACTGAGGAGGCCATGGGCTTCAGTAGGTGCAGCTGGAATGTGGGGGCTTTGCACCCACCAGCGCTGGATATGTATCACGAACGAGAAATGAACTTTTGTTGTATTAATGCACTGAGATTTGGGAGAGAGGGGGTATTTGTTACCACAGCATAACCTGACTCGTGCTGACTGATACACCCTATTTCACTAATCTTCCTTAATAACACTGCTCACTTACTCAGGCCTAAAACCTATGATGCTTTTCTTTCTCTCACACTCTGACATACGCATCTAACCCATGGCTAAGTCCTTTCGAATCTACCTCTAAAATATTTCTGGAACTGAAGGCTAAGCATCATCTCCATTCCATCCACTCTGTCTGAACCAACAGCTATGTTCCCTGGGAGGAATGGAGGAGTTCCTAACCCACCCCTCTAATTCCCTTCCTGTCTTCTTCACACAGAAGCGAGAGGGATGTTTTAACACATTTACCATTTCTATTACTTCTTAACTTACAAAGACCCACTGTCTCCATTATAAATCCAAATCCAGAATGTTGTATCCACTAGATCCCAAACATGCAGGAAAAGTCTGGGCACATAGTAGTCTCTCAATATATAGTCAATGAATAATTGAATGAATGCATGAACCTACTAGAATAATTGTAGCCATTGATAGAATCAGATGAGATTACAGCAAACAATCTGGAAGACGATGATGCCTTGGGCCTGGCATGGTGTTACGATTCCATTCCCTAATCCAAAACAAAGACAGAAAAGAGAGAAGGAAAAGCAAGGAGAGAGAATAACATGGCATTGTTCACTCTCCTGTTCAGGGTGCCTTCGTGCCTGACAAATAATGAATTAGAGAGAGATCAGAACATCCAAGACCAAAACAGTCATTAACTGCCACTCCCCCCCAGACCCCCTCCCAGAAAGTGCTGGCTGCCAGAAGCCAGCCCAGACAGTCCAGTTAGGAAACAAAAAGATGGAACAGAAAGGCCCTTTGAGCAGCCTGGTTATTAAGAGCTCTAGACGGGGAGAGAGAGTATGTGCAGCTTAACTCAAACATTCGTGCTGAAATGTAAAAAACAATTATGACATTCAATTATTCCATTAAGTGAAATTAACCATTCTTCTAGTTCTTTGAAAAGACCAAAAGAAAGCACAGATCTGAATAATTAGGTCAGTGAAGAATTGTGAAGAAAGGATGTCTAGACTTTTATTTTCATTTGAAAGTAGGAGGAGGGTTTTGCATTTGGGCTGTGTGTGTGTGTGTGTGTGTCCGCTTACTCTAAGAACGCCTTTGAATTCCCGGGGTGGTCATATCCGCGGCTCTGCCCTGGCAGGTACGGCCAAGTCCGGATCAAGGAGTGGCATTCCCACTTTGATGTCGACTGTCACGCTCTGCTGCTTGACGATCTCTTTGGCTGCCTGCAAGTCTGTTGTCCTGGGAGACCAGGTAAACCCGGCCAGGAGCGCAGACCCTCCCTCCCGTCCTCCTTGGCACCCCTTGCAGAGGAGAGAGGAAGGATGTGTAGGTGGATACGTACCCCATTGCTCTTTCAATTCCCGAGAGGGAGTTTGGCCCTTGATCATCATCTCTTGAGGCTCTGCTACCTGGTGGCAGACCCACAGACTACACACACACACATAGAGCTGAATGCTCACATGTGTGTGTGGACACTTGCCTGTGTGGCTCAAGTGTGAAGAGAGGGAGTGAAGGCGAAGTGGAAAGACAAGGGCCACCTCCGAAACCCTGGGCTTGTTGTTTGCCTTCTGGAGCCCCCATGTTCCCAGCTACAAATGAGGATAATGATACTAATCCACCTGACCAGGTGGCTGTGGGTGGTAAGGGACCTGCCATATAAACTTTCAACCCAGTATCTGACTTCCCTGGGGCAACATGGCACAATTTCTCCAATAAACTATTATTTCCTTTCTCAGTATATGAATCAGAAGCCTACAAACGTTAAGTATCAGTGCCACCTGGGTTTCTTTGTTTGTTTGCTCTGTAGTTTTTTAATCATCTGTCAAGTGGTCCATTTCTCCAAGGACGCTTGGAACGTCAAACCTGCTTCTTCGTGGTAAGGACCTCTGCAGTTTACTCTAAAAGTTCACCCCACGACAGGCCCCAAAGCAGGTAGCCTTCAACTATGCCCTGGACATCCCTTCAAAAGAGACTTTTTTACATTTTTTAATTTTTTAAATTGCAGTAAAATATACATAACATAAAATTTACCCCGTTAACCATTTCTAAGTGTGCAGTTCAGTGGCATTACGTACATCACATTATTGGGCAACCATCACAGTATTGTGCATCCACCCCCAGAACTGCCTTCATCTTGCACAACAGACGCTCTCTCCCCATTAAACACGAACTCCCCATCCTCCTCTCCCCGTAACCCCTGGCATCCACCATTCTACCATCTGTCTCCATGAATTTCACTACTCTTCATACCTTATGTGAGCAGAATTGTACAGTACAGGTCCTTCTGTGTCTGGTTTACGTCACTTAGCATAATGTCCTCAAGATTCATTCATGTTATAGCTTGTGTCAGAATTTCCTTCCTTTTTATGCTTGAATAATATTTCGTTGTACGTGTATACTGCGTTCTGTTTTCCTATTCATCCATCGATGGATACCTGGGTTGCTCCCACTTTTGACCGTGGTGAGTAATGCTGCTATAAACCTGGGTGTACAGATATCTCTTTGAGTCTCTGCTTTCAAGTCTTTGGAGTATTATAATAACTTTTTAAAGGAGGAAAAATAAAAGTATCATTTTCTACTCCTGGAAAGCAAGATTCTACTCAACGTAATGAGTTATTGTGGCTCATAGAAAGTACATATGTTCTGCATTCAAACGGAACCTGGATTAAAATTTTGGTTGTAACACTTACAAGCATTGTCAATTTAGATAAGTGAATTTCTCCAAAATTCACTTTCTTGACAAGGAAAATGGGGGAAAAAATGATCCTTTCCACTTGGAAAAGTGTTGTAAGGACTGAATTGAGGAAAATCAGTTCCAAGAAGGCAGGGAGGGATCAGCGTCACTCGGCACTGTTTCCCCAGGGTCTCACGTCAGGCCTGGCACAGAGAAAGCCCTTGATAAACGTTACTCCCATGAGTCAGCGTGTAAATGACTATGTGAAGTTCACCTTACACAGTGGAGAGTACAGAGGAGGTACCTAGGATGGTGTTAATCTCACCACCATCCTGGTGACCTCAACGTATTGAATTGGGATGATCACCAAGGTTCACAGGCTTGGCTCCTCACTTGACAAGGAAGACTGGGGAGACGTGGGGAAGGAACTTGGCCAACGTCACAAAGCAGATTAAGGCAGAACCAGAGGTTAAACTCTGCCTCCTGAGTTCCAGTCTGCAGCTCCGTCTCATCCATTTCTTGTACCAATGAAATAGGTCAGTCATAGCACAACAAAAGCCTACTATACAGTATCCCATATGACCTCGCCTGCCTCCCTCTTTCACTCTTAAGCACCCTTATGATCACACAGGGCCACCAGGATAAGCTCCCTATTCTAAGGTCAGCTGTTGGAAATCTCAATTCCAACTACGGTCTTAATTCTCCTCCGACATGTAACCTACAACATATTCACAGGTTCCGGGAACTAGAACGTGGACGTCTGTGGGGGTCCTTATGTTGCCCACTGCACACACATACACACCACACTCACTCACACACTCACTCCACACACACACAGCCTCTGGAGAAATGAGAAGCAATGGCTAGGATGAGTCTCCGTTGGGTTTTGTTGAGCCCAAAGCATCTGGCAGCAAATGGTGACATCTGACCCGCCCACCACCATGCCCTCCATCCTCAACTGTTCTCTGTCTTTACGGGGATACAAATAACAACAGAATCAGCAAAACATGCCCTTTGGGTGTACACTCTCCGGCCAAGCAGCGTTAGAGGGCTCCACCCAGGGTGTCAGAGCCAGTGGGAGAGAAGCCTGGAGCAGTCCATACTTTAGAGTGTCCAGAAGCAGATCTGCACAGTGGGGGGCTGCACTTGACACCTGGAGAGTGCGGATCAGAAGGAATCTGAGGAAGTACCCAAGGTTCCATCAGGCTGAAAATAGAGAGTCCCGGTGTCTGAGAACCCTCAAGCCATGCAGAGCCCCATCTGTGCAAACGCAGACTCCAAACACCCAGATTTCCAGCCGTTAATGCTCCTGGGTGGGGATGGTGATGCTGAGGGACCCAGGGCCCAGGGACGATGGATGGGGCTTGTGCTTGTGACACCATTTATTAGGACCAAAATACTCTGGGCCACCAGATTGTTGGAGCGCCCCATTTTGTAGAGGAGAAAACTGAGACGTGGAGAGAAGAAACTTACTCAAGTCCACACAGCGGTGGAAGAGCCAGCACTCAACGTCCTCAGCTCCCAGGCTGGGGTCTTCTCCATGTCGGATTCCGTGTTCACATGCTTTCTCTGGAGTCAAAGCTTCCCTGAGGTCAGAGAAGCCGGACCTTCACCTCCTCAGCTGGTGATCGTATTTGTGCCTCCATGGACCATCCCCGCAAGCACGGATCCCCCGTCTATTTACTGAACACCTGCTCTGTCACAGGCCCGGGGACAGCACGGAGGCCTGAGGTGGATGAAGGATAGTAGTAGCCTCCCCTGCAGCCTCACACTCTCCCCACGGGACAGAAGGGACTGGTGCTGGGTGGAGGTGGCACTGCTCAAAGGGGTGCAGCAACGGTAGTGAAGTACATGGGGCAGCAGGGGGTGGGGACCGAGCTAAACAAAACAGGAGGTCTCAGGAGTCCAGCAAACCTGGGCTGAAATCCCCACTCTGTCACATGCTGGCTGTGTGATGTGAGACGCGTTACTTACCCTCTCTGAGCACCGGTTTCCTTGTATTGATTCAATTCAATTATCCTGAACTTAATACACTTTCCAACATCTCAATGTCACCTCTGACTCTCCCATATCTGAGGTGCCTGGATCTACACAGCTGAGTGTGGCCAGACTAACCACTCATGGCAGGTGAGAAGCTAGAAGAGAGAGCAGAGAGGGCAGGAGAGCCTAACAAAGCAGAGTCCAAGAGGGTGTGCCCCTCACGTCAGGGTGGCACGTGCCAAGGTAATGGCAGAAAAGGGGCAGCCGCTGTGGAAACAGTACGGTAGTTCCCCAGAAATGAAGCACAGAATTACCATATGATCCAGCAATTCCATTCTTGGGTACATACCCAAAAGAACTGAAATCAGGGGCTCAAACCAGTATTTGTACACCCACGTTCATAGCAGCAGTATTCACAGTAACCAAAAGGCAGAAAGGATCCAAGTGTCCCTTGACAGATGAATAGATAAGCAAACTGTGGTCCATCCATCCAATGGAATACTATTCAGCCTTAAAAAGGAAGGAAATTCTGACACATGCTGCAACATGGATAAACCTTGAAAACAGTATGTTAAGTGAAATAAGGCAGACAGAAAAGGACGAATACTGCATGATTCCACTTATACACACATCCAGAGTAGATAAATTCATAGAGACAGAAAGTAGGATGGTGGTGGCCAGGGGCTGGGGGAGGAGGATGGGGAGTGAGAGTTTAATGCAGACAGAGCTTCAGTTTGGGACGATGAGAAAGATTTGGGGATGGATGGTGGTGATGCTTTCACAACAATGTAAATGTACCTAATGTCACTAAGTTGTACACCTAAAAATGGTTACTAAGGTAAATTTTATGCAATGTACATTTTATCATAATAATTTTTTTTAGAACAAAAGAGGCAATGGCGGTTATCGCAGAGTGGCCCTGACAGTGTAAAGCAGGGACCAGAGTGACAACTTTTCTTCCGTAAGAGAGAGAAGAGGTTAAGTGGGCAGCAGAATTGCCCTCGCAACAGCAGTGAGGACCAAGAGGTACATGAGGAAGAGCGGGATCCCCCCTCCTCCTCCGTCCAGCATCATCCATCCAGTGCCTTTTCAGAAGGGATGACAAACCAAGCGTGAGAAATGAGAGTGGAGACCCCAACTTCCACCTAACGCCAACTTGGCACCATGACTCAAAGGCGCCGTGTTGTCTGTCTCATCCATACACTCCCACAGGTGATTTCTTCTTCCAGGAAGACCCATCCCTTCTCTTCTTCAACAGGACAATTGCCCCCAGACACTGCCCTGGACCTCCTGAGTTAGTTGAGCCCAAACTGTTGCTCCCATGTTCTTATCTCCGTCCTCTCACTCACCACATCAAATTATCCACAGCCATTTCCTCAACAGGATGGCCTACAAAAGCCAGAGTTTCTTAAGGTTGGAGACCACGTGGCATTTATGCAGTGCAGTCAGTACCAACATGTTCCCTGCACGTAATAGACATTCACTTGTGATTTGTGGGTGAATGAATGAATGAATGAGAGTGAATGAACGAATGCACTATAGTGGTAACAGCTCTCGGGGGGGCTACTTCCTCCAGGCAGGATGCAATGCCCTGTGCCTCACGTGTGTCTGGCCATTTAATGCTCACAGCAGCTCAATGAAAGGAGCTCTGTTGTTATCAGTAATTTACAACAAGAAAGGTACGATTTAAAGAAGTTGATTAACTTGTCCAAGACGTGAAATAACTTTTCCCCCAGCCAGAGATGGAGGCACATTTTGAATGGATTAAAGGCCACAAAAGTGCCTACTAACTGGTCCTGCTTTATCTTCCAGCTTCCATTCTGGGGTTGAAAGAGACCCCCCAAGCTCCTCAGCACCCACGTTGGGCTTCCACAAGAAACTGCCTTTGTTTTCAACCAATGCAAAATGATGGTCACTAGCAGGAGATGTGGAGTCACCCAGATCTAAATTACAACCGTGCTCCTCCCACTCGCTGGGGCAAGTCAGCCTGTCAGAGACTCAGTTACCTCGTCTGTCAAATAGTGATAAATGAAGATTTGAAGATCTTACACGCATGGAGCGCTTAGAGCATGGACAACCAGCAATAAATGGCCCTGCTTATCCTCAGCAGGGACAGTAGGCTCTCCGGGGCTTGTGCATTGGCTGGCCATCCCCATGAGCCTAATGAAGAAGAGAAGGCAAACAAGGATGTGTGGTGGAGAGGAGAGAACTGAGATCGAGGCAGGAGAATGGGTCCCAGAAGGGTTTCCAGGCTGGGATGCAGGAGACAAGAATCCATTTCCAAGATCTGGAGTCAAACAAGGCTGGAGAGCAGGAGAGAAATTCAGAGCGGGAGAGTAGGAGAGAAGAAGACCCAAGACAAAAGGTCATGCCCAAGGCTGGGCTTTTTCTTTTTCTATTTCTTTTTCTTTTCTGAGCTCCAGCTCACAAGTGCATGGGTGGGCTGGTCCCACTTAGAGGGGCCTGTGACAGGAAGGACAATTTTCCCCGCAGCTGGAGACTCTTGGCATGCTGGAATTCAATCCCCTGTTGAATGGGTGGTCTGCCGTTCCCTCCACCCCTCCCTGCCTTTCCTCCTGTGTTAGAATATGTCTTTGCAGCCGTGGATCCAGCCAACGCAGAACATTTTCCTTGCTGCTTAAATTAGCACGTGAGAAATAACCAGAGATAGAAATCACAGTTCACTTAACACTAATTATTTCCCTGGAAATGAAGATTAATATTGAACTTGTTACTTGCAGGGAGAAGAGTAAACACACACAGGCACACACCCTCCAAGTAACCATGCAGATCTGAGCCTTCCGTTGCTTCAGCCCCAACACATCAAGCATCCCCGGTGGCCAAATGTTTCCAAGTTGGCAGTTATGATCAAATCCAGGAATCTGGGAATGTGCAAGGCTGGCCCCAGGGGTAGAGACACACCCCAGAGGAGACGGGAGTTCCCAGGCAACCAGGTGAGTTCTGGGGCTCCAGTGTTCCCCAGAAGTGCCTCTGTCGTCCCTAAAGGGACAGTGGGTATCTGGGCTTGCCTGCCCATCTCCCTAGCAGTGCTGTAAGAAGCTCTGGTTATAGATGTTCAGCCCACAGGGCACTAAGTGAATGGGCGAGCGGATGAATGAATGGGTGAGGGAGTGAATGAGAGAATGGATGAGAGAACTCAGGAGCCATGAGTAACTGAGCATAAATGAAGCAGTTCACCCAGGATCACAGAGCGAACAGGAGTAGCACTGAGAGCTAGAGGTCCCAGTGCCCAGGCCAAACCTCGGTCTGAACCTCCACAGCTCCTACCGGTGTAGCTGGCAACCCAGGCAGGCTTCACAGAGGAAGCAGCACTGAACAATAAACAGCATTTTAAGGAGAGGGATATTCCAGCAGAAGAATCAGTAGGAGCTAAGATCTGAAAGCAGGAAAGCTGCAGGCATAAAAGTGAAAGAGTAAAGAGTTGTGTGTGTGTGTGTGTGTGTGTGTGTGTGTGTTCTCTCTGGCAGGAGAAAAAGGATTGGGAGGTATAATATTAACCACATTTGTGTGGTAAGCTCTGGGGTTTACAAAGCACTTCATACCATTACTGTGGGGCATTCTCACGACGGTTCCACATAGTGGGTATGTGCCCCATTGTAGATCAGGGAACCTGACATGTAAGAAAGGGAAATAAATTGCCCAGAGCCACAGCGATGGAGAGTCACTGAGCGGGGATGTGAACTCTAGCCTCCCGAGTCGAAGTCGAGAGCTCTCCCCATCCCCAGTGCCTTAGAGAGTGGAAAGATGCTTCCAGCACCTGTCCAAGAAGAGAGCAGCCCAGGATGGTGGCGTCTCCAGCATCAGCTTGTCCCCTCAGGATCCCGGTGATGACAAGGAGATTCAGACCTCAGCTGCAGGGAGCCACTCACCTCCTGGAAACATGCCTGGCTCTTCAGCAGCCAGGGTAGGAAGACGGAAGCTAGAACTTGAGGCTTATATCAGCAACTGCGCTTTAATTATCTAAACATCACAGCAGCCACGCCACGCTCCCCAAACCCTAGGCGTTTGTGTGCCTCAAAGTTATTATGCCAAACTGCCAAGCCGTGGTGCCACTGGGAGAGTAGATTTGATTCAAAGCAAGGGCAGACTAAAGTTGGTAGAGCTGTCTTCCCCTTCTTTCCCTGCCCAGCAAAGCCACCACTGACCCAAATATACATCCCCTTGACCCCTCCCTGCCCCACAACTCAGGCTGGTCCCTGGAGGTGACCGATCTGAGCAGTAACCTGTGAGCAAAGTTGGAGGAAAAGTAAGGTTATTGTCCATCACCTCGATGTGAGCCCAGCGTGGACATCTCCAGGGAATTTGGAGCAAGCGATTCTCTCCTGCTGTCTTGGGTCCTGCCAGTCCAGAGAACACGTGATAGAGTCTGGAGCTACACAGACACACACTTCAATCTCAGCTCCACCAGGAGCCAGCGGGGCAACCTTGGCTCATTCCTTAACCTGTCAGCCTCAGCCATTTCCTCTGTCGAAGGGTGGTCATTCCACCTGGGAGAGGTGTCGTGAGGATGGGAAAGTCACACGTAAAATGCCCGGCATGCTGCACGCACCTGGTTAATGCCAGTTGCCCTCCTTTCAGGAGACAGTTTAATCAGTGTCTGAGGCACCCAACATCCTTGACAGGGGCCTGACCCCATGAAAGTGATACGGAATAAGTGCTTAAGGTATGGAGAACTGTGTTCGACACGCCCCCTTAGAATGTCTGGATGACTATAAGTTACTTGTGCCGACTTTGGCTGCTTTCCAGTCCACATCCATAGGATCCCATCGCATTCTCTCCTTGTCTTCGAGAAGTGGGAGAATGAATGTTATTTCCTCCATCCAATGGGCAAGACCCCAAATGTGGAGACTCACTGTGAGTTACCTGAGGACGGGGTGGCGGTGAAGGCTGTGTGAGCCCTGAGGAATGCCATGGCCAGCAGGGCACACACCGAGACCTGCTCAACCTCCCCTCTGCTCCACGAATCCTTGGATGTCCCCACCTAGCAGTAATGTGGCCTCTGCTCGCACACTCAGCTGCTGGGGGCTCACTGTCTCTCAGTGAGTCCACTCCCTCCTTGGGCAGGTGGCCATTAGCAAGCTGGCACTTAGATGGACTAGATGGGAGCAAATGCTCGAGATGAAGTGGTAAGTGAATAAAAATGGCCTAGTAAAATTGATAATCATTAATGTAAATATAGCATATATGCATAGCAAAGAAACTACAATGATATACTAAAATGGTAAGTTTTTAATTGATGGATGGTAGGATAAGGGGGTGATTGTAATCTTTTTAATCTGTCTATATTTTCCAAATTTTCCATAATGAATAGCTATTTACTTTTATAATCAAGGAAAAGTTAAGCGTTAATCAAAAGAAGCTATTCCTTACATCGAGCAGATATAGATATATGTCTTTCTAGAACCCAGCTTTCTTGATTACCAGCCCCATGTTCTCCTCAATAAAAGAAATAACAGATGTAGATAGAAGCATTTTTTAGCCACCTGTGTCCTACCAGGCTGACTCACAATATAATTAGCATGTAACCTTCAACACATAATTAAGGGGTGAACCTTCACAACACAGAGAGATTCTTCCCTTTATATAAGGAATTGCCAGAGGTACACTAAGCTGGCACACACACAGTTAGCCACAGACCAGCAAAAGGAGAGACCAAGAGGTCAACAGGACCAGAACAGGATTAACCCGTGTGGCTTTGGTGGTTGGTCACTTCAGTGCTCAGTGCCTCAGTTTCTTCATATAAAAAAAGGAAGTTATGCTAGACAATTCCTAAGGGACCTATCAGCTCTTTAGGGGGAATCAGAGGAAAGAAATTTAAAAAGTTGGCACCCAAACATTGAAACAGTGAAATCTATTGATGACTGGACGCCCCACCCCTAAGAATCTCCATCTACGGACCCAAAAGATCTAGACCCAGCATTACTAGAAAATAACTGAAACTAATACACGTGAAAACTGAAACTGGTAAACACAATACCAACAGTTAAGAACCACTGCCCCTAGCAGATCAGATAGGAGCAAGATGAAACAGCACGGAAATGCTAACAAGGGCCAGCGGAAAAATGGACTTCCGGCTGTAAACCACACACACGCACACAGCACTCAAATATGGCTCAGGAAGCTTCACTTATTGATGCAAAGCATGTAATGATTAAATAATAGTAGGAAACCATAGCACTAGGAGGGTCTTTAGAGATCATCCAACCACTGCTTTTCAATATTCCTTTTAATCCACAGAACCCTTTCTTCCAATGGAATCTTACCGAGAACTGTGAAAAGCAGAGCTGCTCTGATTGAAGAAGGGGGTGCAGAAATCGACGTCTGCCATGTGGCAATACAGGAGACCCCCCTGGCCACATCCCTCCACAGAACGTCAGAGGCTCCACAGAGCACATGTGGAAAGCCACTGGTCTCACCTAGTTTAGAAACCTGGGCCCAGAGAGGAAATGTGACTTGTCTAGTGTCACACAGTAAGTTGGTACCAGATGGAGGACGGGATCCTAGTACAGCCCCACGCTGCCTCCGAACCCAAGAGGCTATGACCGGACGTCAAGTCTGTGGACTCACTGACATGCCCACAACATCAGATGTCCCATTCACCTCTCGTCCCTGGAAGGGGCAGCTCTGGATCGAGCACGCTCGGGAGTCACGCTGGGCCATGCTCCATCCCTCACATCCCACATCTTATTGCTCACCTTGTCTTTGTGATTCCAACTCCTTAATCCATATTAGCTTTAGGGTGAAGCAAAGATTTAAGCTTATACCTCAAGACAGCTCAGCTTTCCTGCTCTGCCTACCTCCAGGGCTGACCCAAGACCTCTTCATTAAAAGGAGCCACCGACCCTTGGTGGCCTCTGAAAGGCTCAGCCACATGACCATCCATGTGTCTCAGTCAACACAGAACCTTTCCTGAAACCAACAGCGGATTCGCTTCTCCTATGAAGTACTCACAATGGCCATAACTTCCTTGAAAAGAATGTCATTTCTTTTTTTAAGCCTTTTTTTAAAATTTGTCAGGATGTTTTGTTTTTTGTTAAAGGATGAACGATAGCTCCTGGTAAAACTGGTGACCCTCAGATTTGTCTCCATATCTTAGCAATCTGTTCCATAGTCCATCAAAGAAGTGGCAAGGCAGTAATGATGCTTTTATTAGCAACCTTTACACTTTGTTAAAATTAAAATGAAAATGCAACATTCATATGTAAATCCAGTTGCCTTCTAGGTTCCTCTTATCCTTTATCCCTTTCATGAAATTACAGATTATTAAGAAATGTTTGAAGAGTGGGAGACAGGCTTCAGGGGAGTGTGAAGGAGGCAGAGCGAGACAAAGAGGGGAGAGAAGGCAAGGTGCTTTGACCTCAACCTTCTCTTTCATGTTCAGAAGCATCTCAGTCTGTGGTTTCATCGCTCATCCATTGTCCAAGACATCCCACCGCTGGCAGAGCCCGACTCAAAGATGACTCATGCATCAAGGCTCCCAAGGACCCTGAGCCGGGGAACGGACAAGGCGTGATGGGGGTGGGAGCTCTTGTTTACAAATATTTCTCCTTGATGATGAGCTATTTTTAGCAGAAGATGACCATGGATACTGATTGCCAAAAGGCTGTATTTAAACTTAAATGCAGCCAAATTTGAGATGTGAGAATTGAAGGAAAAAAATCTAAAAGAGGAAAACTCTCTGAACTGCTTCCATGTATCTTTTTCAGATGTGAACTGAGAGTGGCCAGTTCACACCAAGAAAGAACACGATGCCACGGAAGCCCTGAAGGATGGGGAACTTATTCTCCCCAGGGTCATCTGGGAAGGGTTCGGAGAGGAGGTGAATGTTTAGTAGGATTGTGGCAGACAGACACTCAGAGAGGCCCACCTTCTGCTGTTCACACCTGTGTGCCCCGCTCCCCTGAGTGTTGCTGGGACTGTGGCTTCCAGACAAGAGAATACAGCAGAGCTGATGGGAGGTAATGATTATGTGTATGTGATTTCATGATTATGTTACATAAGACCATAGCATCCTTCTCACTGGAGTCTTTCTCTTGCTTGCTGGCTGTGAGGAAGCAAACAGCCCCATTGGGGAACCCCTCATACAAGAATGGCAGGCAGCCCCTAGAAACCAGAAGATATCCTCCAGTTGAGGGTCAGCAAAAACTGAAGCTCTCACCCCTACGACAGCAAGGAACCAGAGGTGGCAAACACCATCCGAGTGGAGAAGAACATCATCCCCAGTCTAGCCTCCAGATGAGAAGCCAGCCCTGACCAACACCTTGACCAATGCCTGGAGGGACCCTAAGCTGAGGACCCAGCTCAGCTGTGCCCGGGCTCCCGACTCCCAGAAACTGTGCAATAATCAATAGACGGTGTGTTATTTTAAGCCACTATGTCTGTAGTTCTTCCTCATGGAGCAACAGAAAACTAATACAGGGATGTTGGCAAAGAAGCAAGAATTTTCCAATTATAGGAAGTGGAGGAAATTCTGGGCAAGGGGACTAGCATGTGCAAAGGCAAACAAGAAAGCACACATTTCACTCCAAGAAAGGTATGAATTTAGACAACCCTAGAGTAAGAAAGTAGGTGGGAGGTAGAAGATACGAGGAAAACTCGAAGAAAAGAGTTAAAATTATTAACCTCAAGGCCAGCGTTCCTTTAACATGGCCTCACATCTAATCCACCTGGGACACTTCGTGTCAGTCTGAATCTCTGCTGCCACCCACAGAGGTCCTTCTTCCCCACGTGTGGAACGGGCCAGAGCCATCTGTAGTTTTAACGAATGCCCCAGGCGGATCTGATGCAGCTGGTCCAGAGAGCAGGACTGGGGACCTCTTCCACATCAAACAACATCCCACAAGAGGTCTCTAAGTACAAGCGACATAAAAAGTTTATTTTCAGCAGGATTAAGCCAGAGTCGGTCTGAAGGATGGTCTGGTGGGGGACAAGAGGTTGGAAACTATGGCCCAGGGGTCACTTAGGAGACCATTGCAAGGACAGCAACCTGCATTAGGGTATGGCCATGAGTTGGAGAGAATTACATAGGAGGGAGAGGTAGGAATGGCCCTTGGCAGAATCTGGTGATGTGTCAGATGTAAGTAGTTAGGAAAGTAGAGATGTGGGGGAGATAAGGAAAAGAAAGGAAAGAGAAAGAAAGAGAGAGAGAGAGAGAGACAGAGAGGAAAAGGGTGGGGGGAGAAAGGGAGGGAAGGGGGTAGGAAAGGAGGAAGGAAGGAAGGAAAGGAGGGAGGGCAAGAGGGAGGGGGAGAGGGAGGGAAGGGGGTAGGCAGGGAGGAAGGAAGGGAGAGAGAGGAAATGGAGGATGGGAGGATGACAGGAGCTCTGTTTTCATGAGCCGAGTTTTGCAAGCTCCATCTTCATTGACCCGTGGTCCTGCTAACTGGGCCTCTGGAGCTTCGCGTGTTGATTTTGGCTCCGTCCGTACGGGAACAGCCAATTGTTCAGATTCCAAATTTCTGGAAAGTGCGATCCTAGCCACATGGAGGCCATTTACAGAGAAAACTGCTAAACCTCGATAATCCCTGCCGATGGGATGGTGGCTGTTTGGCCATCTCAGGCCTATAATTGCCACCATGCTCGACTCCAGAGGGGGTGGAGTCAGGTACAGCTTCAAGGAACGCTGGACGGGGTTGGCCCTCCTTCCGTGAGCCACTGGTCTCTGCCCTCCGATTTCTGGCCCTGCCTCTGGAGACGGACTCCTTGGAGCCCAGGAATGCATTCACTCAGTGGGCATTCATTCGGTCAGCATTTACTGAGTGCACACTGAATGCCCAGCGCAGGTCCAGGCTTGGGGGCTACCGCACTGAACGCACAGGGGTGTCCTCATTGGGGGAGCGCCCCTCCTTTTCTCCCCTGTGAGAAACTTCAGGGGTCACAGAGTTTAGAGGCTCCAGGGGTGGTGGAGGCTGTGGGAGGTGAAGCTGGCTCCTTCCTGGCCCTCACACAGTCTCCGTTCCTTCAAAACTGCCTTTCCCGCCAGGGCTGTGTTTTGCAAAGTGGATTCTATGGAACCCTGTTTCTGTGGGGTACCCATAAAGATCAGACCTTCAAAAAGGAGATTCAGTGACAGTAAATAACATGTGTGCAGCCCCCACTGCATGCCAGGCTCTGCTCTCAGGACATTATGACATTAACTTACAGGATCCCGCCAACTAGCATGGTCCTTATTTTACACACGGGAGACCGAGCCAGAGAGGATTAAGTTACCGCCAGAGCTCATAGAGCTAGTCAGTGATGGAGCTGGTACCCAAACCCAGGGGTCGGAGTCTGAGGCCTCACACTACACACTGCCCATCACCGGTTCTACGACGGCAAAAGAGCCAGGAACATCCAAGGTTTGAAAAGCAAAGAGCCACTCCTGTTCCTCTAAGCATGTTTTCATGCACTTGCAGCCCATTCGATAGTCTTCTATTGTGAAGTATCTGTTCAAATATGCTGCACGTTTTTTCTTAGCTTACTTGTCTCTTTAACCACTGATTTGCAGGAGATCTTTATATATGCTGGTAACCTGTCCTTTGCAGATATTATACATATTACCAATATTTTCTCCCAGCTGGTGGCTCGCCTGTTCATTTTCTTGATGAGCAGAAGCATTTCATTTTGATGAAGCCCAGTTTATCAGCGTTTTCTGTTACAGTTAACGCTTGCTGTGCCTTGTTAAAAATGCGTTTCCCCACCCCAAGGTCACAGAAATATTCTTCTATGTTTTGTTTATAGTTCTACCTTTGACGTTTAGAATTATGATATACCTTGAATTATTTTTCCTATATGGTGTAAGGTGAAGGTTGAGATATAATATTATTTTTCATGTGGATATCCAGCTGTTTTAGCACCCGTTTTTGAAAAGGATTTTCTCTGTTTAATTGCTTTGGTGTCTCTTGAGGCAAACTATTTGACCATGTACGTGTGCTTCTATTTCTAGGCTCCCATCAACATATGCGTCTATTTTTATACCAACACTGTTTTGATTACTGTAGTTTTTATTATTCATCAAAGAAATGAAAATTAAAAACTATAACGAGATTCAACTGCACGCCCATCCGAATGGCTAAAATTAAGACTGACAACACCAAATGCTGGTGAGGATCTTGAGTAACCGGGACCCATATTCATTGCTGGCGGGAATGTAAAATGGCCCGACCACTTTGGAAAACTGGCAGTTTTATATAAAATTAAAGTTACATTGACCCCATGGCCCAGCAATTCTACTCCTAGAGGTAGAAATAAGAATATAAGTTCCCATCTGAACACCTGCTCATGAATGGTCATAGCTGCTTCTCTTGTAAGAGCCAAAACTGGAGACAGCCCAAATGTCCCTCAACAGGGGAATGGATAAACAGACTGTGGCAGGTCCATACAAGAGAACTCTGTGCAGCACTCAAAAGGAGAAAATGATGGCTAAACGCAACAGCATAGTGGATCACAAAGACGTAACGCAAAATGAAAGAAAACAGACATGAGAGTATCTATCATATAATTCCATTTATAGGAAGTTCTAAAATGTGCATGGTTAATCTATGGTAAAAGAATTTCATTAGCGGTTGTTTTCTACTAGGAAGAATGACTGAGAGGAGCACAAAGAACTCTCTGAAATGGTGGAAATCTCTCTAACTTCATGAAATATGAGTTATACAGGGATATGCAACTGTAAGAAGTGATCGAGCTCTGCATTTTACCTCAATAAAAAATTAGAATAAAATGAAAGTTAAAGACGTTTAAGATGTCAGGAAAAAGTATGAAACAGGTTTCTTTCTTCTTACGTGGCATTTAATTCGCTGAAGTGAACTATGGACGTCTACAAGAGGGGGAGAGTTTGCGGGGTGGGGTAACTGTCATTTCAGCCCTTGTTATGGGTTGAATTGTGTCCCCCCAAATTCCTATGCTGAAGTCCTAACCCTCAGCACTTCAAAATGTGACCTTGTTTGGAAATAGGGTCATTGCAAACATAATGAGTTCAGATGAGGTCGCAGTGGAGTAAGGTGGACCCCTAACCCAAATGACCGGTGTCCTTAGAAACAGAGGAAATCTGGACAAAGACACACACAGGGAGAACGTCACGTGAAGGTTGGAGTTAAAGTATCACAAGCCACAAAACTATCAGGGGCTGGGACAAGGGCCTGGAACAGTTCGTTCCTTGGAGCCTTCAGAAGAGCACACCCCTACCAACACCTTGATCTCAGACTTCCAGTCTCCAGAACCACAAGCCAACAGATCTCTGTTGCTTAAGCCGTTCGGCTCGCGGGACTTGGTTACTAGAGCCCAAGCAGACAGTACAGCCATAGAACCATTTTTTTCCCTCTTGGCATGCCCTCAGTAACAGACTATAGATAATGTCCCCTGTTCTACGAAAAGTTGATTTACTTACGTTTCTTTTACAAAGAGATAAAGGTATCTATTGTGACCAGAGCCATTGAATTCACATAAAGGAAGAATTATAAAAATGATAATGCCCCCTGAGCTGTCTCCACCATAAACAAATGATGTTCCAGTGAACTTTCTCATTTCACCTCCAAAGGCTAAAAGGCAAATTCGTTGCTCCCATTTTGCAGATGAGACAAATAAAGCTGCCATCAGTTACTCTCAGCAAGTGCAGCTCTCGTTCGACATCTAGATGTCAAATCATCTCTCTTCTAGGTTTCCCCCTGGCCACTCTTGGCTGCTGAGCTGGGCCTCATCCAGGTGGGAAGGAGGAAGGATGGAGAGCCAGCATCATGAGCACCCGGCAGTCTCCCTACGTGTTCCTGGAGCCAGGCATGGGTCAGGCACAACCACATGCAGATTCCTATTCTGCCCATCACGTAGTCCCTGGTAACCCCAGACAGGTCACGCTCACTGCACCCCCGTTTCTTTCCCTGCAAATCATCATAACCCCTAAGCCACAAGGCTCCAGTCATGTCCAGGTGACAAGAGCTCACCTCGAGGTCCGGCCCTAACAATGGAAGCTGCTTCTTTGGTGTGGTCTCCTGAGGTCTCTCCTGTCCCCATGTCCAGCCTCTCCTCTGCTTCGCCCCTGGCTGGTGCTGACAACCTCTGTTGCACAGGGGTGGCCTGAAGCTGGGTTTGAAAAATGAAAGGCCATTTCACAATCTTTTCCAACATGGGTTAAACAGCATGATCTCTCATTATGCATTGACAGAAATGGGAAATGCAGAATAATGTGCAATAACTAGTTTCAGCCGATTCTGATTTGCGATATATCTCCTTTTTAACTGAGATAATAACAGAGAAGCGTGCATTCATGAGGTTTAGTAAAGAAGGCACAGATTAACACCACAGTCAGATGACTTTTGAAGCAAAGCTTCTATTAAAGTCGCTGCCAAAAAGTCACTTTATCTTCCCTCCGATGCATCTCAGATTTTATCTACCCTTTTATTCTTTTCGTCCTTAATTTTAATTCCTTTTTATTATTATTTTTTCCCATGTAAGCACCGAGGGGGTTGTTTGGTACTCATTCTTTTGGAAGCAATTATCCACAAGAGAGGCGTTCACTTCATTTGGGTTGCATTTTATATCCAAACCATGATAAAAATGCGCAAAATTGACTTTGCCTGTGCAGCTCAGACACTGGGAAGTCCTTTCTTGGTGAGTTTCAATTCAGCTGCCTGTTGGCCGAGCCCTCTTCGGAAGACCAGCTGAGTGGCAATCACTTGGACCACATTCTCTCTTGAAGTCCTAAGATTATTTCCTTGCTGGCCTAATAGGGCAAATAAAAAGCTTTCATTTAATTGCCCACTAGTTCAGACCTTTAGACCCCAAGCTGTCTGCAAATTTGAAAAGAGAGCATTCTTGCTTAGTCTGAAAAAGAATGTCTCTTACTTAGACGGATGCAAAATCCTCTTACCTCAAACCCTTCATGTTTTTCCATAGATGAGCCCCTCACGTCTAGGGTGGGGCGGGGAAAGGGGAGACGTGGTGCCCCAGACTATAAGGCCCACTACAAGCCTAAGATTTCTGGGCGAAATCTCATATATCTTAAAATGTTTCATGAATATCGCATTCTACTGTGTAACACATCTGTTTCATTTTTATATATTAATGATGTTTTAAATTACCATCAGCAACAAGCAAACAAAAAAAGACTTTCCTATCTGTCTTGCAGTTATTAAGCAAGAGATGATTGAGTTGACTTTTATCAATTTTACAAAACGTGGCTGAACTAAAGAGAATTTACATCAAATTGTGCATCCATATTGGCATCTAGGCAACTTCTCTCTCCTCTGCTTCCGTCGTCAATATTTAAAAACCCCAACCGTGTGCCTATGTGGATAGAAACATCACCAGCTCTTTCTCTGCTTCATCGGTCCTATCCAGGTTTCTCCATGGGGAAAACTGGCCAAGAGGATAGATATGTCCAAGGCAGGCAGATCTCACCCCTGCAGGTGACTCTGGGTGACGATGATTCTAGCTTCTCGCTGAGAGATTAAGTTGGCTGTGTCGGATCCACAAGCCAAAATATTTACTGCCTCGGGAAAATATTTGTGAATGGACTTTTTCCGTAAGACAGTGACGGGTGATGTGCTTTATTTCCCATCACAGCTGTAAGCTCATCCCGTATAAATCAACTCATCTTGGAGGATTCAACCGCACCCCTTCCCATCTCTTCTCCCAGCCCTGGAATGTCACCTATAATGAAACCCTCTTATTGTGCAGCTTTGAAGATGAGAGGAAATGAGCTTTACTCTGCACGGCGGGCTAAGAACATTCAGACTTAGAAGAAAACAGCTTCTAAATAAACGAACTCCTCCACGAGCTGTATTTACGATTAGCGGAAATGATTCCTTGTTCATTTCATTTGAGTCTCACTTTTTGTCCTGGAGCCTTTGCTTTCTCCTCCCTGTAAAGAAAAGTAACCATGAAACCTCAGATTAACAAACCCAGACCACACCTTCGCCCACGGAGGCAGCCCAATGTGGTGGAGGGAATGACTTTCAAAGGTGCTTTCCATTTCATCCCAAATAGACAAATGAGTTTTCAGGCCCCCTCAGTTCACTAAAATGGTAGCTGTGCCCGCCCTTTCAACCACCTCTTGGAGGGATGAGTGCTTGTGAAGGAGTCTTGGCTCCTCGGGCCTTCAGGGTGAACAGCAGAATCCCACCCTCAGGACCGCATGCCGGGCTGGGATCTGCACCTCTGCCTTTCAAACGGAAGGACCCTGCCTGGGGCCTTCACTCGTCTTCTCCCCACTTCCAGACTACCCTCCAGTATCACACTGGATCTAAAAATATCCATCCACTGGGCTAAAAAGTGGGGAGGGGCACCCTGTTCCCCTCCTGCCTTAAATCATCTGAAATTACCTCCCTCCCATGGCCTGTGACCCCTCGAGGGTAGGCCTGTGTTTATCTGCCGGCTGTGTGTGTGACGTACATGCGTGTGTGTGTGTGTGTGTGTGTGTGGTGTGTGTGCATGTTCACACTTAACCCAAGTCTGGCTTCTATCCGCTGAATGGTGGGAACGGCGGGGAGAACTCGTGGTTAGCTACAGAAAGACTTCAGCTATGGCCCTGGACTTATCACTGGGCATTAGCGTTTCCACTTTTCACACAGTATATGCCTTCCTATATGTAAAGAGTCATGCTCTCATCGGAGCATGTGACTGAACTTCGAAACGTTTTCTAAGTAAGCTCCATTCGGGATCTAAGCCCAGGCCCTCTTCAAGGCGCCATTACAGGGACGATGGGGGTGAAGTGACTCCCACTGTCGTTTCCACGTTGGTCGGTTGTTCATATTGTTGTTTTCCTTGCATCACTCCACTTCATCTCGAGATGCAAGGCCAGGGGAGAAGTAGCTGAACCAACCTGTCCTAGGTCACTCCAGCCCCTTGGCTAAGGAGAGAGGGAGCACGTGATTGTCAGAGCGTCTGATAACATGACAACGTCCTTCCCCAAAAAGAAGTCTGGGTTCTGGCGCCCAAGAAGTTGGAAACTGATGACAAATACCCTCGACAAGAGGGCGACGCAGATCCTCAGAACTTCAGGGGTTGTCACGGGCGTAGGAGCTGGGTTTACAGTTCCAACCTTCCCCCGCCGTGGAGAGGAAGCCCCATTCTCCCTACGCCCGCCACCTTCCCATCAAAAGCATGACGATCGCTCACGGTGAAATATGGCACGTGAGCAGATGCTGTTCCTTAAACCAGGACATTTGTCAAAGAGCTTTGACAGGTCCTTGCCAATACAGACAAAGAATTCAAAACATGTGACCACACTACGTGAGGGGGAAGCAAGTGACAACACATGTGCTGTTCTTTCCACTCAATGTTTCGCCCTTGAAGTGAAATATTTTTTCCTTGTTATGCAGAATTTATGAGTTTCCCCAATGTTTAATCTTCTGCTTAAACTTTGATCTGGAATGCAGCTTCCATCCAGTGACATCTCCGAATCAGAAAGGCTCCAAACCAAAAGCATGAAACATTAGATGCTCAGTGTAGTGGAAAAGCTTTCCTCGCAGACGGAACTGGTTTCTAAACCCAGCTCCACCGTTTACTGGTTGCATGACGTTGGGCAATTCATCGAAGCCTCAGTTTCTTTATCTATAAAGTGGGATTAAAAATATTACCTACATTATCTGGGGTATGGTGGCGATTCCATGGGATAACACCTAATCATCATCATTCTTCAGACCTCACTTCGGTGGTTCTTAATAAACTGCCCTTTGCTGAGGGAATGCTATGTATTAGGAGCTTTCTGTGTAATATTTTTATGCCTTAGAATGACTTCACAAGGTTGTTTAATCCCCATTTTACAGGGAAGCAAACCGAGGTTCAGAGACATGATGTCCCCTCCTCAAGTTTCTAAAACCTGCGAGCTCTTTCAGGTACTGCTGGTGGCCTACGCAACTGGAACTAACACCGGCTACTGTGAGCTCTCCGAAGGAGCGCCACAAATGGGCCTTGAGGGGTCAGAGGTATGGCTGCCTGCAGCCAGGTGGGGCCTGAAGCAGGTGGGACCCCCAGCTGGTCATCTGATCTGCAGTAAAACTGTTATCACATCTTCCACGTGATATCACATTTTAATGATTGGAAAGCACAGAGTCAAAGAGCAGAGATCGCAAAAAGTGAATTGGGGGCTGAATGATTTAGAGGCTCCAGTTCATTGAGTGAGAAAGCCACCCCACCTGTGTTCACCAGGCGCTTCTTGGAGGCTGGCCCTGCATCCCCCTTGGGCAGCCCTCTCATCTGCTTTTCTAGGAAGCAAATGTCCAGGCAGCCAATGTATGCTTGCCTGGCAATCCGCCCCCTCCAATGCCTAAACTTGGGAAATGAAAGAGACCAGGAAGGGGGAGAAGGTCATCCAGGGTGGAGAAGGTGCAAGAATTTCAATATCGCCATCTCGTTCCTTATTCGGGGAAAATGAAAAGTCCTCATTATTAAATCACAAAGCAATTAAAAAATTAAAAATTTCATAATACCCGACATAAAAGAAATACAAGTGTTTAATGATGGATTAGGAAGTGGAAGTAGCAGGGAGAGAAAAAGTAAAAGCCGCTTGTCTCACGGGGTTCCCTCTCCGGCGGCGGCAAGAGCGCTTTCTGCCTGCACCCTCACGCCAGCCGCAAGAACTAATAAATTCCGCGCTCCCCTGCCTAGAAGCCAGGGCCGATTAATATCTGCCTACCTTGTTACCTAATTCATTATGGAATAGCAGTTAATTTGATTTGATATTATTTTAATAAAATTCTGTAATATATTAGATTGTTTCAGGCTATCAAAATAATTTTCCAATTATTACGGTTACTCAAGCAAGTCTTTTTTCCCCCTTCATGAGCGGCAGTTGGTCTGACTCAGAATATATTAGCTCCTACAGCTTCATCCTGGCCGGGGAACAGGGGAGCCATGCATGGTTACCCAGAAGAGATCCTGCCAAGAGCAGGTGCCCGCGGTTCACAGCAGAATGGCCACGGCCACTGACGAATGTGGATTTATGGCCTCATGACTCTCTGACCTCAGGGTTGGCCCCCCCCTTCAACTGCTGGGTTAAATTTTAAGGAAACATCGAGATAAATTTTTATAAAAAATAACCATTGAGACAAGTGAAGGCTTGGCAATGGCTTGGAAGCTGGGTGATTGATAACATCTGGTGGAGAGCGTGTGAGTGTGTGTGTGTGTGTGTGTGTGTGTGTGTGTGTGTTTCAAAGCTCAAGTTCAAGTGCTCGCTCTGTTGGCCTCTGACTGCCCCCTGCCCAAACCTCCAGCTCATCGTGCACAAAACAGAGGCTTACCTGATTCACGGCATGGCGTGAGCTATCGAAGGCAATCACTTTTGTAAAAGTGGAGAGTGCTGACATATAATTGGCATCAAGAAATCAATTCCAGGAGCCTTCCCAGTGGCTTAGTTGTTAAGTTCACGCGCTCTGTTTGGCGGCCCGGGGTTCACAGGTTCGGATCCCAGGTGCAGACCTAGTCCTGCTCATCAAGCCATGCTGTGGCATCCCACATGAAGTAGAAGACTGGCACAGATGTTAGCTCAGGGCCAATCTTCCTCAGAAAAAAAAAAAAAGAAATCAATTCCACCATGTGCAGCGATGGACGTTAACTAGACTGGCAGTGTTCGTTCTACAATATATACAAATATCTCTTCATTATGTTGTACACCTGAAACCAATATAATGTCATATGTCAATTATATCTCAATAAAAACAAACAAAATAAATAAATAAATTCCCTCTCTTCCCTGTCAATCCACTTGGGAGGTGACCGTGGGGAAGAATCAAAATCTTCGGAGGGAATTTCGAGGAAAGGTTTTGGCTTGGAGCAGGAGGCCTGGTTTGGGTTCTTGACGTGGGTAGCTCTCTGTGTGACGGTGGGTGACACAGACCCCCAGTGTCTGTACCAAAACTGGAGACTCGGGTTTTTTTACTTTGTCACTTGAAGATGGCTCCCAACCACAGTGAAAGAATTGTAACCAGGTCTTAACTGCCCCTTATGGGAAGTTAAGGAGTCTTTTTGGGATGGGGAAAGGGATGCTAAGGGGGGAAGCTGGTAAATAGACCCTGGTCAGCAAAGGGTGGGGCTGGGGGCTGTGGAGGGCCCGGGCCCGGAGCAACAGCCTGGGAGGTGACCCCTTGGGCTCTTGTCACTCACTCCAGACCTGGAGGGGACACAGCCAAGAGTGGTGTCACCTGGGGAGTGCTGTCTACTGGGTGGGGATGGGAAGCCAGAAGTGTACTGACCCTCAGTAGTGGGCCACAGAGGCCCTGAGACCCGGTGAGTATTTCCATCCACCCCTCCCAGGCCTCCGTCAATCGTGCTGGAAACCGAGGAGCCTGGCCTCAGTCGTGTGGGGATTAGATGGTGGGTCACTGGGTGACAGCGGGGTCTCAACACTAAAGGGGAACAAGGGAGGTGAGTGAACAGCTGGAAGCTCAGGCGCTGCTCCAGTGCCCAGGCCGCGGGAGCTCAGAGGCCAGGGAGAGAGCGTCTTCCATCTGCCCAGCAAACGTCTGCTCAGCTCCTACTCTGTGCCAAGTCCCAGCCACACACCGACGACCAGAGTGAACAACACTGGACCTCAAGTCATGGGTGGCTCTTCGTGGTTTAGTGGAAGGTGGACAGTTATCCACAAGGACGGCAGGGCAGAGGGCAGGAGATGGTGCCACGATGGGGGCCAGCAGCGCCCAGCAAAGGCTGCCCAGGAAGGAGGTTCGCAGGTGGACACAGTTAGGGGGAGCAGGAGGTGCCAACGGGGGGCCTGAGGAAAAATGCAGTTCAGAGAGATGGTTCAAATTCAGTTGGGGGATGATGAGGGGAGGGTGATGGAGTGACGGGGCTGCAGAAGTATGGAACCAGCAAGGGGCAGGACAAGAAATGGAGAAGAAACAAGATGACAGACGCCTTCCAGAGAGGTGACTGTGCATGGAGTTACAGGATGGGTCAGAGAGGGAGACGGAGGTGGAGAGACTGGGGTACTCATAGGAAAGGCTTGACCCGAGTGCTTAGAGACCAGCTGAGGAGCACGGTGGGCCTGCTCCAGTGGACATGGGGTTAGAGATGCAAGAGGGCTAGAAGGGTCTGGGATCCTGGGTAAAGGAGTGGGTACCTCCCACCCAGAGGGCGACCATGGGAGGACTAAGTCGAGGAAGCCATGAGATAGTTTCGAGCATTCTGTGGCACCTGGGCAGGGGTAACCAGTTAGCAGTCAAATGTGTGTCTGAGCCTCAGAAAAGCTGCCGTTCAATTTCATTTAACTAATATATTTAGGCAGCGCCAGGTGTGTGTCTGATGTCGCGTGTGCCTTATATGTAGGAGGCCTTCAGGAACCAGGGAATGACAAAATCTCAAGGCACTTCCAGACTTCCATTTTTACCTCCCATCCTGCATCCCAGGCATTTTTGAAGAAGCAAGGTCCCCAGACCCCACGATGCTTGCCCCATGGTCTTCAAATGCTTGGCTTCTTGGAGAGACCCCAGCAGAACCAAATATGGTTCAGACATGCGCACTCGCTCTCAGAGATGCCCACATGGCTTGATTTTTGGGCTGGTGAATCGCTTTGCTCATTGCCCTGCTTGGCCGCTGTCAGGTGAAGGGGAGAGCTCCAATGGAGCCAGCCTGCTCCTGTTCACGCGGATGAGTATAAGGAACGCATGCCCCTGGTTTCAGAGGCCTCTATCCAGCAAATCTCGGAGGAAGGGCACTTTTGCGTGTTAATACTGTTTTCATTAAATTCCCACTCTGGTGGGCTTATGGTCTCACAGAGGGCTCTGTAGTGAGACCTGAAAAGAAGAACTGTGAGCACATCATGTTAGCTTGTGTCCCCTTGAAATAACATAAGACGGCTCAGAAGGCCATCCTTCAGGTGAGCTACCTTTGGTCAAAGTGAGGTCTTCGTGTGTCAGACACCTGGTGTAGCGGGTTGAATGGTGCCCCCTCAGAAGGTGTGTTCACTGAGAACTTGTGACAGTGACTTTATTTGGAAAAGGGGTCTTTGCAGATGAAATTAAACTAAGGATCTTGCAAGAGACCATCCTTGATTATCTGGGTGGAGCCAATGCAGTGACAAGTGTCCTGACAAGAGAAAGGCAGGAGGAGCTTTGAGACACGTGTGACAACAGGGGACAGAGATTGGAGGTCTGCTGCCAAAGTCGAGGAACCCCTGGGGCTGCCAAAAGCTGGAAGAAGCAAGGAACGGACGGACCCTCCCCAGAGGCTTCAGAAGAGCACAGCCTGGCCCTTGATCCTGGACTTAGGGTCTCCAGAACGGCAAGGGAATAAGTTTCTGTTGCTTTAAGCTTCCACCTTGTTGACATGCGTTATGGCAGCCATAAGAACTAATCCACCTGGGTTGTATGAATCTTCGATTTTTAGACTGAAAAGCAAATTAAGTGAGGGTTTTAAGTAAAAGTTACTAACCTAAATATACACATTCTCAGGAGAAAAGCTTAAGTATTACATATGATGTAGATGCTCAAGGATTTTATGAAACAATTTTAAGCGAGGTTAACGTTAATGAAAACCCAAGTTGTCCTATGTAAATGACAAAGCTATGCCTTGTAACGTGACGTTTGAGCTCTACTGCGAACCAAACTGTGAAGGTATCACTATCCATTTTTCACATGTGGAAATTGAGGCTCAGAAGACTGCGGTCGTGCTTCTAAAGCCCCAAGCTCAGGGGCAGCAAGCTGATGGTGGAACCCCAGGCCTTCTGGCTTGACAGCCTATTTCCATGTCACAGGAGGTGCCCCCATCAGCATGACTTTGACAGTGGTAGTAAATAGCTCATATTTCTAAAAGGCAGCATCTCTGAGAGAGGCAGTATTGGATCAGAGGAAATCAGTCTAGCCAATCGATGTCAACGCCCACGCCTAAGAAAATCCAGTTTCTAAGCCCAAACTTTGCAACCCAGAGGCTCTGTTGCTGCCTTTCCGTCTTATCCATAGGAGACCAAAGGTTAGCGCTTCTTTCAAAGACCTCTTTAATGCAAGATCAGCTAAAATGATGGCAGAGCCTCGAAATTGCTACAAGATGGTTATAAAGCCTTTGTGTGGACAACTTTTCCATTTGGTGGTAAAACTGGAAGCCTTTATCACTCTTTTATAACTTTCCATATAATTTTTATGAAACCAAACAGCCAGCATCAAAGACTATGGGCTGAAATTGTTCCTGTGATCCAAACCGAGTGGGAGAATCCATTCCTGAAGACGTGAAGGCTCACATCTGGTTTATGGCCTGCCCAGAGGTCTTGGCCAGAGAACACAGCCCGGGAGCGGGCGGAGGCCGGAGGAGGCTCAAATTTAATAATCATGCTCAGTTACTGAACTCAGCCGGAAAGACAGAGGTGATGAAATATGCACCCATGTCCTCGCTTATCACGTGCCCGTAGACCAGGCAATGTCATGAAAGAGAAACAGCACGTGGAGGCAGGGTGGTCTACACTGGGTTTCAGCTAGCAGGTCAACATCCTTATTGAGCAGCAACAAATGCTGAGGCCCCAAGTCTGGCCCCTGCATCGATCAACTCGACTCAGAACTCCTTTCAGCCTTTCTGTAGTGTGCTGCGCAGGGCGCTGGCTGTTGAGTCGGGGCCTCAGCGTTTGTCCCTGCTGGGATGCTGGCACCTTGCACCCAGAGCTAGCCGCGCTTCTTCTCCAGCTGGTCGCAATATGACCCTGCCCCAGTCCCTGGGCTCCACAGCAGTCCCCAGCATCCTCGCACGGTGTGCTGGGCCCTGGTGGGGAGCATGACAGACCCAGGCGCTCTCCTGCTCCCTGCCCTCCACACCGGTCCTCTTCACTGGAGCTTTGTCTTTTTGCTCTGATTTTTCTTTTCTTGAGTGTTTCGCTCCCTCCTCCCTCGCTTGGCTGGAGCCCCTTGTTCTGAAGGGGCTTGCATAGACCTGGGCTGGACACAGAGTGTGCTGTTTTCCAGCTACATGACCTTGGGCAAGTCACTTTCCTCTCTGTGCCTCAGTTTCTCCCTCAATGAAGTGGATAGAACATTGTGACCTTGAAGAGGTGCTGGGAAGATGAATCATAAAGCAAATAGCACGTGTCGTCTGCCTGTGGGGGCCCTAATCCGGGGATGCTTGTCAGTTTCCTCCCCTGTGACCCTCACACCAACATGCTTCCAGCATCTCATCCGAGAGACAAACAGCGACTCTAAGAGGGGAAATGAATGGCCCAAGATTCGAAGCTGCTCACCTATTTGAAAGGGCTCCTTGCAAATATGAAGAGTTGACAGATGTGGGGAGCTGAACTGAGCCTGCAAGAACAGGAGCCTGGAGCAAGACAGACTGGGTTTGAAGGCTAGCTGGGCCTCGTTCCAGCTGCAGGACCTTGGGTGGCTTATTCACCTTTCTGTGACTCAGTTTCCTGCTCTGTAAGTGGGGATGATAGGAGTACCTACCTCACGTGGTTCTGTATGAAATTCAGTGCATTAATCCCCCAAGGCGCTTAGAACAATGTCCCGCACACAGAATTACTCCATAAATGTTAGCTGCCATGATTGTTATTATTATTATCATCACTCCAAAAAGAGCACTAGTCAGAGAGTCAGGGTCACAGGAGGGAGCCTGGTTCTTGAGGCAGCTTGACCTGCAATGGCAAGAGTACACGTTTTGGGGTCAGACAGGGTTAGGTCCCAGGCCGAGTCTGGTCAGCACCAGCTGTGTCCCCCTGGCCCCTGAGCTGAGGTGTCCTCCTCTGTACAGCCAGGCCATGCACCCTCCAGGCTGCAGGCAACCTGCATGAACCCACTGGTAGAGGGCAGGGATCCCGCGAGAGACGGTCAGGGGCTCTGGCTGCTGCAGCTGCTGTTTCACAGCTGACGACGATTGGAGCCGCCCAGGCAGCACCACACGACTCCTCGGCCATTCGGGGGCCCAGGTCACACAAGCCTCTCCACCCTCCGGCCAGGGGCTTCATGACCTCAGGTAGCCCTTGCCTTCTGCTGGTCAGGCCGGGGAATGAGAGACCCTCCCTGTCACGGGCAAGTGTGAGGACTGAATCCAGGCAGCTGGGCTGAGCTGATCTGCCCTCCTTCAACCCTGTGCCCTTGGCCATAAGCATCCTTCCTCCCGTCGATGGTGTTCACGACAGGCCCAAGCATCTGGAAAAAGCATCTCTCCTTGTTTTTATCAGCATTCTCGCGATGCAATGCCAAGAAAATCTGAAGCTCCACCCTGAAGGGGGAAGAGCTACTTATCGCATTACCCAATGGGCATTACTGCAGTTCTCCATGTTTAAAATGCTTGAGGGATCAAAGACGGAGGAGAAGGCCAAGACGACGTGATCTGGAAGGGATTTTCATAATAGCATCTTCGGCGTGCAGGCACCGAGGACGATGGAGGAACTGGAAGAGTAACTCTCAGTGCCCGCACCCACCTTGGAAGTCAAGCTTGAGAGGTAGGGTGGGTTCCCGGTCTCTGGCACCATGCGTTCAAGCCCCCCATACATGTACTATGGACCCCTGAATGAGCCACTTCCCTTTCAGACCTTCAGTATCCACATGAGGGGGGGCCCTCCAATGGCCCTTCCTGCTGTATCCATGAATGACACACACAGCCGGGGGATGGGAAGCCCAGGGCAATGCATCATGGACATCATGAAGGGGGAAGGAAGCTCACTTCTAAAGGAACTAGAACTGGGGCACCAGCCTGCCCGAAATATCGGGAGGACCTCTCAGATGGGGAGAGGTTTGAGCCGAGTGCCGAAGACCAGCAAGTTTTCCAGGAAAACATGGAAGCGAAGGGGGGTGCGAGCAGAGGGACGAGGAAGGCAAATCATGGTGCATTCACTGACCCATACGTGACACAGGTGCACCACGGGCCGCCTGTGCACAAAGACCCCCACCTGGATGCTCGCAGGACTAGGCAGGCTCAGCCGGGCAGCATGTGGGATGCGCAGCATCACCGGCTAAGGGATGCTCCGTCCTCCACTCCCCTGCTTCTCCGGCATCTCCCAGATCTCCACGGGGTACCACATCTGGGGCAGGCTGGCCTTCCATCAGACTCGGGGCAGGTGAGAGGATGTCCCACCCTGGTCTTTAAAAGCATCCTGCATTTCGCTCTGGCTATTTCATAAGCTCCTGGCGCCCCAACCGCTGGCTCGTTCACTCCTGCACAGTCTTGCTCAGCTCAGGCTGCTTTAACAAAGTACCAGAGACCGGGCGCCTCAACAAACATTCATTTCTCGCAGTTCTGGAGGCTGGGAAGTCCAGGATCAAGGCGCCGGCAGATCCGGAGTCTGGCGAGGATCTTCCTGGTTTGTAGACAGCTGCCTGCTCCCTGTCCCCACGTGGCGGACAGAGAAAGAGAAAGCCCTCTGGTCTCTTCCGTAAGGGCATGAATCCCATCACGAGGGCGCCGCCGACTAACCTCATCTAACCCTCGGCACCTCCCAAAGACCCACCTCCGCAGAGCAGCGCCTCCACCTTGGGGATTGGGGTTCAGCATAGGAGCTTTTCAGGGACACAAAGTCTGCATGGAATGCACATACCTTGTTCGTGTCGGGCCCGCCACCTGGATCCCCTGAGGTTTTGCTCCTTCACTTCAACTCTCTCTGAAGAGTCATCTCGGGCGTTGCCGCTGGGGAAGCCACACTGTCCTCTAGGAGCTTCCAGTGGGGGGAAATTCCAGACCTGGTGTTCCCCAAGGAGAGGTAGGCTCTCCATCAGCAGGCCAGCCCCAGCCCACAGAGACGCCTCATTCGGCTTGCAGAGTGTTTAAACATGCTTTTAGATGTCAATCATTAAAAATCAAGTTTCACATAAGATCTGACATTGCAGGAGCTGCCACGTGCATGCTCTCCATCCACTGGAGCTAAACAGTGGCCACCCCAGTGTAGACAGGACAAGCCCTTTGCAGTTGGGCTGAACCCTCACTCCCTCTGGTCAGCTTTATTCCACCTGCCTGGTTCCTCTAGACATATCAGTTTACAGCCTCTGGGACCCCAGACGTCAAGGACTCCATTAACCAATTCCTGTTTGTTTTATATGGAAGTTGTTTTATTAAACATGTCACACGGTGAGTATTCTGCAGAAAAACAGCCCAGAAAGCCCTGAATCCCACTTCCCTTTATGCAGACGCCCACACAGGACCAGGAAGGCAGAGGCACTTGGGCTGCTTCCGTGTTCACTCTGCATTTAACTGAACTGCACAGCGACTCAGCACGTAGGTGCCAGGCTCCTCGTTTCAAAATGGCCAGCACAAGGTTTTAAGAAGTCAGAAGACTTGCCCAAGGTCACAGCAGTGAGAGTCAGGGCTTGCTCTGGATCCAGGAGTTCTAACTCTCTGTCTGCTGCTTTCCCACCACACCACAAGGGCTGCTTCCCAGGTAGAAGGAGGAGTTCTGGACCCAGGGAGGCCCAGAACCAGACAGTCCAGTGTCACCCCACGGTCAACAGCAGAGTGGTCAGCTGATGCTCAAATGATTTCCATCTGTTTCACAGCATTTCTCTGAAACCCCAAAAGCTTAAAGTAGAGGATGCAGGAAAAATTTCTCTTACAAACACACACACACACACACACACACACACACACACGCGCGCCCGCACACCGACATAGTCTCTGGCTTGTTTCTTAGACCACATCCAGGCATCACCAGCCCCTGCAGCCTGGAGACAGCCCAGGAGACGTCAGCCCCAGGCCCCAAAGGGACTTCTGTTTCATATTAAGCCCATCTGATCGAGATCAGAGATAAGGGGGGACCATGTCTTCAAATGACAAAGCAAAATCTTTGAACAGAATTTCCCAATCAACAGTCACCCAGGGCCAGGCCTCTGGGAGTCTGAGGCCATGACATGTGCAGGCATTCTGTCACAGCAGGGAGAAGAGAAAATCCGGGAGAGGGAAATTACAGCCTTCATGATACCTCAGACCTCAGTAACACCCCTTCTCTCTGGGACAACCAAGGAAAGAGTGGATCATTCATTCAGCCCTTGGCCTGGTTCAGGGTCGGCAAGATCACAAGGCACAGACAGCCCCTTCCTGCAGGAACCCCTGGTCTAGTGGGAGAGAAAGACACAGACATGAGAGATGATGGCAGATGCTTAAGGTGCTGTAATAGCTATGACCCCAAAATGTGTCCTCCCCAAGTCATGCCACCTCATTAAACGGCCCCACCATCCACCTGGGCAGGTCCAACACCTGGGTCACACCTGAATGTTCCATCTCTAGCACCTTCCACTCCCAAGCCAGAAGGCCATCATCCAGCCGATCTCCAGAATAGATTTCTATTCCCACCGACTCTCACCTGGATGGCTGTCACCAGGACGGTGGCCGTAGCCCCCTGCAGGTCTCCTTGCTGGGGTCTCCCTGCTCCTGTTCTCCACACGGTCCTCCAGAAAGTGTCTCAGAGGCTGAAATCAGATCCCCTCCCAGCCTCTAACCCTTCAGTGACTTCCCAGTGCTCTTGGAACAAAACCGAAAGCTTCACGCATGTGATCGGCCCCAGCTGCTCCCAACCCAACGAGCGGCTCCGTCGCTTGCCAGGCTCGGTCACTCACGTGCCTCGGCTGTGCCGGGTCCTCTCACCACACAGCTGCCCCTCTTCCTGGTCCCTCAGCCTCGGGGCCTGTCCTGGGCTCTCCCAGCTGCCTGATCCCTTCTGGTCTCCCAGAGCTCCATCAACCGCCTGCTCCTCAGACAGGCCTTCCCTGACCACCCTAGGGGGGACATCTTTATCTTGTTCACATCTTCAGGACGCTAATCACACTTTTTTTACTTATTTGTGTGTGTGTGTGTGTGTGTGTGTGTGTGTGTGTGTGTCTTCCCCTCCAGACTAGAAGCTCCCTGAAGCCAGGAACAAGCCCTGATTTTACGTTCCAGAATGTTTTTTGAATGGCAATGGTAATGGTAGCAGAATCTTGGAACTCACAGGGAACTCAGCCATTCCAACACCCCAGGAAGTATTGGAGTCCCCTCTGCAGCTCCTTAGAGGCAGTTAAACACCATCTGCTTGGTTGCCTCCTGTGACGGGGAACTCATGTTCTTACAAGGCAGCTGACCCCAGCCCTAAATGGCTTTGATTATTCAGAAGGTCTTCCTCAAATCGAGCCAAAATTTACCATCCTGCAGCTTCCACTTCCTGGTCCTCATTCTGTCCTTTAGGGCCTCCCAGAGTAAGCTGCTCTCTACTCCTCAACAGCACTCCACATATTCGAAGACAGTGACCTGGTTCCTCCTGAGTTTTCTCAAGGAGGATATCTCAGATCCTCTAACTTCTCCTCCTATAACTTCTTTTGGAATTCTTGGGTCACCTCGGCCATCTTCCACGGGACCTGCTTATGGTTCCTTAAAATGTTCTAATTGACATTTTAACCAACCCCAACACTCCAGTCATGGTCTGAGAAGCATAAAGTAGAATTTTCACCTCCCTCATCCTAGATACTAAACTCCGTTAACGCAACCAAAGCATACACTGCTTTAGCAGATATCTGCGGTCAGGTTTCCCAGAGGTGGACCCTGAGGTGAAGATTCAGGGGCTAGGGATTTGCTACAGGTGTTCTCCTAGGGGAAACTAGTAAGAGAGTGGAGGAAGAAACCCAGCAAGGCTGTGAAGCTCCCTGAAAGGCAGCTTCCGACCGCCCCTGCAAGGAAGCTTTCGACTCTCTCACCAGTCACTCATTGGCTAAGGAAACCCCAAGGCATCGTAACCTCCCAGGCAGCTCCTTTTCTCTCCTTGGGATGATGAGGCAGCTCCAGTAGCATGAGGACTGTCCCGAAAAAAGGCACAGATACAGCAGGTGAGAAGCCAAAGCACGTGCGAGCAGAGGAAGGGTGTGTCGGAGGGATGCAGGCAGAGCATCAACAAGATCCATGGCAGGGGACCCGCCCGGCTCAGATCCCCTGGTTGTCCACCCAAACCCCTCAGCTTCCTCTCACACACTCCCCCCCAGCTCCGCCCCTTCAAACTGTTCCTGTGCCGGTTTCATTTTAGACACAGTGGAAGACCACACATTCGTCCTCACCAAGTCCCTGAAGAAACAGTGCCCTTTGTCGCTCAGAACCTACATTTGACCACAGCTGATCCACCGTCAGGCACCCGGGGAAGATGCCCAAGCCAGACTCAGAACACAGCACAGAGGAGTCACAAGGAGTGGGTAAAGGGCCCAGACCCAGCACGATCTGCAGGGTAAAGATGCTCCTCACCCCGAGGGTTTCCATTCCAGCACAGGATGGAGAGCCCGTCAGAAGGGGGGAGCTTTCCCAGCTCGGAGCGGCCTGCTAGGAGACCCGAGGCGATGGGACTTCCACAAACTATGTGGGTGAGAGGCGGGCACCTGATATCTGTTTGTCACCCTTCAGCCATGACTTTCCCATCCATAGAGTGAGGATAATATTAATCGTGCCTACTTTCCAGGGTTTCCCAAGGATTAGATGGGACCACAGTTTTGTGAAGGATGCTCTAAGGATGCTGAAACACTCTGTGTGTGCACAGGCAGTGACAACAATGTCACTGACATTTCCCACTTCTGCCTGTGTCACCGGCTCCCTTGCTCTGATTTTAAATTCCTTTCTTGAGGCCAATTTTTTTAAAAAGTACTCTTAATAATTGGCTAAGAATTCATATAAGAGAAAGGAAACAAGACACAAAAAAAACGGATTGCTTAACTCTGGATTACAATCATCGAATTGTCATCAAATCCCTTATCGTGGAGTCTGACAGATCCCACGTTCATTTTTAAGGTCAATGTTGAAAACAACAACTTTCTAATGAGGTTAAAAATATGTAATAATCCTCCAGGCAATTAAATGAATATCATCTGCTTTCCCTCACCCCGAATTTGTCATTTTCAACATTTCTTCTAAAGGGTAGAATAGCACTCTTGGACCCGGTGATGTTTTTCCCCGATTGGATGTTATCTCAAAAGTCACAGGACTGCAGATCTGATTCCAGCGAGGACAGAAGGTGTGACCCAGTCTGAGTCTCTCATTTGAACATGATGCATCTCAGATAGACGGGGGGGGGACTGCCTGTGGCCACCCAGTCAGTGGCAGTGCCAGGAGTAGAACCCACAGGTGTGCCACTGCAGATCGCCTAGGGTCTGAAGAGGCAGTCACCTGGCTCAGCACAGCGTTTACAGCTCCTTCGAGGCGATTCAAAGCTCTCTGGGCAAGTCACTCAGCCCAGTAATCGCCTGTGGGCTGCATGTGGGAATCAAAGAGAAGAGGATGCAAAAACAGCCTCGAAAAAGAAGAACAGAGTTGAAGGGCTCACACTCCTGTTTTCAGAACTCACGACAAAGTTATGGGAATCAAGACAGTATGGAACTGGCATAAGGATGAACATATAGATCAATGGAATAGAAATGAGAGTCCTGAAATAAACCCTTACATTTATGGTTAATTGATTCTTTCCAAGGGTGTCAAGACAATAAAATTAAGAAAGAATAGCCTTTTTCAACAAATGGGACAATTGGATATCCACACGCAAAAGGGTGAAATTAGGCACCCTCCCCCCCACCTCACACCATATACAAAAATCAACTCAGAATGGATCAAGCATCTAAATATAAGGACTAAAATTATAAATCTCTTAGAAGAAATGTAAGAGTAAATCTTTGTGAGCTGAAGTTAAGCAACATTTTCTTAGATATGACAACAAAAGTACAAGCAACAAAACAAAAAAAAATAGATAAATTGGACTTCACTTAAATTTAAAACTTTTATGCTTCATAAAATATCATCAAGAAATTGGAAAGGCAATCCAAAGAGTGGGAAACAAAATTTCAAATCACATATCTGATAGGGGATATGTATCCAGAATATACAACACACACTTACAGCTCCATAATAAAAACAGGCATAACCCAGTTTTAAAAAGGGCAAAGAATCTGAATAGACATTTCTCCAAAGAAAATACACAAATGGCCATAAGGATATGAAAAGATGTTCAACATCGTTAGTCATCAGGGAAATCCAAATCCACACCACAACGTGACACCACTTCACACCCACTAGAATGGCCGAATGAAAAGGATGGACGGTAACAATAGTTGGTGAGGATGCACAGGACTCCCACCCGTGGTGGGAACGTGAAACAGTGCAGTCGCTTTAGTAAAGAGCTTGGCTGTCCCTCAAAACGTTAAACATAGACTTCCCGTATGACTCAACAATTCTACTCCAAGGTATACAGCCAAGAGAAATGAAAACATACATTCTCACAAAGCTTGTACAGGAATGTTCAAGCAGCACTATTCATTGTCTACATTCCAAAACGAACAAAAAGTGGAAACAACCCAAATGTCCATCACCAGAGGAACAGATGAATAAAAAAAAGTGGTATATCGAAAAAAATGGAACATTATTTAGCAACGAAAAATAATGAAGCTCTGACACATTCTGAAACATGGATGACCCTTGAAAACATTACGCTAAGTGGAGGAAGCCAGACACAGAAGACCACATGTTGTCTGATTCCATCGGTTTGAAATGGCCAGAATGGGCAAATCCACACAGACAGAAGCAGATTAACACTTGCCTAAGGCTGAGGACGGCGGCCGAGGAGCATGGAGAGAGCTATTAGTAGGCACAGTTTCCTTTTGGAGGGATGAAAATGGTCTAAAATTAGATTGTGGTGATGCTTGGGGAACTTTGAAAATATAGTAAAAGTCTTTGAACTGCATACTTCAAATGGTGAACTTTATGTATGTGAATTCTACCTCAATAAAGCAGTTTTTAAAAAGGGAATGGATAAATTTAAACCTTCATTTATTCATGATTCCACATTCACTGAATGACTCTTATGTTCTGGGTTCTGGGATAGAGGAACAAATCCACTCTGCCTCAGTACTCTACACTCTGTTGGATGATAGAGACGTGAAGGAACAAACAAACTGCAGTCGGTGGGCGGAATCCAGTCCATCATCTGTTTTTGTAAATAAAGTTTCATTGAAACACAGCCACGTTCATTCATTTACGTGTCGTCTGTGGATGTTTTCCCACCAAAATGGCAGGGATGAGTAGCTACAGCAGAGACAGTATAGCCGCAAAGCTGAAAATATTTACTCTCTGTAACGTTTTAAATAGTTTGCCAATTCCTGTAACAGAGTATCAGGTAATGAGATGTGAGAATGCAAATGAAACAGACTAAGAGGGTAGCAAGCAGCAGGAGCTGCTACTTAAGGTAGGTGAAGAGAGAGGGCTTTCTGAGACGGGGCATCGGAGACCCTAAGGAGGGGATGGAGAGAGACATGTGACCCTCTAGGTGAACAGAGCTCCTGGAGGAGGGAACAGAAGTGAAACAATGGGAACCAGTGTGGCAGGACTGTCCCAGGAACCAAATGAGCTGGGGGTGAGTCCCAGTGGGGTCAGCAACCCCCCCATGGCCAAGTCCAAGACACCAACCCAAGCCAGGAGATCACGAAGACGATTTCAAAAACTCTTGGTAGAGTCCAGAATCCACTTCATTTTGGGATGGGAGGGACTCTGAACCAAACAATCACCAAAGGCCACTGATGAGAAATCAATTAGATAAAGCTGGGCTTTACAAAAGAAACACCGAGGTGGTCAGCACTGGTGTCTCAGGCCATGCAAGATGCCTCAGGCCATACAAGGAGGGCTGTGGGAGGACCTAAGTCAGAAATGTAACTTTGTCACCTACCAGCTGTGCAATGCAGAAATGGATTTATTTCTGTATGTCTTTGTTATATAAGGATTTATTATCTTATCATCTCAGGTAGGGCACCTTCCCTCTCTGAGTCGCAGCTTCCTCTGACGGGAATGGTAACAGCCTCCTCTCCGTACGTACAGCTCCCACCTGTGATGGGCACGGAGGCTTCCCTTGTCTATGCTGTTGAAGCTCAAAGGGACTGATCATCAGGGCTAGCCGGAGTTTACACTCTTAAAGGTCAGCTCCTCTTGGGGTGCCCCAAGTCTCCAACTCGACTGACAAATAAACGCCCCAAGTAGAGTCATGGGCACACAGCTGTTAATCCAGGATAAGAAAACACAAATGTCACCACCTCACATCTGCAAGCCTCCAAAACAGTAAGATAAACTGATGCTCTAGAGGACACACTGGAAAGTCCACTTGCATTTGCTCACAAGGTCAGTTTGGAGACAATGGCCAGAGAGTTTTGGAAATACATCAGGATCCTCGTTGATTTCATGGTATGGCCAGAGCTCTGCTTCCATTCATCTAATACGGATTCAGGAGAAGGAGAAAGCCACCACGCAGGCATTGCTCCAGCCTAAAAGGACCAGAAGGCATCACAGCGCAGGAGATCTGTAGGATGGCGTTTACATCAGCGAGTGAGCAGAGATGTGTTTGCCTCCTGTTGGGCACTTGGCATCCCAGCTTTGCAGGACATTTGGTCCTGTCCAAAACATCCATGAGACATTTGGTCTTGTCCAAAATGTCCACAAGATGTTGGGTCCACACCAAAAGGTCCTTGATATTTGGTCATATTTGGTCTTACCCAAAATGTCCACAAGACGTTGGGTCCACACCAAAAGGTCCTTGATATTTGGTCCTGTCCAAAACCACTTGGCATGGACCAAATATGCTCATGGACATTTTGGACAGGACCAAATGTCAGGGACCATTTGGCATGGACCAAATGTCTTATGGACCAGACATCTGATGGATGTTTTAGACAGGACCAAATGTCTGTTCATCTATCCCAGAGAACCTCACCCTGTTGTTATTTTAACAGCAAATAAGTTCATTGCTGCTGAGATGAAGAGGCTAGTGGGCATTGCTCTGTCCACTCTGTCTTGAAGGAATCCTTGGTGCCACAGTCCCCAGAGATTACTCCTCCCCTTCAAAGACTGGCATCACAACAAAATCCAGTGGGACTCTGACGGCTCCTCCCCCACTCCAAAAGAGAAGAGCTGCACTGGTCACCAGAAATCCCTCCCAGTTGAGAGGATTGAGTGCCTTCTTCTCAGCTTGCCTTTCACAAATCTCATGACACCCACGATCCACCTGGGAATCAAGAGAATCAGGACTTGTCCAACTGGTTCTTGTCCCCAGGCCCAAAACATTTTCTAAAGCTAGGAATCCTTTGCTCAAGGAAACCTTGGGCAGAACATGTCTACCTTGGGGGCATAAGACAGGTAAAAGTGGAGATGCTCTAGATCAATCGGTGGGTGTGGAGCGTCACCCCACCCACTCCCAACAGTGTCCGTTCCTCCTACTCAACTCTGGGGTCTACTGGCGCCCACCAAGGATCCAAAAAGCACAATTTGAAAATCACAGTCTAACTCCATCCTTTAACTTTACAGATGGGAAAACTGAGACCCAGGGAAGGGAAATGCCTTGCTCAAATGCAACTGCAAAATCAGGCCCAGGCCCCCGTTCCCTTCATTTAGGGGTTGGCAAGTTTTTCCCATAAAAGGACACATGGCAAATATTTTATACTTTCAGGGCATGTAGCCTGTATTGCAAATACTCAGCTCTACCATTTAGGCACAAAAGAAGTCAACAACAATATGTAAACTACTGGACAGGATTGTGTTCCAATCAAACTTTATTTACAAAAACAAGTTATTGTTTCTGCACCCATGTTCATAGCCGCATTATTCACAATAGCCAAAGGTGGAAGCAACCCAAGTGTGCATCCATGGATGAATGGATCAACAATATGTTACTCTATCCATACAATGGAATAATATTCAGCCTTGAAAAGGAATGACATTCTGAGCCAGCCCGGATGGCCTAGTGGTTAAAGCTCAGTGGTCTCACCACTTTGGCAGCCCAGGATCAGTTCCTGTCAGTTGCCATGTTGTGGTGGTGGCTCACATAGAAGAACTAGAAGGACCTACAACTAGAATGCAAAACCACGCCCTGGGGCTTTGGGAAGAAAAAGAAAAGGAGGAATATTGGCAATAGACGTTAGCTCAGGGTGAGTCTTTCCCAACAAAAACAAAAAAAAAGGAAAGACATTCTGACACAGGCTACAACGTGGATGAAACTTAAGGACATTATGCTGAATGAAATAAGCCAGTCACCAAAGGACAGATACTGTATGATTCCACTTGTATAATGTTCCAAGAGTGCTCAAATTCCTGGAGACAGAAAGTGGAAGGGTGGGTCCCAGGGATTGGGGCGGGGGGAATGGCGAGTTGTTTAATGGGGACAGAGTTTCAGTTTTGCGAGATGAAAAGATTCTAGAGATGGGTGGTGGTGATGGTTGCACAACAATGTGAGTGTGCTTAATGCCACTGAACGTACACTTAAAAATGGTTAAGATGGTAAATTTTATGTGATGTGTATTTTACCACAATAAAAAAATAACCAAAAAAAAAAACAGCAACGGGCCAGATTTGGCTCATGGACTACAGTTTGCCAATCCCTGTGGCAGTTCGAGCCACTTGTCTTAGGACAGAAAGGTGATCAGACCACAGATAACACAGAGGGATCACGGCTCTACTGAGGGAGTGCGGGGGTAGCCGTTGACCTCTAAAGCAGCCGCCATCCACTGAAGGGAGAAGTCAGCTGTGGGTCGAGTAAAGTTAGACAGGAGCGTGTCACCCACCTAGAGCCATTCACTTTCAGTCACTTGGCCACAGCCAGACTGAAACAGCCAGCTTCCACGGGGTGGCAGAGTAGTCAGGACACAGCCTTGGCGTCAGGCTGACCATGATTTGTGTCCAAGAGTCACTACTCAATGGCTGCATGCATGTGGGCAAGGATCTAGCTCTCCGAGCCTCAGTTTCCTGGACTATGAGTTTTTGTATCACATGATCTCTTAAATTAGGCAATAAATCTGCTGTGCCAGGTTACACACACATTTGTTTTATAAAAATACATGCAGGGGCCAGCCCGGTAGTGCAGCAGTTAAGTGTGCATATTCTGGCCCAGGGTTCGCCAGTTCAGATCCTGGGTGTCGACATGGCACTGCATGGCAAGCCATGCTGTGGTAGGTGCCCACATATAAAGTAGAGGAAGATGGGCATGGGTGTTAGCTCAGGGCCAGTCTTCCTCAGAAAAAAGAGGAGGATTGACAGATGTTAGCTCAGGGCTAATCTTCCTCAGGAAAAAAAAAAAAAAACATGCAAAATGTGCCAACCTGGTGGCGTAGTGGTTAAATTTGCACTCTCCGCTATGGTGGCCTGGGGTTTGCTGGTTTGGATCCCCAGCACAGACCTAGCACCACTCATCAAGCCATGCTTTGGTGGTGTCCCACATAAAATAGAATAAGATTGGGAAGAGATGTTCACTCAGGGCCAATCTTCCTCACCAAAAGAAAAAAACACACACACACACAAAAACCTATCGTATGATAAAAGCTCATTAAGTATTATCTAATTTCTTTCTCTTTATGGACCTTAAATCAGCAATAACTAAAAAGTAAAGGACTGCCTGAAGGGAAAAAAAAAAACATTTAGAAATAAATAAAAAAGCAGGAGAATCACCAAGTCACTGCCACAGCTGCTGAGCTGAAGCTGTTTCTATGATTGCAGTGAACGATGATGAGCCTTGAATGCCGTGCAAAGATGCTGGTTGCTGTTATCGGCAAAAGCCCAGCCATGAAAATTTCTCCTTAAGAACAAAAAAAATTTTTTTCAGCCCAAAAAAGGTGAGTCAAAGGAGAGAGAAGTTTTAGTCTAAGACTCTGCCCACTCTCTTTCTCTTATGGACTAAATGTTCGTGACTCCCACCCACAAATTCACATGTTGACACCCAGGGAGATGGTATTTGGAGGGGGAGCCTTTGGGAGGTGATCAGGGTTCGATGAGGTTGTGGGGTGCGGCGGCTGTGATGGGACCAGCATCCTTATAAGAAGAGGAAGAGAGAGAGAGAGCTCTTTCCACAGGTGAGGAGACAGGGGGAAGGCCGCCGTCTGTAAGCCAGGAGGAGCCCCCTCCCCAGAACCTGATGGCGCCGGCGCCCTGATCTCAGCCTTCCAGCCTCCAGGACTCCGAGAAAATTAATTTCTGCTGTTTAAGCCCCCCCGTCAATGGTCTGTTATTACATCAGTTTGAACAGACCAAGACAACTTCCCTGCCCAGAGTTTTTTAAGAAACATATTTCAATAGCCAGTCCTAGGACCCCTGAAGTGTATTTCAATTCCCCCTCATCTAGAGTCTTACAGGCAAGGGACAGACAAATAGGAAATTCGAGAGGCTTCAGCATCTCCGCCATGAGCCAGGCGGCCAGAGAAGGCAGCCTCTAGAACAGCAGGATCTGAAGCCGGGCTGCTGAGGAGCCAGAAGTGAGGCAGGGAAGCAAAGACATCCATGAAAAGGTTTGTTACCAAGTCAGTTACCGCTGTGGGCAACTGGTGCTTTATCCCACGGGGGATCTCTGGGATCGCCTGTAGAGCACCCGCCTCAGAGCTACCCGGCTGGGGCGAGAGCGCTGGAGCATGTACACACCCATTATGTCAGTCATTGTGGGGGTGGGCAGGCTCCAACAGTGTCCGCTACAATGAAACAGAGTGCATTTCCTCTTGTTTATTTTATTTTTACACTTATTTCTTTTGAATACACCACAATAGGGGAAGATTTTCTCTTCAAACGTATGAGACCAAAGATCTCTAAAAACAAGACAAAAGAATAGTGAAATGATCATAATTAACTAACTAATGAATTCATTCTAATGATTACTTGCAGAACCCGACTATTCGTCTAAGACTGGGGAGTCACCCTGGGCTTGTTGGGCATCTCCCTGACCCTCTGTGTCCAACCTCCTCCAGGGACTTGTGCATCCAAACTCCTGCTTCTCCTTCTCATTCGCTCCTCCGTCTCCATCCTCTCGGACCGTAGTCACATTCTAACCAGTCTCCCTGCGTCTCTTCCTCCCTCTCTGCACCCTGTGACCACCAGAGAGACCTCTCAAAATCACACACATTATCAATCGTCCCCTTGCTTCACAGGCCCAGGTGAGCGGGGTGAAGTCCCACCACCCTCCTGACCGGCCCCAGCCCACCTCCCCAGCTCATCATCCCCCCCCCGCCCCCGCCCCGTGGTTCTAGAATTACTGACATACACGTGACCCCCATCCCCAACTCTTTCACCCTCCGTATTACTGACTTGTGCTGTCCCCTCTGTCTGGATTTTCTTCTCTCTTCTTCCCTCCTCTCTTCACCCCTGAGGGGCCATCTCAGGCACTGCCTCCTCCAGGAAGCCCCTAGGGGCTCCCACAGTCTCTGTCCCATGTCTAGCATTACACTTGGGAAACCGTGCTGTCATGGTTCTGGAAGAGGATGCTGCTCCTCCGGGTGATGGCAGGAACCAAATCTTCTCGTATCCAAATCTCAGCCTCTGGGCCAAGGCTTGACCCACAGCAGAGCCCCTGTCTCTGTGCTCCAGAATATCTGCCCTTTATTCTAGCTTTGTCTTCCCCTCTCCTCGGAGGGTGTAGGAAGGGCCCGTCTCCTTGCCAGGACAAAAGATGAGGCGCATATTCACTGGTCTCCTCTCTGAGTGCCATTGTGGTACGTTGAAAGGAATGATTCTGTCCCGGGCTAACTGTGAGGTTAAGAAAGTTCGCTGGCTCCCAGGCACCACCAGAGCTGGGCTGACCAAACCAGTCTCAGCTCTGAGCACAGCCAGCTGAGGGCCAGTCCTGCAGGCACATGGGCTGGCTGTGGGGGAGGCTCGAGCAGGCCTGCCCAGTGCAACTGCATGCCACAGAGGCAACCACAGGCTGGAGGGCCATCTATAAACATGCCGGTGGCAGGGCTGCAGCCACAGCGGAAGCAGTCCCGGCCTGCCCTGGGGCTCTGCCTCCCAAACCAGCAAAGCTACAGTGAGCATCCCTGCATAGACGGCCAGACAGCGGGCTCTGCTCTGTCCACACCCTGTCAGGGATGGAGGTACCGGGGAACAGGACCCTGTCCCTCCTGCTTTCCTGCATTCCTCTCTTCCTTCTTTCTTTTTTCAATAAATATAAATATTTAGTCAGCCTGGCCCTGGCAGACCTTGGGACACAGAAAACTGTTATGATCCCATAAATAACTTCCTTTGCCTCTACTTTGATAACACAAACACAGCCACACCCTATTTTTGGCTCAGGGGATGTACCAGTGAGAAGAACAGACACGCTCTCTGCCCTCATGGAGCTTGGAATGCAAGTGACGGGCTGGGTCAAATAACAGCCAAATGATCCCACAGATAATTGGAGAGTGACAACCCTAGTATGTGCTGAGAAGGAGAGGATGGAGCTCAGGGAAAGACAGCAACAGCAGTAATAATAGTGGCCCTAGGTATACAGCCCGTACCACGTGCTGGGCCCTGTTCCACGTATTTCTTCACCACCACCCTAAGAACAAGGCTCTCATATCACCCCCATTTTAAAAGAGAAGCACAGAGAGGATGTGTGAATTTCCCAAGCTCGCCCAGCCACGAAGGGGTGGGATGGGGATCCGTCAAACCCAGAAAGGCTTACTGAGGATGGACATTGGAGCAGAGAATGGAAGGAACAGGGGGAGTTAACTGGGTGGAACCCAGGGCCATTCTAGGCAGAGGGGAGAGAGGACGAAGGCCCCACAGCAGACACCAGTGTAAGAGAGATGTACTAAGACTAAGATGATCTCACATCTGAACAACGAGCTAATTAAACACAATGACTGGGCTCCCTCTCTTGATCCTGCACTCCCAGCAGCGTGGGTCTCCACTGGCTCGTAGGCCATTGCACTGTGAGACATCACGGGTCCATCTGCTCCCCACCAGTGGCCAAGCTCCTAGTGTGATATGGGGGGAGAGAACAGAGAGGACTCTCATGTCCTATTTTGGATTCTCAGAGCCGAGAACACGCCTGGCAAATAGTACATGTGCAAGAAAGGTTTGCTGGAAAAGTGTACAGCTAATGAGTGTGACATGGCGTCTGTCCTGCACAACGCAGGATGCAATAGCAGATGGAGCAGGTGCAAAGATGTGGTGCATGATGGCTGCACCAGCTCGCCCCACCTCCCTCGAGGAGCCCACAGTTGAGGAGGAAGAGAGATTTATGAGAAAAAATGCCATGTGGTGCCTTGGACTAGATTCTGGGACAGAAAAGGGATATGAATGGAAAAACTAGAACATCCAAAAAAAATCTGTAGTTTAGTTAACGGTCATGCTGGTTTCTTAGTTGTGACGGACGTACCGGGTAATGTGAGATGATAACATTACAGGGAACTGAAACTGGGCAAGAAGTTTGCAGAATTTCCTGGAAACCCAAGAGGATTCCAAAATAAAAAGTCTATTTCATAAGACTGTGAGACAATTGGGAAAATTTGAACACCGAGTCGTTGATAATGTTAAGGGATCCTTGCTTCTGTTTAGGTCCGATTATTGTGTTAAGGTTCTGCTTCTCGTTAAGCTTCTCTGTTCGAAAGACACACTGAAGTATTTACTGACGCAATTATTTTGCTCCCAAAATCCCGAGTGGGTTAGGGTGCGGCATAGTGGGAGGGGGTTCCCACAAATGACTTGAGATTGGCCCTGAGCTGATAATTATGGATGCAGAGGTGGGCACATGAAGATTCATTTGCTTTTGTTTGAAATTTTCTACAATAAAAAAATGTTTTTAAACACTAACTGTATGGGATAAATAACCAGAAGTAGGATTGCTGAATTGTATGAATTGTTCATGAAATCAAGATCTTAAAGAGATATCCACACCCCCACATTCATTGCAGCATAATCCACGATAGCCAGGATGTGGAAACAACCTCCATGCCCAGTGATGGACATAAAGAAAGAAGATGGAGAAAGGATGCATGGTCTATACTTTCAGCGGAATATTATTTAGCCTTAAAAAAGAAGAAATCCTGTCATATGCAGCAATACCAGTGACCTTTGAGGACATTATGCTAAGCAAAATAACCCAGTCACAAAAGGAAAATACTTTGAGATTCCGCTTAAGTGAGGTTTCTAGAATAGCCGAACTCATAGAAGCAAAGAATAGAGTCGGGGTTGCCAGGAGCTGGGAGGAAGAGGAAAGGGAGTCACTAGCCAATGGGTATAAAATTTTAGTTATGCAAGATGAGTAAGTTTTAGAAATCCACTGGACAGCATTGTGCCCTTAGATAACCACATAGTATTTTTCACGTAAAAATCTGTGAAGAGTAGCTTTCATGTTAAGTGTTCTCACCACAATAAAATGGAAAACTATTAAAAAATAAAGTAAATATGAACTCTAGACCGAGGTTGCCTGGGTTTAAAGTCTAGTTGATTGGCTGGGATATTTCACCTTTCTGAGGCCCGGTTTCCTCGTCTGCAGAATGGAGTCGTTAAAGCTCTACCCCATCGGGGTCCTATGGGAAGGCAGTCGGCTGGCACAGGCTGAGCCTCAGAGCACAGCCTGGCATGTGCCCAGAGCTCACAATACCAGCCATTGTTCCTAAAGGAAGTGTAGGGGTGGGTTTTAGTGTGATGCCCCGTATTCACTCTGCTCACACTGGAGGCCTCTGTGGAGTTCCTGTTCGGAGGTCATGGAGACTCATGGGGAGCAGGCTGAGGCGGGAAGCATCTCTTTATTTTTTTTTTTAATTTTTTTTTGAGGAAGATTAGCCCTGAGCTAACTGCTGCCAATCCTCCTCTTTTTGCTGAGGAAGACTGGCCCTGAGCTAACATCCATGGCCATCTTCCTCTACTTTATATGTGGGACACCTACCACAGCATGGCTTTTGTCAAGCGGTGCCATGTCCTCACCCAGGATCCAAACCAGTGAACCCCTGGGGGCTGAAGTGGAACGTGAGCACTTAACCGCTGCGCCACTGGGCCGGTCCCTGAAGTGTCTCTTTAAATGAAGTAAATTTGAGAGCAGTGAAGACACTTGGGGGGTGGGGAGCGCTAATGGAGCTGACAGAGGGAAAGTGGGACCAGAGGCCAGAGGCCCTCCCAGGACGGAAGCAGGAGCTGAAGAACAGGGCAGAGCAGGCCTTCGAGGGAAAGAAGCGGGCAGAGGATAAACGTAGGGGGGCCTTGTCCCCTGAGAGGCTGGGGGAGGATGAGAGGCCACAGCTCCAGCCAGAAAGGGAAGACAGGACAATGGGGAGAGGTCAGGATCAGCCATGGGAACAAGAGCCAGGTGGAGGAATGCTCCAGAAAGGCTGCAGGCCGGCAGCTGGAGAAACGCCTCTGGCCTGGGGGAGTGGGTGGCAGGCTGACCTCTGAAAGGACCTTTCAGGTGAGCAGGGAGCCGCAGGCAAGTGAGGCAGGCAGTCGGCTGGCCTCCTGGCCGGAGCTGCTGAGCGGGAAAGGCAGACCCGTGAGACTGTGGATGGAGGGGTGAGCAGGTCAAGGCAGGGCCTGCAGGGCATTGAAAGAGGGTGGCTGGAGACAGACATGACCCAGTGAGAGAGGGGAGGAAGCGGCCGGGGCAGACAGCGCCTGCGGGATGGCAGAGAGGCCCCACGTGAGGCTGTGATGAGGGCCTGCCCCACAGCTGCAGGGGCTGGCAGGTCCCGGGGCCTAACAGGCCGCCCTTTCCTCCTCTGGGCTGGAGACAAGTTAAAAACGAAATCTGCCACTTGAAAAGAAAGGTTGATAGACACTGTTTTAAATGTCATGTGTCATGTGAGGCATGGATTCATTTGTCACGCCCCCTCCCAACAATCTGCTGAGTGGAGCAGGAAGATGGAGCGATGGACGTACGACCAGGAGGCAAATGGAGCTGTCATCAGCGTTTGGACTCTGAAGCTGGGCGGCCTGGTTTTAGATAAGCGCTGTGTGACTTGGAGCAAGTTATTTGACCTCTCTCTGCCTTGGTGTCTCATCTGTATAATTATCGTGAAGATGAGTGAATTAGCATCCACAGAGCGCAGAGGGAAGCATCATATACATGTTGTGCTCCACTGTGCAGAGGAGGAAACTGAGGCTCCAGGGCATTAGCACTTGGCAAACAGGGATGACCCAATATCCACCCTGACAGGACCACCTCCATCCTCTCTCACCCTCGCTTTTGGAAATCCTCTGGAAAGACAGAAACGAGATCAAAGCAAAGATCCAGCAGGAGGTAGGGCTTTCTGAGGCTGTGGCCTCTCTTTCTTTCTTCGTTTTTCACTTCCAGCTGGAAACCATGGCCGAAGGTCCAGCTGATGACCCTCTATCCCTATTTCCAGCTTCTCTGCCCAGAAACCAGGCTCATCGACGCAGCGGCCCTCCTCGCTGGTCCACGGTCAGCATGGCCAAGCACCTTTGCTCCTAGCAATTTTCAGCTGCTTCTGTGCAGGCTGGAATGGGGGCCACGCTGGACTCCCCAAGGCTGCAGTTTTATCAGGCAGGTGCCATGGGGGGGTTTGGGGCCCCAAGGTGGGGATACCAGAGAGAAGGAGCCAGGAAGAGGCAGGTGGTGCAAGGAGAGGACGTTTAAAGAAGAGATTTTGCAAGAGATGAAGTTGTGGTAAGTTAACAACAAGGTCTGGGTTGGAGGCTGAAGTGGAAGAAATCATTGGAGGCAAAGCCATCAACCCTACATCCAAAATATGTCCCGAATCTCTGTGTCATCCTCCCATATGAACCACCCTCGTCCAAGCTGCCACCATCTCTTACTTCCTACCTGGTCCCCCTGCTTTCTCTCCTGCCCTCCTTCATTGCATTCTTTGCAGATCAGAGTCCCCTTCTAACACTGTCGAGCAGATCCTCTCACTGCCCTGTTGAAACCCTCTCAGGGCCCCCATCACATGCGAACTAAGATCTCAGCTTCCTGCCCTGGTACCACGCTCTATGCTGGAGCCTGCCTGTCTCGGACCGTTCTCATCTCTGGAACGTTGTTGAAAGGCCCCAAACTCCTCCTACCCCAGGAAGCCCACACCTATGGGCATGATTTGCTGCTTTTCCCATGCAGCAGTGGAGACCTAAATCTCATGGGGCCCCATGACATTTAAGCTAAAACCTGAGCGACAGGAAGACCTGGAGGAGGAGTGAGCCGGACGCAGGGAACTTCCAGCAGGAGCAAGAAGGCCAGCATGGCTGGAGTACAGTGAGTGAGGAGAGAGAAGGCTCTGAGACGATGCTCAGTCAGCCTCTGCTGCATAACAAATCAGCCTAAAGCTTAGTGTTTAAAACCACAAAGATCTAATATTCCTCCTGATCCCAGATGTTGGCCAGGCAGTTCCTCTGCTGGTGTCACCCACTAAGCACCTGCGGACACATCAGCTGGAGGGCTGGCTTGGCTGGAACGTCCAGGGTGGCATCTCCCCCATGTCTGGCAGTCATGGCCGTTGGCTGGGGGCCTCGGTCCTCTCCGCGGGGCACAGCCTTGGCATGCAATCAGCCTCGACTCACCTGCCTGCCGCCTTCCCCTCGACTCTTTCCAGTGATGACCTGAAGAAAACACGTCATCGTGGGGGAATTTCAGGAACACTGGGGACAGAAATGCAACCCTTTGCTCCAACTCCTCTGACCATGTTGTCCCTTCGGCTTAAAGCTATGCCCACTGGAAGGCAGAGCTCCACAGCTAAGCCACGACCTGTCACTGGCCCTGGAGGGCAGACAAGCTGAGACCTTCCTCTCCTGGAGCAAAATTGGTGATGGGAGGGAGAGGGCTCCCTCAGGCACCATACCTGGCAGCCCTCAAGAGTCCTGGCTCTGAGTCCAATTGGTCCCACTCAATGGCAGTTTTGGCAGCCCTGAGACCAGCCTGTGGTAAGCTGTTTAGAGTGGGATGGAAGAGGAGAAGGGGTGTGGGGTGGAAGCGACTCTGTTTAAGGGGCAAGGTAGGACAGCACAAAGGACTTCGATATGGCTTCAGTCATGGCACCTCTCTGACCCTCAGGCTTCTCTTCTACAAAGTGAGAGAACAAAATAAAGGAGGTGGGCACGTTTGGTACACCTTCAAGTACCACGTACGCGTTAAGCATCTCTTGCACCGGACCTGTGAAGAGAGGATTATCCATGAAACTTTGTTCACTGGGAAGTCTTTGCTTTACCGAAATACAGATGCCAAAGGCAGACCCGTGTAACTCGGTGGGTGACAACTTAAGTCTGAGCCAGGCAAGAAAGAAAAATCATAAGGACTCTGAGAAACAAGAGGGTGTAGTATCTGATCCTAAGCACTCGGTTTGTTTGCCTTTTCAGGCAAAGAGGTGGAAATCTCTCCTTCTGCAAGTACTTATAAAAGCCAGCACGGAAATCTCCTGCCGGCACCACGCTCGAGAATTTCACCAAGGCGCTCACGGAACACTTCAGTTGCAACGGAAAAATTCTATTGTTCCGAGTTGCCACGATTCCTCTTTTACGGATGTCATAAAGTAGATATTTATGAGACGAGGTTATTAAGATCAATAGAATAAATGGAACGCCTAATTCTGTCTTTTTCAGAGCGGCACAAAGCATTCTCCTGGCCCAGTCCCAACGAATAAAGAGACCAGGGTGCCGGTGCTGGGGCGTAATCCCAAAGCAAAGAGCTCACCCTATTAACGTGACTCACTTTCTACACGCTTCTTCGAGTCAGAAACGCTCTTGGCCCTAAGTAGCCTTTATTGAGAAAGCAAAAAATTGGAAGTGTATATTGGAATTCATTGTGTAACTGGATTTACCACATTTATAACCGGGTTAGCCGCACAAGTTTTCATTTCAACAGAAGAAAAAAAATAACAGCGAGGAAAGAGCCCTCTGGTTTGAAAGTCGTTTGGAAACATGTAACCACTTTACCTAACACCCCCTTTGAGGGAGAAACCTTCCAATGCAGGGGAAAAGTTTGATCCTAGATCGACAGTAGTGCCTAAGGGGGGCCGGAGTCTCTGCTGAGACGGCTCCGCTCCTGAGAAGCTAAGATGCACCTGGAAGGCCCCGCCTCTCCTCCTTCGAGGGGCAAGAACAGCCAAAGAGCGAGTGCACTGTTGATCCGTTTTTGCACCAGAATGAAGACTTCCGGGGTAATTATCAAATGTCTACGTTTAGACAAACCCTGACTCTTCTGATGACAGCGCAGGCTCGTGTTTACCAAGCCTGTTTTCCAAGGAAGAAACTGTTCAAATTAAAGCAACCAGGTAAACAGGAGGCAGGGCGACCAGGCTCTCTGCGGCGGCTGCTGGAACCCAATCCTGTTCTTGCCCGCAATCCCTGGGAGTGGCTCGGGTCAGGTGGACCCGGGAAGAGCAAGAACACGGCACCCAGCGCCACCGGCCTGCGCGGTCCATGGCCCTTTGCGAAGCCCTGCTAGGGGAGGTAGTCCTTGTCTCTGGAGCTATCGCCACCTCTGAGACCATCCATGGTCACACTCACCTGTCCAAACGCCTCTCCTGCTCTCCTTCTCCATGCGTCCTATGAGCAAGAGGGTCAAAGTGACCCACCCAGTGTTTCCTTTTCCTCTCTGTGGTCTCCACCCCTTGGCCTTGACTATAGGGTCCCCTCCTTGGAGTCCCCTTCCCCTCTCGGTGCCCGTATCTTGTCCCTGGATTCATCACCATCCTCACCGATGAAGGGATCAGCACATAACACACAGTCAAGCTCGCGTACAGGCGCTCTCAGAGCATTAGGTCGTAGTCAGGGAGAATCTCCCCGTGAGCGTCAGGGGTGGGCAATGCAGCTCGGACTCCTGTTCATCTCTGCAAGGAGGATGAGGACAGATGCCGGCAGACGTGGATAGTGAGGACAGAAGCAGAAAATCACCAAGCACACAGGGATTTCAGAACAAGGGCGCAATTACGAGGCATTTCTGCATCCGTGACCTCAGCAGCTCCCTCTCCCACCCAGGGGGCGGTGGACCCCGATTCCCATTCTGCTTTGGAATTGCAGAAACCAAGGCTCAGTGACTTGCCCACAAACCTAGAAGGTGTAAAAGTACGAATTTTACCTAGTTCTACTGATCCTTGATCCAGAGCTCTGCTTACCACACCCCAGGGAGAACGCAGTGACTTAGCTGGGCCCATTTGGGAATCTGTCTGCCAGGGTTCAAATCCCGGCTCCCCGACATAGGGTCATGAGACCTTGGGAAGGTATCTCGTAGACCTGTCGATGCCTCAGTCGTCTCACCTGGAAAACAGAGGTGACAATGGTAAAACCTGGATAATGATAATAATGATCAAAAGGGTTGTCTTGAGGTCTTGAGGATTATATAAGACAATGCTGGGAAGCACTTAGCATGGTGCCTCGCACATATCAAGCACCCAGTAAATGATAACTTACATTGTTACTCTTCATTCTTCAAGTCAAAAGCTTTATGGATGAGTCTCAGAGAGGTGCAGCAAATCGGCCAAGATCACACAGCAAGGGGCAGAGCCAGGGTGATGATCACAGACACTCAGGTGGGCAAAGACTTTCAAGAACGACTATTCCCATCCTGATGTGATGCAGACAATGACGTCCACAGCCCTGTACAAGCGGCCAGGGGATGGTGGTCCAGGACAAGCCCCAGGTCCTAAGCTTTGCTCTTTCTCAACTCGTCATGCGGCTCTGACTGGGTGCAGAGGGGAGACACTCCTGAGTCACCAGGTGCCATGGACCAGGGCAGTGGACCCCCGGGCAGTGAAGTGTGAGCATCAGTCTCCAGACAAGTCCTCTGCATGTCCTGGGCATGGTGCCTGCTCATTTCCATCAAGGGGGCTTCCTGGCAGCACATCTTGGCTGCTACAGTCTTCCCTTCTGGGTGTGTATTATTTCATGACAGAAGAGACCTCCTGTGTCCTGGGAGTAGCAGAATTATCACCTGAGCAAGGCAAAAATGCCATTAGATCGAACATCCCATAAAGCGAGGCCTCAGTGGTCAGTAGCACATCCTTTTGGCATACATTGACCGTGTGAGCCCAGCAAGGGTGTCTCAGGTGTAAACGGTCTGGATGCCTGGAACGTGGGTCATTTCCTAAGGACACGGCCGGCTCTGTGGCATGAGCTCATGCAGAAGCAGAGGCTGGATCAGAGGACACGAAGTCCAGAGCTGGGCAGGACACAGGTGATCAAGCCTTTGCCCCTGCTTGGTTTACAGATGAAGACACAGAGACCAGAGTGAGCAGCTCACCCCCGTCTCAAGAAAAGCCAGCAGCAGAGCGCAGGCATCTGTTCAGCCAACTTTTATGGGGACAACAGCTTCCCTCGAAGCCTTACTGCAGCCAGGATGGAATGCAGGCCCAGTGGTGCCAGACGTTTGGATTTTTTTCCAAAAAGAAGCCAAAAATTTGAGCTTTTCAATAAAATCTCCTAGTGTTTAAATATTAGTAACTCAACTTTTTTTAAAAACCAGTGTTGGCTATACTGTGGGCGGAAAAAAAAACCAGGCCACCAGTCTGAATCAATCAATACTGTGGTCTTCTCAGAGCAGAAGCAAAGCTCCAGGAGAGACAGGCATGTGCCTCAGGTCAGCAGTAGCTTCAAGGACAGGGATGGACACAACGCAGGAGTCCTGCTGCCCTGAGTCCCAGTGCACGTGGCCTCTCCTCGAAACCCTCCCATTAAAACCCACCAACACAGCTGGCACACCCCACACCTCTTCCTGCACCCCGATCTTTGCTCAACGTCGTTGGTGATTCCAGAGCTCGACAAGCCTTCAGACCACATCAAGCCGCAAGACTCACAAGCTGATAACGCTTCCAGCGTGGTGGCGCTTTTCCCTGCCCCGGGTCATGGTGGCCCCCTGGAGAGGGCTGGCTGGGTGGGCTCCCCGAGGACCCTCACTTTCCCATTCACAGCACCCCCACTCAGAGACAGGACCTTGGGCTCCTTAACTCGACAAGTTAAGACTCAAGCTCTGGGGGACCCTCTCAGGTGTGCAAGGTTCCCCCTCCCTTCTTGGGCTCCTGGACCCCTTTCATGGGAGCACCTCGTGCTGTTTTGGAGTTGAGCATAATAAGCCCTTAACACCACAGGGTGCAGCCACGGACCACAGAGGGCTTCAGAGCTAGTCTCTCGTCAGACCCTCCCAAGGCCCTGACAGGTGGGATTCTGGCCTGAAAGCCCTCATTTACCAGCAAGATCCAGAGGGAAAAGTCACACGACCGGTTAGGGGCAGAGCTGGAGTCCAGTGCTGTCCTCTGACCCTTAAGCCCAACATTCATCCTGGTCTCCAAACTTCCAAAATAAAGTTGTGAACAGAAAATGAGAATTTGTGTCAGCTGGAGGAGAAATTGTGTGATATCCTGGCCACTGGGTTCATTTGTTCACCTGAGAAAGAAAAGTCTAATGCCAGGCACCTCACATATTTTACACGTAAACCAAAAAAAGATAGCACAGATTGAAGAATGTTACAATCCACAATTTTCAGTAGAGGAAACGGCTGCTCATGGCCACACAGCTGTGAGGAATGAGGTAGCTGGTGGTGGAAGCTGAGATCTTCCTGGACCCTCTGAACTTCCAGACCTAAATCAACACTCCACGTTTACTGACATCTCAACTCCAGCCAGAGAGAAGAGAAGGATTCACCACGATGACAGCTGCTGCGTCTTATTCTGGACCAGATCTGGGGCCAAAGGTCGATTGTTTTCAACAACTTCATTTACATGCCATAAAATCCACTCGTGGATTTTGGGTACACTCATTTAAGTGTACAACCCAATAATAGGAAATTTTCAGAGTTGTGCAATCGTCACCATAATCCAATTTTAGGACATTTGCATCACCCTAAAAAAATCCATCGGTCCTGTGGGCAAGCCCTGCTCCCTCCCCAGACCCCCTGGCAACAGCTAATCTACTTTCTCTCTCCCTGGATTCACCTGCTCTGGACGTGTAAACAGAATCACATGATATGTGGTCTTGTGTGACTAGCTTCTTTCACTCAGCATAATGTTTTTGAACTCTGATGCTTTTTGTAGCATGTATCAGGACTTCACTCCCTTTTACTGCCTACGCTAGTCCACCGATGGATAGAACGTACCTTGTTTATCGATTAATCAGTTGATGGACATTTAGGCTGTTTCTACCTTGGCGGTACTATGAATACGCTGCTGTGAACGCTCACGTGCAAGTCTCTGTGTAGGTATATATTTTTATTTCTCCTGGATAGATATCTGGCGCTGGAATTGCTGGTTTGTATGATAAATGCCCGTTTTGTAAAAACCTGCCAAAGTATTTTCCAAGATGGCTAGACTATTCCATATTTCCACCAGCAGTGGATAAGGGTCCAGTTTCTTTGAAACTTACCCACACTTACGGGCCATCTTTTCTACTACAGCCACGCAATTTGTTTTTATGAATTAACTTGTGGAATCCTGACAGACAGCCCAGAGACAGAGGCGGTCATTATTCCCACTTGACAGATAGGAAGACTGAGGCTCCGAAGGAGTGAAGCAACTCGCCCAAGCTCACAGGCTGGTCAGAGCTGGACCCGGCTCTGCCTCTCACTGAGTCTGGTCTGCCCCTGACCACTCTCCTCTCCCCGCTCCTGTGGCATGAGGCACCACAGGAAGTTTTCCACATCATCCATCCATTAACCACGCCTCCTATGAACCAGCAGCAACAGGGCCTTGAAGAGCTCACAGCCACGTGTATCTTCTCCTGCTTCCACTCACTTAAGCCTCACAACTAATTTTTTACCAAGGGAACTGAGACTCTGGAAAAGCGATCACCTGTCCAGGAATCGGCAAACTTTTGCTGTAAAGGGTCAGATGGTAAATATTTCAGGCTTTGCAGGCCAGACCATCCCTGTTCCAAATACTCCACTCTGCCCTTGTAGCCGGAAAACACCAAACAGCATGTAAATGAATGGGCGTGGCTGTGTGCCAATCAAACTTTATGTGTAAAACAGGCATGGGGGGCACGCCCCGTGGCGTAGTCGTGAAGTCCATCAGCTCTGCTTCAGCAGCCCAGCTTCCTGGGTTCGGTTCCTGGGTGAGGAGCCACACCACTCGTCAGCCCCGCTGTGGTGGCATCCCACATATAAAGTGGAGGAAGATGGGCACAGATGTTAGCTCAGCGCTAATCTTCCTCAACAACAAAAAAAACAGGCAGCAGGGCAGGCTTGGCCCACAGGCCCTAGTTTGCCAACCCCCGGTTTTATCCACCGTTATGCAAGTAAGAATGGATTGAGTAAAATGTAAAGCCGGTCAGCCTAACGTTCTGGAGCTGGTGCTCCTTCCGCTCCTCCTCACTGCCCGGCTCACGTCCACCTCCCACATTGATTTCAGGATGCTCTTTCCAATCTGGGTGCGTGACTCTGTCCCCACCATTATTGCCCATGATTGACTGGCCGTGAAGTCAATTATTTAGCACAGTTCAACCACTAGCAATTCCTCAGGCCCAGGGCTCTCCGCAGGGTAACAGGAGCACATGTGCTGGCACCGAATACCTGGTTCCTGCTTCCGGTCCCAGCTCCACCCTGCCTGGCAGCAGACCCTCTCTGTGGCTCCCTGTCCGCACCTGTGGGGCTGTCAGAGGGCCTGCATCAGAGCTTGGTCGTGATCACTAAACAAATTGGTGCAGGCACTCCACTTTCCAGCAGGGCCTGTACAAAGTAGACCCTCGATAAATGATAGCTACTGCCGTGTAGCTCCCGCCCTCAAGGAGCTGGGACTACAGTCTCCCCGCTCTCCGAAAGCAGATGGTCCCAGGAGACCCCCTCCTAAGCTGAAGGGGCGTTATGCAAGCGTTCAGATAGCGGGGGCAACCCGCAGTTCCGCATCAGCACATTATTTAATATCTCACGAGGGAAAGCAAAGAGCGCATTGTTAAAAGTTCCTATATAATTACCACCGGCTGCGCAGGGTGGTGCCATATAGTTTTGCAGAAAGTAGAACAGCCCCGAGGACAAAACTGAATGTGATGGTAGTAATAATAATGATGCTAATAATAATAATAGTTCACATTTATTAGGCACTTAGCAAAGGAGCACGCTAAGTGCTTTGCAAACATACTGTCGTAATCGCCAAGCATCTGGACAGCCCGTCGGAGCTGACGAAGCGTTTGCCTGGGCTGTGTCTCGTGTGCCTCCCGTCAATCTGCCAGGGTGGCCTCCCTGGACCCTCTCGTTCACAGATGTGGGAACCGAGGTGACTTACCGTCTAGAAAGCAGCCAGGCTGGCCTCTCACCCTTTCACCCAGGCTATGGAAATGCACAGCCTGCTCCCTTCCTGGACCCCACCCTCATGCTCCACTCAGGCCCCAGCCAGGGCTCCAGCCCCATCTCTCTTTGCGCCTCTGACCTTAGCTGCAAGGAAGCATCTACAGGCATCATTCATTTGAACGCTCGAGGCACCTGCCCCTCCCAGGGAGAGGCCTCCTCTAAAGGGGGCGGCAATCTTAATGCAAAAGAGGGCAAGACCCCCTGGATTCTAAGGGACACTCCCCGAGTCTCCGTGTCCATCCAGCCGGAGGCTATCAGCTCCCTAGCCCTCCCGGCAATGGAAGTGGAAGCCAAGTGTGGAACTTTCAAGGGGGAGAAGCCCGAGGGGCCACTCCCCAGTGCTAGGCAACCTGCCCCCAGAGCTAGAATGTTCTCACAAGGCTGTACTCCAGGGAATCACTCTACAGGACATGATTCCTGCCTCTCCGAGTCTGTCCTCATGACATTCCCTAGACTTGGAACAGCCTGCAGCTGTCTGCTCCATCACAGCCTGAGGGCAGTGATGGCCACGTCCCCCCTTTTCCTCTCCAGGCATCTCAGCAACCCTGATGCCCTCAGCTCTGCGAACCTGCTGTGGTTTCCAGCATCCTCCGGGAGCTGCCTCAGTCTTCCCCGGCCACGCCTGCTGGTCGCTGGTTTTGAAGGACAAACCGACCTTGGCCACTTGCCGTCTCTGAGGGCTGGTTTTCCTCACCAGTAAAATGGGAATGATGATCCTTATAGTGTGTCTGTGACACGATACATGCAAAGTGGTGTCTGGACCAGTCCTGGGACCTGCAGCTTTTCTAGGAATGGTAGATGACATTCATTCTGTTGCAAAGCCGGCAGCCCTCAGACTAGCAGGGTGGCCCAGCTGCCACAGCACCTCCTCAGCATCCCACAGGTGCATTCTCACCCACCAGATGATATGGACTTAGATTAAATGAAATGACAATTTTTGACTTAAAAATGCAGCAAGCAATCTTCATGGCAAAGACCACAACCCTCTGAATTACATCCAGTCCATCGCTCTGTCCCGGCCCCAGGGGTCAGGGTCTGGCCAAGGTAGACCCATTCCCATGGGAGAGATGTAGGAGGAGACCCGTGAGGAGAGAGGTGCCTGATGCTCCCAGAGCCTCCCGCGGCCTCCGCGCACGCCGAGTGTGGCTGGACAAAACCTTCCATGTGCCCCTGCCGCCCGTCTATCTCTTCCTGTCCTAGAGAAGCAATTGTCACTTCTCTGAAGCGCTCCCTGGCGTTCTCAGGCAGCAGAATGCTGTGCTTCCTAAGATCCCACCATACTGTGTTCATACCCGTCCTGTAGCATCCATTGTACAGTGTCTGTGTGTGTGTGTGTGTGTGTGTGTGTGTGTGTGTGTATTGGTTCATATGCCTTGCTCTGCACTGGCTTCTTACAACAGCATTAGAGCCAGCATTAGGGAGTATCCTGCACACCAGGCACGGTGCTGGGTGACTCGTGCGCATCGTCTCCTGTCTTCCCTAAGTCCTCGGAAGCCGGCCCTTTGATCTGATTTGCAAAGAAAGAAACTCAGCTTGGCGATGCTCCCGAAGTTGCACCCTTAAGTTAGGGCAGAGCTGGCTTAACTCTGAAGCCCGGAGCTCCATCCACGGTCTCAGTCACCTCTCTATCCCCAGCCCCCGGGACGGTACCCGACACCGCCTACAAGCTCAGATCCTGTTGGCTGCATGTGTGAGTGAATGAGGGAGTCGGTGAATAAATGAATGAAGGCAGCTATCCACACCTGGGTTTGCCCCTGCCCGGTGGCGCCCGCAGAGCACGGGTGTGTGCTTCTGACCCGGAGACCGCAGCCCCCTCAGGAGAACGAAGATTGTCAGCTGCTGTTTTACAAGCATAGGGCCTCCCAGACACCTCCTTCGTTAGCAAGCCCAGTGGCAGTGCAGCCAGCGGTTCCTGGGCCACGGCACCAGAGAAAGTGCCCTTCACAGCCCCAGGGAGTGGCCTTACCTCCCACTGCATCACCCTCCCCTCCACTGGGCCAGTTCTGGCTCTAATGACCCTGGCAAACAGACAGACCTGGGCCAACCCCAGCCTTTAAACCCTCCTGCCCTCCCCCCCTCCTTCTTCTCTTCTTTGTTTCTTGTCTTTCTCCATTCCTTCCTGCCTCCTTTCTCCCTTCCCTCTGACTCTCTCTCCCTCATTCACCGATTCATCCACCCTCACTCAGCAGACAGTAAGTGCCCTGCTGTGGGCTGGGTCCTGGGGCCACACTGAGAACTGGGAACTGGCTCCTAACCTCGGTAGGTGACCTGAGCAGGTGACAGCGGCCATGTCACAAGGGCCGAGACCAGCTGCAGGAGCCATCAGCAGACGTGCGTCCAGGACATGGAGCAGGCACAGAGGAGAGAAGAGTGGGATCCCCTGGAGACTGAGGGACTCCAGGAAGGCTTCTCAGAGGAGGTGTCCCCTGCTCTTTGTCCTAATGGCCTGTACTCTGAGGAGTTGACCCGGTGGACGAGGCAGAAGCTTGCCCTCACAGCTCCCTGCCTGGATGTCCTCACACTCCTGCCCACGCCTGAATCCCTGTTGGTGCCACCAGTGTTCTCCTTGCCTTCCTGACTCAGAAAGTCAATGACAGCACAGACCGCGCTCTGCTGTGTGCCCAGTGACAAGTCTCTGTTGCCTCTCACTTTATGAAGTCTGCTTCTTGTGGCCCTGCTCTCCTCCCCACGGCAGCCACTTGCAGCCCAACCTCCATGGTCCTCTGCCCAGCCACTGTCACAGTCCCCAACCTGGCCTCCCTGCTTGCCACTCCTCCCCATCGTGCCCGTCCTCCATGACACACAGTGGCTGCCTGAAAATCTTCCTAATACACCAGGGCTCCCGGCACCCCCAACCACAACCCTTGGTTGACTCCCTCCCTTGGCAGAGAGGACCTACAGCCCCCCAGACCTGCATGTGGGCCCCAACACACACAGGCTGTGTCCTGCTCTGAGCCCCCAGCCTCATCCCCCGAGACAGAGCCTTCCCTGAATGATCCTGGGCCATGCCACCTCTGCACCCTTCCTCCTACCATTCTCCCTCCCAAAGGGCACAGGCACCAACAGTCGTAATAAACCTGGAGAGTGCTGGGTGCTGAGCAGGACAGCAGCCACAGCAGTAGCAGCAGCAGCAAAAAAGCAGCCAAGTGCCAGGCTCGGTGCTGGGCACCACACATGGGTCTACCATCCCTAAAACCACCCATCGGGGAAGCTGTCAATAGACCTTTGTCAGAGGGGAGGAAACTGAGGCTCAGAGAGGTGAAGCGGCTCGCTCAGAGCTACTGGTTATGACTGATTAAGAGGAAGATCTGGGACACAAGTCCAGGTGTCTGTCTCCAAAGCATGTTCTGCACCATGGTAATACCCCTTCTCAGGCACAAAGTGGGTGCCATTGCCCCTTGGCCATCTCATCTGCCTAACTCCTTCTGATTGTGGAAGAATTAGTCACCTCCTCCTGGAAGCCTTCCCTGACCTCCTAGGCTGGAATGGCTGCTTCTACTTTGTACACGCATAGGAAGTCATCTCTGCTACCCACCCCCCCACCGCCACCACCAAGACCGCACTCCTCCAAGGCACCCCCTTGTGCCCACCGTATGCGGCATTTGTAGCTGCCTAGGAAATCCTGCAAACTGAATAAAAAGATGAGAGTGACTTGGGGCTGCCAGCAATGAGCAGAAGACAACGTCTTCCCTGGAAGAGCCCTTTGAGCAGAGCCAGTAAGTCAAGGACTTAAAAAGAGCTGGAAGAGGGCACCCACAGGCATATCTGCGTGAGCCATGGGGGAACCTGGGGTGTGTCCCCCAGGGAACGTGGGGATGCTGCACGAGGGGCACTGAGTCAGGCCCAGGGGGGCTGCAGAGGACCTTGAGTGCCCAAACTCTCTGCCTCTTCTCAGCCCATCTCAGTTCCCTCAGTCCCAAGGCCAGAGGTCAGAGACCGCAAGCTCGGTTTTACTTGACCAGCACAGTGCTCTAAAGGTTATATTTTATTTTATTTTATTTTATTTTATTTTATTTTATTAAGATTGGCAGCTGAGCTAACAACTGTTGCCAATCTTCTTTTTTTTTTTTCTTTCTGCTTTTTCTCCCGAAATCCCCCCAGTATATAGTTGTATATTTTAGTTGTGGGTTCTTCTAGTTGTAGTTCTAAAGATTATTTTAAATCCATCACCAACATTTATTCAGTGGAAATTTCTAATTAAAATCTGGACTTCTGGCTTTTTTTCAAAATCCAAAATATTTGGCTCCATGGGCTCCCTCACCTTCAGCCTGGTGACCGTCAGCTGGAGCTCTGGATGGCCTCACCTTGGTGAGCTTGGTTCCTCCAGTTTGCCACAGTCCCCAGTGTTCCCAATCGTCACCCCCGCCCACCAAGGGGGACCTTCCATCTCCATGCATCCTTGCATTGGCAGCATCACCTGGCCAACCTCACTGGGGGAAGCTGCCTGGCCCTGAGGGCATTTGGATAAACCAACTCCCAGACTCCAGCTCCGACGGGAAGTCTTTATCTCTCTCTACTGGACTTCCCGCTGACCCCCGCTGGGTTCGACCTTGAATCTGCTCCATCTTTATACATTCTCACATCCTTTCTCCCCAAACACGACCACACTCACCTTCCCTTGGAGTAGGTGGATCCACACTCGAACCCCAGTTTGGGGGGATGCGAGGCCGTCTCACGGCCCTCAGAGCATCACTCACCACTGCAACCCTGACACGAGTTTGCCTCGCAGTGGGCAGAGCTCACTAACTGTTTCCTCAGGTCCACCTGGCAGGGCCTCAGTCCTCAAAGGACACTCCACATTTCTGCCCTTGGCCTCTTCTCTCTTCCCTGCCCCACCATGACCATTTCCATTCCACTTCTTGCTCCTCTCTCACATGACTCCGAAACCCAGAAGGTTTTGCTTGGGTTGAAACTTGGCACCAGAGTCCTGAGCCTTAAGGCAAACATTTGTCCTAGAATTTTCTGGAAATCATTTGACTTCTCTTAGCTGGGTGATGGCAGAAAAAAGTAGCAACGCCTTTTCCTGCACCCTGCCACCCCCACCGCCCCCACCGCCCCCACCTCGCAGTTTGGCTAAGCGCAGGCTCCCGGAATTTCCCTGGGCTAGACACAAGAACCTCTCTGGGCACGCAACTCAGCAAAGTCCTGGAAAGCTTCGCAGTCGGTGAGTCATTGGCCAGGGCTGCAGCCAGGCCAGCCTGCGGACAAGAGGTGCCCACTCTTGTCATTCCCGGCCTCCGCTGGGCCAGGACTTGTCTGCGAAGCTTCCCTGAGTTTCAGGTGGATTTTGCAGCCGTCATTACAAAGCTTTCCCATGACGAGCGTGCCTCGGCCCAGCTTGGTTCTGGAGAAGCCCGGCGGGCGCTGGAGCAGCTAATTAAGGAGGGAGGTTATCTGTGCACTGGCTCACTTATCAGTTCACTCACTCGCCCATCCATCCGTTCCTAAATTTATTGCAGCTTAAATTATTTTACTCATTTTCTTTTTCGCTCAGTCGTTCATTCAGACTTGAGCTAGTTTCTGTAGAGATATAGATACAGATACAGATATAAATGTAGGTGCGGATTCCCTTGTTTACTTGCTCATTCATTACTTCATCCACCATTCACTCATCTGCTCTTCCGTTTTCCCATTCATCCATCCATTTATTTCTCCATTGACTCACATTATTAATGTGTTTATTAATACATCCATCCATCCGCTCGTCCATTTATCCATTTACTCGATCACTTCATTCACTCACTGACTCACACGGACAGTCACACACTGAGTAACCATGTTCCGGTCAACGGCAGACCGAGTGGGTGACGGTGGTCAATTAGTCAATTAGTGCCGTCGAGCCTAAGTGTGTGGGAGGCTGTACCATCTAGGGTTGTGTAAGTGCACTCTGCGGTGTTTGCACAACGGTGAAATGGCCTAACAACGCATTTCTCAGAACATATCCCTGTCGTTCATCGACGCGTGACTGTATATTCACTCAAGAAACAGCTCCCTTCCGATTGTGTACAAAGCTTTGTACTCCGCTGAGAGCGTAGGGTACAGCTCTCAGGACGTGGCCCCTCTGGCATCTCTCAGCCGCCTGCAGGCGACAAGCCGGGAACTGCAGGAAGCAAATGACAAGGAAGACAGGGGTTCCCCGAGGTAGAGAAAGGAGACCTGAGGTTCTTCAGGGCACGGGGGCAGAAGCCAGTTCCTGCAGGGGGTGACCAGAGAGCTCTCCCCCGTGGGCAGCGTCCTGGGGCTGTGGGAGACTTCCCAAGGCAAATATGGGGTGGCGCAGACTCAAGGTGTGGAGCGGGCACCCCCACCTCAGCTGGCGGCTGCCCAGTTAGCAAACAGAGGCAGGAGGCTGGGTGTCCCAGTCAAGGTCCTGAGATCTGGAGCCACAGGATCTCGGGCTCAGTTCTAGAACTGCCTCTGAGCTGCTGCGGGCCTTGGGCGACTTTCCTATCCTGGGTGCGCCTCACAGCCAAGTGGGGTCATGACCCCCACACAAGGTGATTCCGAGGACTCCAAGGCACGTATAGAGGACGGTGTGCAGAGACCCATGTGCTCAGCCATCGCACGTGTCCTGGTCTGTGCTCCACGGGACCAGAAGTCCCCTTGAGGACCCGGACCAAGACAGGGCCAGCCGGGTTCCCCGCCGTGGGTCCAGGCCCAGAGCAGGGCTGACACGTCACAGACGCTCAGGAAATCTTCGCTGAACAAACAAACTACCTGTGAAGGGAGCTCAGAAATCATCTAGTCCAGCCATTTTCAAACTTTGCTGCTTTTAAGGTGCTACAGGGGCCCCAGAGAAGGTTCGGGCCACATCCCAGCTGCCCCAAGCACCTCCATTTTTAACTGTTTGCATAATTGGCTTTTCTTTCAAAATTTAACTTGAGAAGTGGGTTTCCCTCTCCCCAGAAAACTTTTCTGAAAAAGGATGGTCTAATGCTCTTCTTTTAAAGATGGGAAACGGAAGCCCAGAGAGGGAAAACAAGCACGCAAGATCACCCAGCAAATTGTGATGTGGTCAGAAGGAGACCCCAGACCTCAGTGTCCCAGTCCAGGGCGTCCGCCCACTGCCACACTGCCTACCGTCACCCAGCCTTCCCTCTGTCCCAGTATGGACCTCCCAGGCTTTCAGGGGCCAGCTGCCATCCATACCCCGCTCCCACAGGACTCTGAGGTCCCGGATGAAAGTAGAAAGAATGGTGAAAAGGAGGGAATTGCGCCAAGTCAAAGAGGGGGCAGCCCCCTCAGCTACGCAGCAGCCCCTCAGGTGGAGAATTCAGCTGGAAATTCCACGGGAGAACAGCTAACTCTGTATGGTCAGGGTGCTGGGTTTTGAAACCCTATACATTTTTTTTAATCTATAATTATGTGGCACACACCTAATTAAAATGGACTATAATTGTAGAAATATTTTATTGAAGTCATTTTTTTTTTCCAAACGACAGGTTTAACAGATGATAAAACTTGTCTTGTGGTTACCCTGGGCTGCCAAGAGCCCCAGGCAGAGTACAGGGGTGGGGCCGTCCACGGCGGACAGTCAACGCCACCTGAATGCCAGCATTCTTTGCTAAGCGCTCCCTCTGAAGGCTTCTCTTGGGCCCCGTGCCAAGCACTCGGGACCCAGACAAATAGCCTGGGTGGGTGTTTGTGCACAAAGATGGTTGAGGTTTGCTGGAGCCCAATGGAGAAATCCTTTGAAATTGTGCTCCGGGGGAGAGAGGGCAGCTAAGATCACAGGGAACTATTTGTTCAAAAGCCCAAGGAGAGGACCCACTCACAACCAAAACCCCAAATGGCCACAAGGACGCAGGCCTCCTCAGCGCTGGGGAGCTGCGTCCTGCCTTTTCCAGAGAGTAGGATGGATGCTTCTGGAATGATGCCTCTGACAGCAGCCGCAGTGTACCGACTGGCTCCTTCGTGCTCAGTGTTTTATATGCTGTCTTTTTAATATTTACTGCCCACTTTGCAGATGAGGAAACTGAGTCACAGATGAAGTAAATGCTCTAACCTCAGCTCCATCTAACCTGGAAGCGAATGTTTCTCCACCGCCGTGTTCTGACTCAGAGCCTGACTCAAAGCACGTGTCTTCATTGTTAAAAGGACTGAATCAGCCTCGGGGAGGGAAGGGCAAGAGAACACGCTCTAGGATTCGGGGCTCTTTGTCGGTTGGTGTCTGTCTGACGGCCCCACCCTGGGGGCCGCGTGGGGAGCGGCTGTGCTGTGAGATCGAAGGGCACCCCACATGTCCTCGAGACCACAACCAGCGCCAGAAACTCATTTTGTTTCCTGGCCAAGAGCCTGGGTGGTCATTGTACCCCATTCTGACCTCAGGAAAGAGTGAGCAGAGCGAAGGAGGGCCCCGTTGGAGGCCAAGTGCTGTTCTCAAGATCTGTGATCTGCTCTCTCTCTTCATTATTGTCCCCACCCAGGGGTGAGGTAGCTGTCGTCATCTCCAGGTTACAGGGGACCCACAGGGGCCAGGAGCCCAGTCTGATCTAACGTGACACAGCTGAAACAAAGCCCTAAAATCACTGGAGAAAATATCTTCTTGGCGTTTCTCCAGTTTGCAGTGGTAAGTTTTTATTAAACTTATTCCTTCTTATGCCTCCTGTGATCCTTGTTCTGTCCCTCTTTGTCGGCTTCCCCTCACCGTCATTCTGCAGCTTCATGCAACTCATTTTTACTGAGCACCTACCATGGATGAGGCCCCATGCCAGGAGCATGTCCTTTCACCCTAGAATGGAGGCCGTGGAAGGAACAGGGGTCTTCGTTCGATCCAGCAGCTGGCTCAGCCCCGGCAGCTGTGGGATTTGAGATGGGCTCTCTCTGCTCCCTGGGTTCCGCGCCTCCCTCTGCAACGGGGTCAAAGCCCAGACCGGCCTGCAGTGAGGAAGCAGGAAGCAGGGGACACCGCTGGCTGGCCTGGAGCCTGTCTCAGGGGCTGTGCACCCTCCCTGTCCCCCAGCCACCCCGCCCGCCCCTTCCCTCTCCCGGGGGAGAGACGGGGCCTGTGCAGGACTCACCCTGACAGCTGTCCTGTTGGGGATGAGAGGTTGTTTGTACAAAGCAGCCCAACTGTGTCTAAACCCCTCCCTGGGGCACTGGTTCCGAATTAAAATGTGGCAGGTTTGATCCCAGCGCCCCACCCCACCCCACCCCCGCAGCACTCCCTCCCTTCCTGCTCTCTCAGGGTGTTATCAGCACCGGGAGCGCTTCCATCTGCTGCCAACGGCTGGTTACCCAACGTCCTCGCTCTCCTCCATCTGCAGCTCCTGGCCTCCCTCTCCCCCTCCCCCGCCCTCTCTCCTGCCCCACCTGTTGGATCTGTCCATTTGGCTGGGGGAGGAGTGGGTGGTGCCCTGCCCTCCGGCCCTCCACTTCAGTAGAGCGGCCAGGCGACACTGATGTTAGGACCTAATTAATTAAGCCAGCACGCCCATGCCGGTTGTTTCATCGACCCTGAGAGGTGGCTGTCTCATGGTGCCCACTGACGAGATGAGGAAACGGCAGGTCAAGCAGGTCACTGCTCGAGGTGACGCACGCCTCCGAGGGGACCGGTGGAATTCACCTCTGGTGCCTCTTATCCTACTTACAGTAAGAACCGCCACCTTTCCAAGGGTTTTCCTGGGCTGTGGACACTGCGTACAGGAGCATCCACTCCAAGGGCCCACAAGGTAGGCGCCATTGGCCCACCTTATGCACAGGTGAGCTGGGGTCGGGAGTGGGAGCCCTGGCCTGGGACCTGGCAGGGCACTTGGCTGGGAAACGGACTCGATGGCTTTGCCACTCCCGTCCCTCCCTTTGGAGACCAAGCGAGGAGGACCTGAGGGTGCCTCACGGCAAGCAGGTTTCTCCGCCTCAGCGCTGTGGACATTTGGGGGCCAATAATGCTTGGCGTGAGGGGCTGTCCCAGGCAGTGGGGGGCATTGAGCCACGTCCCTGGCCTCCATTCCCTGGATGCCAGTGGCAAACTCCCTACCTCCTGACCAAACAGTAGTGACGACAAAAATGTCTCTACACGCTGCCAGATGTCCCCCGAGGGGAGCAAAATCTCCCCCCAAGCTGAGAACCACTGCCTGTCAGTCTTCTGTTTCCCTGAAAGAAAGGCTGTGATGTTTTTCTCAAGGGCATTGAGAAATTCAGCAGAGATCGTGCCCAGAAAGCACATGGTACACAGAGCACGGTGCAACGAACGCTGGCCAGATGTGGCGGGATGATTACTTTCATCATCATCATCATCATCATCACCATCATCAGGGACTGGCCTGTTGTCGGTGGGAAAACATCACCAGGAGCTGGTGACAGAGCCCTAGAGGCTGGGCAGTGGGTGCTCACAGGCCCAGTTCCATGGCTGACTCACGAGACGCTTTGAACAAGTCTGTGGACCATTGGGGAACTCAGTGCTTCCATCACTAAAATGGGCCGTCCAAAGGAAGCAGCCCTCAGGACCATTTCACACCTACTGTTTTCAGATTTCCTGGATCCCAAGTTCTGGGACGAGTGGTCTTACACAGCACTGAAGCTCGTGGGCGCCGGGCTCCGTCCACCTGGGTTCAGACCGTGGCCTGAGAGCTTACCGGCTGGACAAGCTCAAGTAGGTCACTTGGTCTCTCCATGAGTCTGTCTCCTCATCTGCAGAACTCTGGGATCCTCTCTGCCGCGTGTGCTTGTCACAGCATGAACTGAGATGACGTTATAGTGCAAACACTAGAACACTGCCTGGCACTGCGAATGGCCCCATCAGGATTCGTTATCATCATCAGACACACGCTGGCAATGTTTAAAGACGCATGACCCTCAGCCCAGATCACAGGCCCACGGAATCAGAGCTTCCGAGACTGAAACCATGTGGGCGTATTTTTTTAAATCTTCCCCCAAATAATTCTGAAGTAGTGGGTCCTTGGCCTGGCCTTTAGGAACCACTATAAGTGAGATGAAATTCTCTGATGTTAGGAATGTTCTACTAATGTTTCCAGTGCTGCTTTCCGTGAGGACCTGAGTGGTACAAAGATGTAAAAGGTACTGTCTCTCTTCAAGGAGCCGCCATCTAAACGGGTGAGACCAGCTCATAAACCAAATACGTAGCCCCAGTGGCCTCCGTGGCAGGGGCCACAAAGAAGTTTGGGATGTGTGCTGAGAGATGACAGAGGAAAGAAGCTGACCCGCAGGCCCACCAAGTAAGGTTGCGGAGGTTGTTGACAGCACAAAAGTGCCCAAAGGGGTGAGATTTTCTGATTCACATAAAAGTGCCATAGGGCCAGTGGAAGGCCTGGAGGTCATCGTTCACCCAGGATTCCCTAGAAGCTCTGACTTATCCATAAGTGCCAGCTCAGCTGTCCCTTTCTCTGGAGAGCCTTCTCCAAGACCCTACAATGGAATTGACCACTGTGGATGAATAATTAGATAAATAAACAAATGAATTCCAACTAAGTAAAAGGGAGTTAGCGAGCATCGGTGGACAGACACTGCGCCGCCCATCAAGAGCACGGGGTACTCGCTAAGGCGCCTTCTTGAAGGAGGAGGAGATGGTTCTTGAAGGATGGACTTGGTCTTGCCAACGCGGTGCAGTGCACGTGAAGGGAGCATTCTCCAGCAATCTGATGCACAGAAAATGAGATCAAAAAAGTGGAAGACACAGGGAGCCACTAATGAAGAGCTCAAGAAAAGCGTGGTTTGATGGCTGCCGAGGCAACACGCTCTTGGTTGGTATGGAATTACAACGTAAATATTTTCATAGAATCAACAGGAAAATAAAAAGATGCACGTTGGGGGAAAGTCAGTCCTTTGCTCTCTAGGGGGTGTGTCCTTGGTGACTCGGTTATTCTGTCCACAGCTCCCCCTGGGCATTGAGCAAATGAAGGGCCAGATACTCGGGTCCCACGTGCCTGGGAGACAGAGGAGCTCCAAGTGGCCATGGGGACCTGAATGCACAGATTCACAGGTGCGTTCACACCAACAATGTCCCTCCTCCACCTGACAGACCTGGGCTCTGACCACATCTTGCTGTGCGACCCTGGACAAGTTGGTTTGGCCTCCAGGCCTCAGCTTCCCCATCCATATAATGGGAATATGAGTCCCCACCTCTCAGAACTCAGGGTCGCGCTAAATGCAATACAAGGCCACTTTGCAGGCACTTAATCCGTGTAGGTTCTCTTTCTGTGGAATGTTCCATTAACGTCCACTAGGTTGAGTTCAGGAATTTGTCTCCAAACCTCAGAGACAGTCATGTGTGTTTAAAACTGATGGAATTTCCTTTGAACCAGTAATCCTTTCGAGGGAATCTGCCTTTGGATTATCCAAAAGACAAAGATTTATGCCCAAGAATTTCCACGGCAGTACTGTTCTAATAATAAAATAGAAACTCTGTCGGCAATAATGTGCTGCTTAAGAACGCAGAAAAACACTCATCATATAGAATATTCTGCAGAATGGTGAAGTGTGAGGATGAAGTGAGGAGTTTTTAATAATACAGGGAAGTTATGCTGTAGATTTAACAAAATTCACAGTCGGTTTCACCTTTGGGTTATTTTCTTTACTTGGCAGAGTTTTGCTTTGTTTTGTTTAGACCCAGCAGCCAAGCGCCCTTTGACCACAGCCTCCAAGAACTCGCTCCTGGCAGGACCCCGCAAGGGTGACATGAGTTGCCCCTGACTTGGGCACACGATGATGGTACATAAGGCTCAAGACCAGTTCAATGCACCCGGCACCCTGAACAGCAACTTCACACCCAGCCTCGTTCTGGGGGCTACGGGAAATGGGGACAACAGATTTGCCCCTGGCCAAGCGGGACTCCCACTGCAGTGAGGGGAGGGGAGTAATATACAGAAGCTGCCAGCTCTCACGTGGACCCTCTCTGTGCCCTGCACCTCCCCTGCCTGTTTCTAAGGCTCATCCCAGATGCTCGCCCCAGAGACAGCTTCAGGGTTAGGAGCACCAATGCTGCAGCTAGGCTGCCTGAGAGGGAAGCCCTGCTCTGCCAAGGCCAGCTGTGTGAGCCTGGGCAAGTGACACTGCCTCTCTGTGCCTTGGTCTCCCCATCTGGAAAAGGCACACGGTGACAGTACCTTCCTCATAGGTGATGTGGGGAACCTTGGTCTGTAAGCTCTTAGAACGGGGTGTGCCCCCCAGCAAGCGCCAGACGAGGCTTTTTATTAATACAAGTTCAGAGGCAGTTGAGATAGGACTGTCTGACTTCAAGTCACACAATCTTCCCTCCCACCCTCACTGCCGGATGTCTGCAGATCACTCTGGAACAAGACCCTTGGAAGGGGGAAAACAGAGTCAAATAGGACTCTTGGGGGCCTGGTGTCTGGGAGGGAGAGGTGGAGGAACAGGAGTGCTGGAAGTCCATGGCTATGGGTCCATATCCTGCCTCTGCCCCTCCCTGAGGATCCCACCCTCCCGCCCGAGCCTCTGTACTCTGCGCCTCCGGCACTTTGCCTGTAAGACGGGGCGCGCTTCCACCCGCTCCTGGAGAAGTTTCCATCAGCAATAGTCATGCATCAGATAAGGCTCCAGAACTGTGTTATTAACCCAGCACCACGAGGCCACGAGAGCGTGTGGGGAGGGTTACGTGAGAGAATAAACGTGTGTCTTCTGCCCGTGGCGGGCATCGCCCGGCGGGTACGAGCTGAGGCTCTCAGCTGTGAAGGACTCAAAGTGGAGCGAGCCAGGACAGCTCCCTGGGGAAGCAGGGGTTTCAGATGACGTGGAAAGAAGACAGACGGGACTTTGGACAGTCAGGGCTGAGGGACAGGGTCCTTCCAAGCAGAGGGGGCAGCTTGGGCAATGACCCAATGCTTTAGAGCATCCTCAGATGGTCGTATTACTAACAGAGCGCTCTGCACATGTCTGGGCTGTAGCAGGTGGTGGGACAAAAGAGGAGAAGGAGGGAGGGGGAAAGGAGGGAGGGAGGAAGAAAGGATGGAAGGAAGAAAGGGAGGAAGGGAGGGAGGGAAGAAGGAGGGAGGAAGGAAGGAAGGAGGGAAGGAAGGATGGAAGGAGGAAGGGAGGGAGGGAGAATGCTGTAGGAGAAATGTCTGCATCCAGCTCTTTTCCCAAAGCCCCGTCTGTGGCCAGCACGACGCTGACACTGCTCCCCCGGCTGCCTGACCCCACACAGAAGGCCCCTTGTTCCGCAGCCTGCTCCACACGATCTCTGGGGAACATGATTACAAACCTCGACACTCCCATTTCACCCTCTCAAAGGGCACTGTTCCCACCCGGGCGTCAGCTTCCCTCCCCTCTGTGACATAATGCGCCCTGCTTGCCACTGAGAGATTTAGTGTCCGCCCCGCCCCCCCCCGAAAAGAAAAACATAGCTTGAGATTTTAATTCCTATTCATGTCATTTTACAATAGCTCATTCATTCCTACCGGCTGTATGATTTTTTTTTTTTTAATTTATGGAGTACATTTGTGATGTATGAATTAGAGAAAGGAAATGTTATTAGAAAGGTCCCAGGGAGCGAGCTGTTTCATGTCTGAGGACTCAAAAGTCAGTGTGCAGGAAAGAAGAGTGAGGTGGGAGCACAGAGAGCTGTGTGACTTTGGCCAGGGAACGTAACCTCCCTGGGCAATGTGACTCTGTCTACGGGGTGACTTCCCATTCTCATCGAATCATGTCTCTGTTAAGCTTTACAGCAGCCCTGTGAATTAGGTATGTCATTGCCTTAATTAATACAGAAATCACCCTTTAGGGCACCTGACCCCAGACCCCATTCCACCTCACAGGGCTCCAGCTGGGAAGGGAGCAAAGCTGAGCGCCACCTCCGCCCAGGCCCCACTGTCCAGCTTCAGCTGCCAGGACCCCTCATGGGCAGAAGCACAAGGGAGAAATCCAGTAAGCCTGGGGAGGCCAATGTTTTGGCCTCATAAAGCCCTTTTCCTAAACAGCTGGACACAGCTGCCCACAGCTAAATCTTGCAGTAAATTGGCCCACAGCACTGAAAACTGGGGGGCTGGGCCATGGGGGCCCAAGGGGGAGAAGGAACAAAAGGCTTTCCCAGGCGAGCGGAAGAAGACTGCCCATTCTGTCACTCACGGGCCAGGAGGCCTTGCCCTCTCCAGCCTCAGTTTCTCCGACTGTAAAGTACAGTTAGTCCCCTCGCCCCGCGTTGTGCCAGGACGGTGAGGGTGACATGGCGGATGCCAGACAGCCCAGGTCAAGGCCTGCCGTGGAGTGTGCCCTCAAAAGTCCAGCCCAGACTGCCCCTCCCAGCTCCTGCAAGGTAGAGCTCATCCCAGCCCCACCCCAGCCCCAGACCCCAGGGCGGACACACCCATCTTGGCTCCTGTCGCCCATCCACCGCCGACAGAGTACCACATGCTGCTGCTTCTGTGCGGGCTGTGCCTGGCCGAGAGCCAGGCTATTGGCAGCTCAGTCAATGCCCATGGAAACGGCCGCTCAGAAAGCGGAGTGCGCTCCTGGTTGGCCGCAGGTGGGTTCTATTTTTACATTATTTACTGAAATTACCTCATCGGGTTGCAGCAGACAAACAAGAACGATGTGGCAGGTCTGAATATGCTCATAGGCCAAGCCCCGCGGTGCAGGGGGAACTCACTTAGCTGTGGGGCGTCCTTCCTGTCGATGTACGAAGCCGTCAGCTGTGACAGCTCAGTGTCGTCTCATTTAACCAGCACCTTGAGCGAAGCACCCAGTCTGATCAGCGTTTTCCCCTTTCCGCCTTTCCAGGAAAGGCCTGAGGGGCAAAGAGGAAGAGGAGCACATATCATTCTGGCTGCAGGGGAAGATGGGCACTGCCCACAGCTGTCCTCGGTGTCCGCTGGCCTTGGCGAGCTTCCGTCTTGGTTTAGCTGGGTATCTGAGGTCGATGGCTAGCTGGCTCCTGTGTTCTCCATTCACGAGGTCCTCCTGTTCTAGGTGTAGGCTCTGCTGGGTCCTGCAGCCCTCAGTCAGCATCCCCCCACACCTCAGCAGACTCAGGTCCTTCCAGAAGCTTCCCAGACAGGTGGCATGCGGGAGGCTGCAGGACTGTGAGGCCCACACGTCCCTCACCCAGCCACGCCGTGCCCTGCAGCCGGTGGGGCCTGGCGCTCCAGTCTGAATCCCGTGCAGAGGAGGAAGGAAGGTTCTCTCTGCTGGCCCCTCAAGCTTATCCAGGGCTGCTCTGGCCACTTCCCCCCAAAGTTGATCCCAGGAGGGGCAGGGGTTTCCTCTGGGTGGACATCTGCCCAGCCAAAAGTCAGGGTTGATAATACCATGCGAGATGGAGGAAATGTATGTTTGCCACGGTGCCCTAAGAATAGAGACCTTCTCTATTTCCTCCATCATCTAGAAGACAGCGGAGCCACGTGTCCACACTCAGGAAGTGGGAGAACCAGGAATCCGCTCTAACCCTGTCCTTCCTACATCATGGGCCACTGCACACCCATCCCAGTGTCCCCAGCACACAGCCATGACAACACGCCCCACTCCTTTGCTGTGCACCCGGTGGCCTCCACTGACCGGACCCCAGCCTCCACCACTCCACAAACCCCCTCTAAGGTCAGAGTTAGCAGAAAGTGACCCAAATGGGACCGCAAACAGCCTATGGGCAGAAAATGAGACGTAAAATCCTATGGGTCCCTCTGACAGTTGAAGTAAAATTTTACGTGAGCAATATACTCTCGCTCTGATTACCAGGCAGTATAATTTTATTCTGGTTTTTCTGGGCCGGCTGAACCCCTGCTCTTTTAAGTGTTCAGATGTTCTGCTTGCCAAGATAAATGATTATAATTGACAGGGCATTGTCAGTCTATAGCAGAGCCGATGCCATTAAGCATGCCAAGGGCCAGCTCTGGGGGCAGGTAGCTGAGCGGAGGGGTTTTGATCTCACCCTCTCCCTGTAGTACGGTCCACACTGGCTCCAAAGGCTGGAGGGCAAGAGAACAAAGGGGACGTGATGTCTCTGAATTCAAATCTTTCCCTTTGAAATGAGGCGTCCGGAATGGCCAATAAAACTGTGGAAATGGATTTCTGGCTGCATTTGATGTTAAGCCTTTAGTGTCAAGCATCAGGCCTATTGGCTGCCTTTTCATCCCTCCTTCTTTTCTTTCTTCCTTTTGCTCCCCTCGTATTGCCCCCTTCTCTCCAGGCCTTGTGGGGAATTTGTCCTTTCATAAATAATTTCTCAGCGCTGGTGGATAGGCAGTTGCATCTCATTTCTGCTTCAACATGAAAAGAGCAAATTAAGTCTTAAAAGAATTGAGACTTGCTCTTGTGTCTGTAGGAGAACTGGTCTCATATAGATTGATTAAGACCCAGGCTTCTCCTACTCCAGTCTTAAATTCTCTGTTTATTAAGGTAGCTCCATGTACAGAGTTGCCTTCCTCTTCCATGGAGTCATCAAAATCCCACGTGTCATCTCTTTCGACCCAGAGAAGAGAGGGGAGAGCAAGTGCATGGTTTGGAGCCTCCTCCCTAATCCTCCGTAACCAGATATCTGTGACAAGGAGCCGAGTTTCATCTTGAGCAGTTAACCTAGTCCTTGATTGAGAGAGAAGGATGCAGCCCAACCACGGCGACTTCTTCACCGTCATCCTGAGCTGTTCTCAGGCTGAGGGGTCGATGCAAAACAGACCTTTGAGAACCCGGACCCTAGTCCATTTTTGGAATCTCAGTGAAACTGCTCTTTCTCTCCACCCACTCTGCTTATATCCCTGGCTGGGCTCAAACTCATCGACCTCATTTACACAGTGGTTTGTGGTTCCTTGTCAGAGGATGGACCAGTAAAGAGAACAGCAAACGGGATATGGAATCCGAAAAACTGGTTTCCAGTCCTGATGCTGCCTCCGACTGGGTGATCTTGGGTTACTTACTTCTCCTCCGTGCAGCTCAGACGTCTGGCTGGGAAATGGGGACAGCAGTTCTTCCCCTGTCGTGAGTTCTAAATGAGACCGGATGCAAAAGCTCTGTTTAAACTCCAATGTGTCATACAAACGCGAGCTAGCATCGTTGCAAGAATATCACATCCTTTAGTATCGTTCAATCTTCATGACAGGTTAACGGAGAAAGAATTGTTTCCTTGCACCCTTGGAGAAAGGAAACTGAGCACCAGAGCATCTTGCCCCAGCCATGGAGCCGGCCAACAGTAGAGTTCCATTCCCAGTAATCAAACCAGCCAGGTACGCTGGAAACCACAAAAAAACTTCAGGTAAAATGTACAAAGTATCTTCTTAAATGCTTTAAACAGCTGGTAAGATAGTAGAAAGTTGGGTCAAAAATCTAAGTGGGAGTTAGAGAAAGAACAGCTGTGAAGCCACCTTTCCTCAAAGGACATCTGGTATACCTGGAAACTTGATCTCGGGTTTTCAGAGCCTCAGAGGGTACAGGGGACATAAAACCCAGAGCGTATTCAACGTGGGGAGTCCACGGGGAAACCTTCCTTATAAAAAGTCAGAGTCTCAAAGGATGTAAGGGTGAACTAGGTGGAAATACACACACACACACACACACACACACACAAACACCCCCCCGGTGCCGAGCAGAGTAGTCCTTAGGTTGTCAACTGGGGACCGATAATTCAGCCCCAGCCTCCCTCTCTAGCCTCATCTCCCTTTACTGTCTGGTTCGTTATCACCACCTGACCTGCTTTGACTCACTTCCCCAGCTCAGCTGTCCATTTCCTACCCTTCTCCAGCTACACCTCCCATTGGCTGGACACTCACTGGCTAGAATTTTCATCGGATACCCCATTCCTCTCCGCATCCATTCCTCCTCAGTCACACACCCCAGCTTCACTCTACACCAGTTGCTCCCCATATCAGTTAAATCCCTTCTACTGAGACCCCTGAAAAAGGTCAACCTTATCTGCTTAGGGGTTGGGATTTCTTTCCAAAATAATAATAATAATAATAATGTTTCATGATAATCAAAGGTAAGCTTCTCGTAATAGCTTCTCCTACATTTTTATGGACCCTGACCATTTCTGGGAGATGGGACTGGTCTTGGATGCCAGTGGAGAGGGGACATAATCTGGGGACACCAACTCCTGCCCCAGCTTCTCTCTTCACTGGCCCTGACATGGTGATGGCCCTGACACATTTCACAGTTGTGCCCAGCATGAGACCCTCTGTGACTCTTCCCTTTTCATCGAGACCTGAGGTTCAGAGACCCGAACCTCAGATACTAAGAAAGGAAGGATGGATGACCTGGTCCAACCCCTCAGTGTTGCCTTGACTTCACCCAGGCCAAGAGCAAGAGAACCAGGCCCCAGGCCACCCAGTGCACCAGCAGATGCCCTGTGAGGCCCCGGTCTGCCAACTTGCAGCCAGGCCCCCCTTGGCCACGTCACACCCCAGCCGGAGGGAAGGGCTAGTCCCACCCAGTATTTGTTTGCATGCAGAACCTTCTTTGCTCTTGTGGCAACCCTAGAAGTGGGCAGGGAAGCCTTTACTCCATCCATTTACAGAGGAGGACAAAAGGCTTGCTAGGAAGTCACCCAGCCAAGGCGGGAGAGAAGTGGCAAGAGGAGAAGAGGATATGGAAGGTGAGCTTAGACTTTAATGATGGTCTCCCTCAGCTGAACTTAGAGAAATGCAAGTAATGATAAATTGGCCTTTAAATTCACTTTTGCCAGTGGAGCTCTGCTTCCCATACTGAGGTCCACTCGGCATCTGGACCAAATGGGTCCTGGCTTCAATAAAGTGAATTGAGGTAGGTTTATACAACAGGAAAAGACCATCGCCTCCCTGTGGCTGGATCGGTGGGGCAGGAACTAGGAAGTGAAAGGGATGGAGGAGAGGAGGAGAGACGTACTTTATGCCCTGGCCTGGACTAAAAATTGGTCTTGAGATTTTTGAAACATCATTCAGGATTGGAGGCGTCTGTAATGTCAAAGCTTCAAACAAATCTGCTTTTTGTTTATAAGATGGGAGGATTTTAATTTACCCCTGGAGAAAGAAAATACTTTTGTTTTGTGAAAAACAACATCCAATAGGTTCTTCTGGATCTAAAGCAGAGACCTGCAGCTGATATAACAATATCTGTGAGCCACATTATTCTATATTCAATTTGACATGTATTTATTGAGCGCCTTTGCTGTTGTCAGCGCCCCTGTGTACAGCAGAAGACTGCCCTGCCCAGTCTGCCCCATCCTCTCACCTTCCAGCACTCTGTCAGACAAGGCTCTGCTGCTATTCACAGGCTTTTCATGGACAGCTTTTTCAGAAGTGGGTGGCCAGGTTCTTCATCCTAATCTATCTAATCTGGAAGCTCCACTGAAACCTGTCCACCATGGGGGGCCCTGCTGGTATTTGAAATCCCGGTGGCACAGCTTTCAGCATCACAGCCACAACAAGCCATCACACTAAGACGACTGACTGATGGGTGGTTTGGTTCCCTGACCGGGAAACAAACCCAGGCCATGCCATTGAGAGCACCGGATCTTAACCACTAGACCCCCAGGGCTGGCTACTATGTACCAGACACCGCTCTAGGCTCTGGAACACAGTAATGAATAAAACAGACAAAAATTCTTGCCCTCATTGGCAAGACAGATAATAAATACCAGTAAATAGGTTTTATGGTATATATTCGATGTTAAATGCTTTAGAGAAAAACAAATAAAGGAAAGAAGTAGGGAGTGTAGGAGGGGTATGACTTTAAGTATAGTGATCAGAGAAGGTCTGTTGAGAAGGGGTCATTTTAACAAAGACTTAAACAAGATGAGGCAGAAGCCCTCCAGATGAAGAGTTTCGAGGCATAGAGAATGGCAAGTGCAAAGGCCCTGATGTCATTGAGGGAATGAGGTTAAGAGGTACAGTCTTGAAAGAGACATAATAACTTAAGAGGGGGAATCTACACAGCAACAAGATAAGGGTCCAGACCCAGGAGTTGGCATCAAGTGTGTGCAAGCGTGACTATCACCTGGAGAGGACCTGGTGAGGAGGATGGAGAATGGATGTCACGTGTGCCCCGCCTGGTGTGAGTCAAGTCTGAATAATGAAGGCATTTGGGAAAATGCTCCCCGACACGTGGGCATGAGAGGATTGCCCTCAAAAAGCAGGGGGTTAGGCTGTTCCCGAGACGTGCAGGATTCTCCTGGAGGGAGCAGGCGTTCCCATTCTCATCTGCTTTGGGAAGAGGTCTGTCCTGGAAGAGGAGAGGAGAGGAGAGCCAGGCTTAGACTAGAGGAGAGAGCTGGTTTTTCTCGCAGAGCCCTGAGGAGGTGGAGAGGGGCGTAGGCTGGCTCCCCGGTGAGGAAAGGACCTTCCCACTGAGGGCTCTGAGCTGACCCCAAGACAGGGCAGCAGGAGGGAAGGCCTTGTGAGGCCCCTGAGGATAGGGTCAGCCTGCGGAGGCCCATCCAAGGATGCCTGTGCATTAATCCCCATGTTATTCTTCCCTCCCACCATCCCAGAGTGTGGGGAAATCTTGGCTCAGCCTCCGCTCTGCCTCTGCTTCCTAAGGGGATCTGTTCCAGGGTTGGACCAGAGAGAAGCTTGCACAGAGCAAGCAGAGAGATGCAGAGCAGAGGGCTGGGTCACACTGGCTGACCTGCCCAGGCACCACTGGGACAGACTTGGGGAGTATGGATCCCTTTTCACAAATCTTAGAGAGACGCTGGTAAAAGGCACAAGTCTCTTTATTAGGCTGCAGAAAGGCAGATGTCACCATAACCTGCAAATTAAAAGTTAATGGGACCAGGTACATGCCTTACCTCCCCATTCTGAGATTATTAAAACAGGTAACGTTCTTTGGAAAGCATAAACCCACAAAGGGTTGGGGGAGGAGCATCAGCAGATAAGGGAGCGCAACAAATGTCCACGAGATGGAAAGAGAGAGAGGAGGAGTGAGGAAGAATCAGAGCAGAAGAAACCATCACCCAGAACCATCCGGAACACTCACGGGGGGGGGGCCTTCAGCAGAGGAAGCAGGAGGAGGACTCAGCATCAGAAATGTCAGGTATGAAAAGGTGGGCGTGAGAAGTGGGGCTGAAAACAGGAGGTGAACTGAACTCTTTATCTGCCCATCCCCACACCAACAGAGAAAAAAGTGGCCAAATATCTATTTCCATATATTTTTTTAATGGATAATTTTTCTTTAAAGAAGTTACATTGGAAGAGCCAGGGCTGCTGAAATAAGCACCAGTTCCTGAGAGCAAAGCCCTCTAGATTTGGGGAAGAGGAGTCCCCCAGGTTGACACTCAGCTCTCCACCTTCTCACCCCCGAGGGAATCCTGTCAACAGATTTTGTCCAAAAACACTGAGCATCAAAGACAAAGAGGAAATATCAAATTCCTACAGAGGTCATCTTCAAAAGAAGGGGAATAAAACCAACATCATACTTTTCCTTACCCCCAGTGGACCTAAGAACACATTGCAAAATTCCTCCAAAGTTCTAAGAGAAGATAAGTGTCAGGTTAGAATTCCATACCCCGCTCAACTGTCACTAAAGGGTGAGAGGAGAATAAAGATGTTATCAGACACATAAGTATTTATAAGGGAGTTTAAGGAGGCTATGCTTGTGCAATACCAGGGAGTAAACAAAGAGAAAGATGGTATTCAACCCAGGAGGTTAGTAAAAGAAGGTCCCAGGTTGACAGCTCTATGGAACCAGGAGAATAGAGGGGAGGAGGTTGGGAGGAGAAGAAGAGGGGGTCACCTGTGAAAAGGAGGTAGATTCCAGGAATCTGAATTTGTTCTTGAGAATGTGAGATTCTTCAAGGAGTTGGTAAACACAAATGAAGCAAGAAAATAAAGGAAGACCATAGAAACTAAAAAAAAAGAAAGAAAAGGACAGAAATCATAGTAATAATCATAGTACTCCACTTGGCTGTGAAGTGAACAATATTTATAGTCACAGTAAACACGATTTGCTTCATGGATTTTCAACTTCTAGAATCCACCTATAAACAAAGCTTGGTAGACTTTAGTTTACAAAATGAAAATAAATGTTAGCAATCTCAACAACATAAAATTAAAAGTATAGTTGTTAGAAATGAGAAGTGGAAGAGGGGAAAGCGGGAGAGGAGGTGATAAGGTTTGGGGTGTTCAAGTGCTCACCTTACAGTGCATCAAATGTTATTGTGTATAGTCAAAGGAATAAAACGTGTGTGCATGCATGATTTCAATTTTCAAAGGCAACTAATAAAAAAGTAAAAGATAGTGTGTGTGCGTGTGTGTGCGTGTGTGTGTGTGTAAAATGAGTTGGAGGAGAGAGACGTGGATGCTGGTTTAAATGAAGGAATTCCTCGTCTGTCCCAGCAGGGGCTGATCTGTGATGTCTAAACTCCATCGACCAAAAGTAAGATTACTAACATATTTAACTGAGATATAGACACCGGGACAGACAAAAGCAAACAAGAAAAAAAGAGTTAGAATTAACGATTTTACTCATGTGTGGGAGATAAACAAACACAAAGAGAACAGATTAGTGGCTACCAGAGGAGAAGGAAGTGGGGAGAGAGGAAGGGGTACACGGGCACACGTGTATGGTGACAGGTGGAAACTGGACTGTTGCTGGTGGACACGATGCCATCTATACAGAAACTGAAGGATAGTGACGTACACCTGGAATTTACACAATCTTGTAAACCAATAGACCTCAATAATCTTTAAAAAATAATTAGAATTGAAAGTGGTTTACTCAGGAGAAAAGGACTAGAATGACAAAGGACTATTGCGTCTCATTAGAAATAGAGCTTTACTGTATGATTTTTTAATGACACACAGGTATTTGATAAATATTTTTAGATACCACTTTTAAACTAAGTTTGACTTCATGTGGTAGTCACAGGTAACTTGAGACTGGGGCATACCAACTATATTTATGATCTTGAGATGTTATTAGTTTGTTGTTGCTGATACATCTATCACTTTCATCCAGAAATGATTTTAAACTAAAATCTACACTCCTCTGTTTCATTCCATTCACGGATCAAACCCAGGAAGCAAGTTTTATAGAGAAAAATAAGTAAGCTGCTGCTTGAAAACACTTTTTGAGGTGTGAATACCCCACCAAAATCCTACCACTGAGGATTCCTTTATCTAACCATCTTTTGTCGAGTGCCTGCTAAGAACAACGATATTTTCAATATGGCAGGAGCTGCCAGCCTCCACTTCTGTCCTTCTGGGGGTGACACATGGGGACTTTTCCCCCACAGAAGGCCACTGGGGGAGATGCAGAGTCTAGGTGCCCTTCTGCACACCCACACCTCATGCACACCCTGGTTTTAATCCACTCTTCTCAGAAAGGACCGAAGTTAGGCTGTTGGACATTTTAGACCCAGATGTTTCATTTTCTCCAGTCGTATCACTTAGGCAAGTCACCTCTCTGAGCTGGACCTCACTCTTTCAAATATACAATAACAAGCTGTGGAATAGTTGGGGTCTGGAGCATCAGACCTCGTTGCCTTGAGCTAACCGGCCAACCCCAGCAGTAGGGGAGCAGGATGACGGAGGGCCGTCCGACTCTCAAGCAGTGGAGGTAAATGTAAATCAGGGTTGTTTGAGAAGACTGTTCAGGCGCCGGGGTACAACCTGCAGGATGCGGCTAGGAATCAGGTGGCGGCCTGTGAAGCAATCCCATGCGATAGAAAGATCACTGGCCTGGGGGTCTAGAGACCCAGGGTTTAGTCTGAGCTCTGCCAAAACTTTGCTGCGTGATCCTGAACAAGTCGCTACAGCTCTGTGGCCCTCAGTGTCCTCACCTGGAAGATTAAAGAGTTCAGCCAGACAATCCCCAAAGTCCCTTCCAGCTCTGACATGCCCTGGTTCCATGATTGCGTGACCACCAAATTAAATTAAAATCAGAGCTTTTGCATCACCCCGTGTGTTGGCGAAGACAAGGAACACGCCCGTGGGAACATGAAAAGGCCTCCGACGGCGGGTCGCTCAGCTTCTTGTTGTTGTTTTATCCTTTCCTGAGCTTATCGGCCTGTGATCAAGGGCTCGCTCTCCAATGCAGGTGCTTATCTGCCCGCTGAAGCCAAGGGCACATCTTAGTAACCTGCAGCTTGTGAGGCAACACGGGCGTTTCTGCCACTGAAGCCGCCACCTCTGGCTTCAACAAGGCGTTGTCTGATAAACAGACTTGCTCCATACACGTCTGCCTGGGAAGGAGAGAGACTATCTGCCAGCCCACTCCTGCCAAGGTCTGCACCCGGCCACCCGCAGGTGGGGTCTGAGCATAGGCAGGCGTTGGGGCCATCTAAGATGCTGCCAGCCTTGGGAAGAAAATGGATAGGCGATAGGGCTCCTGCCGGGTGGGGACTTCTGGGCACCTGGATCTCGGGCCTGAAGGGTCCTTGGAGAGATGCCAGAGGTCAGAATGGAGACCTAGCTGGGAAAATGGGGATCTCCTGGACAACCAAGGCTGGGCATGGTATCGATGTGTCAGGGAGAAATGGTCTACAGATCTGGCTGTTTCTAAAGCCCTGGATAACCCATTCTTTCAAGGAAAATTTCCTGAGATCTGATATTCACTGAGCGTTGAGGAAAAAGCTAAATTAATACATCTAGGTCCCTCCCGTGAAAGGGTTCTCAGTCTGGTGAGTGGAAATGAGCACATAAAGCAAATAATAACGGTACATTTTCTTCTTTCATCTATCCAGTGAATACAAAGTGAAGACCTACTGTGCCTAGGCACCATTCTCGTGAACAAGATGGGAAAGATGTCTGATCTCTCAAAGCTTCAATCACTACCTTCCTTCTGACCATCTTCCAAGGGTAGTGACTCGTTTGCTGAGTGCTTCCTGGGGACAGGGCACTTGGATGTTCTGTGCATCTCAGCCTGGGTTATCCTAACGGTCGTGATGATGAGGTAGAGGGTACCACTCTCCCTGTTTCATGTGTGAGGAAGCCCAGGTCAGAGAGGCTGGGGCCTTGGCCTGCAACCTCTCCCACAGTAGGTGTCTGAGGTGACATTGGTCCCAGGCCTGCTAGGCTCCGAAGCCTGATTTCCTTTTGCTGTAATGTTCTGCCACAGCTCCAAAGCCAGAAATGTCATTTTTCCCACCTCCCATCTCAGCTCCTTCTCCTTTCTTCTGTTGCTCAAGGAACGGCACCACCTTTGCAGTCGGAGTAAGGTATGTTGTGCTGTGGTAACAAACAACTCTAAATATCCGTGGCTTAAAACAACAAGGATTGGGGCTGGCCCCGTGGCCGAGTGGTTAAGTTCGCGCGCTCCGCTGCAGGCGGCCCAGTGTTTCGTTGGTTCGAATCCTGGGCGCGGACATGGCACTGCTCGTCAAGCCATGCTGAGGCAGCATCCCACATGCCACAACTAGAAGGACCCACAACGAAGAATATACAACCATGTATGGGGGGGCTTTGAGGAGAAAAAGGAAATAAAATAAAATCTTTAAAAAAAAAAAAAAAACAACAACAAGGATTTATTTCCCACGGACACCTGATGGCAGCATGGGGAGGGGGGAGGGTTCTGCTCATCATCATCACTCGGGCATCCAAGTTGATGGAGTTTGCTTCTCAGCGTGTGTTTCCCTGCTCCCCCAAGCAGAGGAAGCGTAGAGCTGGAGGGTCTCAGAGCAGCTATTAAATACTCTAGCCCAGAGGGAGCATGCTCACATCCTATTGGCCAGAACTAGTCACATGGCCACACCTTACCACAGAGAAGAGACAGGGTTTTGGTAAGCAGTAGGGATGTCTGCCAATATCACTATTCACCCTGGTTCCCGAGGGTGAAACCCTAATCTTCTCGGATTGCTGAATGCTTTTTCTCCCCTGGCCAGAAAGCAAGGGAGAGTCCTGACTCTGGAATCCCCTCAGACTCTCAGGACTTGTGGGACCTCAGTGCTTAACTTCCGTGGGTCCATGTTGTCTCTGTGAAATGGGGCAATAATGCCTCCATCACAAGGTTACGGTGAAAATTTATGGGCTAATGCATGTAAAATGTGCTTGATCCCATTAGGTCCTTTCCCTTCCTTCCCACCCTCGCCGTCATGCTCCCTTCTAAGTCCTCCATCCTCTACCCTCCCACCCCCCATGCCTGGCATCTCCCAGTGACACCATTGCAACAGTCACTGGTCCCTCTGCCTTGAACTGCATGCCATCCTCCACCCTGGAGATTCCCGGTCCTCTTCCCGAGCCACAGACCTCACTTTGTTGCTTCCCTGCTCTCAATTCTCTTATGGCTTCTTGCAGCATTTATGATACAGTCATACCCCAATCAATCCAACCGCCTGATTTTCCCACATCCTCCCCTTTCTCCACGCACATTGAGCCATTTCCCATTCACGAATTCTTCCTTGATGTTTTCATACCTGTACGTCTTTGACCATGGACTCCTTCTGCTTGGAGTGGCCTTTTCCCCACCTCATCTGGAAAACTCCTATTCGTACTTCAAAACTCAGCTTACATGTTACCTCCCACATGAAGGCTTTTGCAGCTACTCCAGCAGAGTTAATTATCTTTCACCTGCTGTTAACCTCGTATTGCTGCCTGAAATTCCACCAATCAGCAATCTGTTCCATTGAGGCAAGCTGAAGTTTCTTCACACAGTCCTTTTTCATAATGGGCAGAGCGGGAAGAGCCCACAGACAGCAGACCAAGCCCTGAGTTTGACCTCAGGGTTTTCTCAAGCTTGCTTTATCTTCTTAGGAAAGTCACCTCCTAGTTACAGCTATCCCCTAGTGGAGGGACTCTCCATTTTTGGAACTGTTATAGAAATATCTGGGGGGCCAGCCCGGTGGTGCACACTTTCCACTTCAGCGGCCCAGGGTTTGCTGGTTTGGATCCCAGGTGTGGACATGGCACCACTTGGCAGGCCATGCTGTGGTAGGCATCCCATGTATGAAGTAGAGGAAGATGGGCATGGATGTGAGTTCAGGGCCAATCTTCCTGAGGAAAAAAAAGGAGGATTGGCAGCAGATGTTAGCTCATGGTTAATCTTCCTCAAAAAAAAAAAAAAAAAAAGAAATATCTGGACCTCTTCATGAACGCTATCTGCCCAGGGCTTTTTCCATCTGAGAGTCCCTGTTCTGAAGGTGACAGACACTGGGAATGACCTCACCCTTCAGAAGGAAGGTGAGTCTCCACTCCTTGGGGTGACTTCCCCTATTGCAGACCCGCTGTATCCTGAGATGTTACAGAAAGTGCAGCATTCCCAGGACAAAAGTTACACGTACAAATAGGGCAACACAAGGTGGGAGGAGGGAGTGATTCCAGCCAAAACAAGGCCCAGGATGGGAACAAGAGCTCTTATCTTATACCCTGCGGTGGGGGGCAGCCAGAGTTATGGCAGGACTTCTCATTTACCCACACAATTCTTTAAGGAAATTAAAGGTCACTAAGGAAACTGAGGCATGGAGTGGTGACATGACTCTCTCAGGGTCCTCCTGTAATTTCAGATCCTGGGCAGAAGCAAACCACCAGAGTCCTTCTGGTTTCCAGGTTCGTTGCTCAGAAGGTCATGGAAAGGCAAGCCAGGCAGCCTGATGATAACCCAGCAGTGTGTGGGTCACGGAGAAAAGGCAGGAGGAGGCAAAGGAATGTGCTCAGCCACGGAGGGAATGGAGCTGCTCTGTCGCCATCAGCACGCACAGACCTCCAAACACGCATCACCAGGGGAAGTAACACCAGGCTGCTGATGGTTCTGCATCTTGTGATACGTGATACCATTTATGTAACAAGGTAAATGTTTAAACATGAAAACAATTATACGTATTTCATGTGAATGTGTATAATTTTGAGTGGCTTGGAAGGAAGGGCACCAAACTCATGATAACGGCTACGTCTATGGAAAAGGAAACCGGCCAGGATGGGAACCATGGTCTCCGGAGGCAGCTGTAGATTTATCTCCAGGGTTCCAAGAGTTTTTAAAGGGTCTGGAGCATTCATGTCTTACTTGCAGGATAGTTCAACTAAATACATAGAAAATAATTGAAACAAGTATGAAGAAAAGGTAACTGGTTAATTCTGGGTGGGAGAAATATAAGGTGATTGTAATTTTTATTTTTAATTTCAAAAAAAATACTCTGGAAAGAATTCTGGATTCAGATCTCATCTCTGTGGCTAAGAAGCTATGAGATTCTCAGTGATCCCTCACCCTCTATGTGCCTCAGTTTCCCCACTGCTGACCGCAGGGGTTGGGACACTCACTCAGGCATCTCCCAGTTCTCAGCCCTGTGAGCCCTCCACTCACAGGTGGACCAGACCCCTCCCTATCCAGGTGACATTTTCCAGCCAGACTGAAAATAAACCAGATAGTTTACCTGGAAAAGGTGTCAACTGTGCACAGACTAGTTACTAAAGGCAAGAAAGAAAGGAAGAAAAGAGATGGAAGAAGAAACGATCAGCATAGGTCCAGATTGAGAAGCAGCTGCAGGGTCTTGCCCACACAACATTCGTGTTTCTTCATGACTCAGGTCCAGCTCTCTTCTGCACACATGTGCACACCCGGGCACACCACACACCACCTGGCAGGGCTGTAAAACTGCCAGCTCAGACCTCAAGCCTGTCTCTGCTGAGCGGCCCCCAGCGAGTTCCACTGCAGTGTCTCCATCCAAGGGCTAGTTCAACCCACCCGCAAGGATGGCGAGTAATTTCCTCTGGATCCCATACATCCCACCGTCTCCAGCTCCTCTTTCCCAGGGTCCATACACAGAGGGCCACCTTTCCCCACTTAGTGGAGTCAATACCATGCAAGCCACTCCCATGGGCTTATTTCCATGCCACCTCTCAGGGAACAAAAGCCCCTCTCTCATGTGAAACACTCCGGGACAGCTGTCGTCCGATCCCAGTGGCCACCAGCCAGGAAGGCAGGAAAGAGGATGGGCTCCCACCCTCCATAATAATGCAAATCAGCCCATCGCACTGCATGGCCGGCACTGGACTGAGCGCACCACGTGCTTTTCCTCACTAGTCCTCACAACAGCCCCGAGTCACAGGCAGAAAACCACAGTTCAGAGCGGTCTGTCCAGTCCGCTCCCCACCGGGCCAGCCTCCCGGCCCAGGTTCAAGCCTCTTGCTCTGGACAAAGTCACCACGTGTTTGCAGTGCAGCAAGTCTGGAAGCCACGTGAGGATGGGTTCCTAGCCCAGCCCACTTAGCCACATTCACACCATTTCCGTTCAGAACATTCTCAACTCTCCGAGGCAATAAGCAGCAATCATTCAACCATTTAAATGTTTGCAGGAGGAAGAAAGGGCACTTTGGAATCTTCAAGCAAGCTTTTGCCATCTCTTGCCTTCTTTGTAAAATGGCACAAGGATGTCCACTTCATGGTGTTCTGGCAAGGATCAAGTGACAGAGTAGGTGTGAAAGCGCCCGGAAGCCAGACCGTGCTCAATAAATTCCTCCGCGTTCAGGTAAGCCTGAAAGCGGTCACAGCTGCTCCTGGCCCGTCCTCTCCTGGTGGCTAAGACCGGCCAGCGTGTTCCAGTGAGAGGCAAACTTGACGTTCTGCCACCTCCGGTCTAGCTCTGCCTGCGGAGTCGCAGGATGTGGTCAGCTAGAACAGCGAGGCACGGATAAAAGAGCTTCCCAGAGGCCTTTGCAGCAAAGCCACAAGTTGGGGAGATAATTTGTTGCCTTTGCTCTCTTCTCATGATGCAGACTGTTAAGGCTACCAAAAGAAAAAAAAAAAAGTCATTTTCTTCCAAAGTCCTCTTCCTTCTCATGAAAGGGTAAGTATGGAAATTATTAGGCCTAAGAGACAAGCTACTGTGCCAACTTTGAAATCTCACCGGGACATCGGACAGTCTGCATTTAGAAAAGAATCTGAACTCCTTTATGAGAGCGCTAGGCGGTCCTTTCAGTATTAGTAAAGCGTAAGTCATCCGGTCAAGAAGAAAAAACAAAAGAGCCTCTAATGGCTGCTCGGACGGCAAACCCATCTTACAAAATAGCACTGAGATGAGTTGCATGTAAATGAATTCGAAACAGGCAGATTAAAGGTCCCTCAGAGCATAGGAGGCTTGGAAATTAGCAGAGGAGCATCCTTTTAAAAAATCACACTTAGCCTTTACCAAATCCAAACCTTTGAGAAAAGATTTTTAACTTTGGTCTGGTGGCCCAGCCAGGCAAATCAGAGTGGACTCAGGGTGCCTATAGGAGACGCTTACAAAACCCACTGACAAAGCCCTCCTCATGTGACACACCCACTTGTTCAGATGTCCTTAGGAAGGGAAGTGGCACCGGCACCACCTCTCATACCTCACTTCCTCGTTCTGGTCATTCCCAAAGCAGTGCGGCCCTGGGGAGCAAATGGTTCCTGAGTGACAGGGAGGGCAGGCTCCGTGCATTGGGGCTCTATGGAGCCTTGTCCCTGTGCATTCTGCACCGGCAAGTTAAGGCCTCCTCTCCTCTCCTCTTCTGCCCGCAAGACCAGGACTCACTTTGTAGCTGGTTGGCCAGGCTGGAGAGGCTGGAGCCCAGGGCTCTTGAAAAGGAGCAGAGGGATGGCGTAGGACAGGCCCCAGGGAAGGAGGTAGCAGGAGTCAGGCACAGAATCACAGCGGCATCCTCAGGGAGTCTGGGGACAGCGAGCAGGGCCTCCGTCAGGGAGCAGAGAACTTCTACTTGGAGACTAATCTGAGAGAGCAACGGAGGGGACAAGAGCCCCAGGTCTTACTGTGTGCACAGGTCCAGATCCCTGGGAAACAGGCTGTGAGGCTCTGAGAGTTGAGTGTAGAAGGTTTATCGAGGAGTCCTTTTGGGGACAACACATCAGGAGAGGCGGGAAAGGAGTTGAAGAGAGCAGCATTGGGCAGAGGGAAAGTGGAACTGTGACTCGGTTGCAAGAGGAGCTGCAGCTGATCCCACAGGAAGCTCTGCATCTAGGATGGACCTGCAGAGATGCCCCAAACCCAGGCAAAGGGGCTGTGTTTTTGTACTCTGGCGTTAACAAGACATCTACTGGATGAGGGCGTCTAACTTGGGGCAAGGAAGCTTCCTTTAGCTGAGGGCAATGTCCAGAGACGGATGACACAGCCAATACTCCAAGCACCCAAGAAAATGAGTTGAAGTGGGATCTGGGCGTCTCACCACAGCATCCACTACAGTCCACTCCTTGGCCCATCTGGACCCTTAACTTCATATACTAAGTTCACCCTATCTGGGAACAGCTGTTACAGGATTCTGGTTGGTTCTTATTCCGGGGAAAACTTATAAGAGGAAGGCTAATGGGACAAACTCCCAGCACCGCTGCTGGCCTGGTATCATAGCCACATCTAACACTCATCCTCTCTGTCCTCTCCTACCTGTTCTGTATCCCTCCTATTGTCGGCCAGCATCCAGCATCGGCCGCCGCCCCAGGTGGCTGATCTGAAGGCACAAACCACCCATTTCTCCACCAAGAAAACTGAACTCAAGGAAGCAAGGGGAGTAGGATTGGGCAGAGGGAGGTGCTGAGCTGTGGTGAGCCCCACTCCTTCCTCATTGGGGATCTGACCCTGGCCAAGCAGACCTGCAGGCTTTGAGAATTCAACTTCTTCTGGAACACTCTGCTGCTCTTATAATTAAGACCTGGACCTGATCCTCGACTTTTCTGCCTTTCGGGAGCGTGTGTCTCTTTATGTTCTGCCCTCTGGCTTTCCCACTTAACCTTTAATTGGTGCTGAATCACCTTAGCCTTGCATTGTCTCTCTGTAATGCATTGGTTGCCCCCAGCAATAAGTATCCAATTCCATAAAACTTCTAATTACCATTCCCTCCCTCCTTGCCTGAGAAGTTGCACCTGCCAGGGCATCCCTTCCTCTGATACCCCATCCCATTTCACTACCAGTCAAAGGCTTAACAATTGCATCACTACTGCCTGCCAGGATCTATCCACAAGGCACCTACTACAGTGACGGGGTCTTCATTGCCAGCCCACCATCAGCTGCTCCAGCTCCAAACTCCTCTTCTAGAGTCTGTGTCCTTGGACCACTCCATTTACACTGGTTGCCTGATGGGTTCCCAGGTGACAGACTCTGGAATGGAACTTACATGCAGGAGTTTGATGGAGGAGAGCTCTCAGGATCAACGCCTGTAAGGGAGCAAGAGCAGAAGGACCAAGCAGAGGGAGGGGTTGGACTGTGATGTAGTCACAACGAAGGCCTCTGCCAATTCCACGGGCAAGTCGAACCTGGTATGACCCATCGGAGATCCTGAAACGAGGTGAGGGGGCCAGGCCTTTGTTCCCCCACACGGTACAGGCACTACATATGGGATACCCCCAGGAGAAGGGAGTACATTAGACTATGCAGCTTCCTTCAGCCAAGAGCAATTTCCGGAAAGGAATGTAGCTCTGAGCCAGCCCTGACCGATATCCCCAGTAGCTGGGAAATGAGCCCCTTGGCCCTAAAATGGTGTACATGTCATGAACCCCAGTGTCCACTACAGCGTCTATCTGCCCCAGGAGATAAGACAAAATTCATCACGTAACCACACAAATAAGTATGTAATTACAAACTGTGAGATGCTTTAAAAGGTTTGTGCATGAAGATACACGGATCTGCGGACGCCCAGCAGTGGGCGCCTCGGACTCCATCTGGAGGGTCAGGGAAGGCTTCCCCGAGGAAGAGAATTTGAGCTGATCGACTGCTGAGGAATGAGTAGGGGAGAGCCAGGGGAACATGGGAGGGGACAAAGCCGTCCAGCAGAGGATGGACAGGACAGACGACAGACGTGAGTGAAAAGTCGAGGTGCAGCGGGGAGCGCGATGTTCTTCAGGAATTACAAGAAAGCCAGGCGGCTGGACAGGGAGCAAGGAAGAGCCTGGCCTGAGGTGGGACTGGACAAAAGCGAGAGATCCAGGTCAGGCGGGGCCTGGAGAGCCACAGAGGGGAATTCATCTTTGTCTGAAGAGCTGCTGGGATTGACTGAAGGCTTGGAGAGGAGCGCTAGCCTAGGGGCCCAGGACAAGGGTCCCTGTGGGATCTCCAGGGTCTCAGCCCTTGCTGAGTTCAACACTGGGGATCTGGGAGGCAGACCTCATTGTCTGCTCTAGAAGTGACCTGACAGACCTTAAATAGTCAGAGACATTGTCGGGGAGGGGTCAGTGGGGGAAACTGGTCAGGCAAACACCCTGGAGTGAGGCACAGGTAGGAACTAGAGGAGAGCATGAAGGACAGGGATTGGCCACCACCGAGGTCATCCTGGAGTCCACCGTGGTGGAGCGCCGGGAAGGGTGGGCTGTTTTGGGGACAGAACAGGCCAGCGGAAGAGGCCCGAGGCATAGGATAGCTTCCAGGAAGAAGTGGCCTCAGAAAGGCACTGGGCGGAGAGAGGGTGCCACATGAGTGTCAAGTCCCAGGAAGTGGATTCTGTAGCAGAAGGAGACAAGGCTGGCGGGGACCAGGTCAGAGAACACGCTGTGCACCAGGCTAAGGAGCCCACGCACCCTCAGGGAAGGGTGAGAGCTGAGAGCCTTGAGACGACTCAGTGTGGAACTCCAGACACTAAGTCCACAGGCGTGGTCACGCAGTCTTGTGGTTGGCAGAATAACGGCCCCCAAAGATGCCCACATCTGGATCCTCGGAACCAGTGAATATGTCACTTCAGATGGCAAGAGGGACTTTGCTGCTGTGATTAAGTTAGGGATATTGAGATGGGAAAATGATCCTGAATTATTCGGGTGGACCCCGTGTAATCACAGAGATCCTTATAAGACAGGCGGGCGGGTCAGAATCAGAACGAGATTGGAAGAGGCTGTGCTGCTGGCTTTGAAGGCGGCGGAGACACCATGAGCCAAGAATTGGTAGCTTCCGGAAAATGGAAAAGTCAAGGAAATGAATTCTGCCCTAGTGTCTCCAAAAGGAGTGAAGTCCTGCTGATACTCTGTTTTAATTTCATCCGGAAGGACCCGTTTCAGACTTCTGCCTGCTGGGGAGAGATCAAGGGTTGATGGACAATGGACACAGGCAGTAGAGAAAGAGAGGAAGCCAGAGATGTGAGAGACCTGGGAAATAGAAGCCACCGGACCAGGGGGCTCCATTGGCCATGGGTGGTGAGAGAGTGGGGACCAGCATGACTAGCAGGTTTCTGGTGGACGACATTCCTGCAGAGAGGAAAGAGAAGAGAAGAAGAAACAGGAGCTGCGGGGAGGGTGGTGTCGGCAGTCTGTTCCAGTTCCTGTACAACAGGATCCAGCTGAATTCTCCAGATCACCTTTGGGATGGTTTGAAGACTTCCAGTGCCATTGGACCTGTGTGGCTCATGCAATACTCTCAGCATTTTCCCTCTACCTGAGATTAGGTGCATTGAGGAGCAAAAGGAAGAAATGACAACTAACTCCCAACACAAAACGTTACCCCCAGGAGCTGAGAGTGTCCTTGCGGAAAAAGTTGTGGCCCTTCCAGATGTCAGCTCCCTGGTGTTTTGTTGGAAGCGCTGATCTGTCCTTGCATGGGGGGAGGGAGGGAGGGAAGGACGGCAGGACCACATTCTGTGATTCAGCCTCATAAAGGTACCAACAATGGCAAGGCTGGGAAGCAGGAGACTGCGTTTAGGTGTGGGATGCCAACCCTCTGCCCAGCGTCCCCAGGACAGGGTGCTCCTGCTTGAGCACCTGCTACGTCAGGGAACCGCCTCCCTCAGACAAGGGGTGGCAGGGCTGCTCAGCTCTTCCCTACTCCCTGCCAAAGTCAGCTTCCCTCTGCATGAGTCTCCCCTTCTGCTTGCTCAAGCCCTGCTGAATGTCAAATGTCGTTGCCCCCTTTTCTCAGGCAGCCACCGGAAAGTTGTGGGCAGCATCATGTACTCGTCCAGGTGAACCATGCTCGCCTCCCTCCGGTCATTCCCTGATTCCCCTCTGGTCTATGTGACAGGGTGTCACCGCCCCCCACCGCCCATGAATCACCTTACTGTAACTGCTCTCCAATCTGCTTTTTTTTCAGTGTACCCCACTCCCCACTCTGAAGTGAGCGTACTGCCTGCAGAAAATGCAGAGAAGATCAGAGGTCCCATCTGCCTCCTTCTAAACTCTGAACCCCTTGTAATGCAGCCTCGTATCCCATTAGCTTTTTATAAACTGTCGTATCATCCTGTTGACTTGTATTGAGTGAGATCCCCAAGGCACTCCCCTCACGTATCTCTGCAAAGCTGACTGGCCCCATCCTGACCTTGCTTTGGTTTTTTGAACCGACACATAGGACATTGCGTTCATCCCAGCTCCACGGCATAAAGGGTCACGGGTCGTTGCTCCGTTTTCCCCACCAGGTCCGAGCCCCTCCAGAGCAGCAGTCCCATCTTGTGCACATCTGAAATTCTAGGACATGCCATAAAAATGAGGGGCTTAGTTATAACCAATGGGAAATGGGAGAAAAGGGAGTGAATGGAGGGAGGAGAGGAAGGGATGACAGGAAGGGCAGCAAAATGGAGAAGGAAGAGGAGGGTCATGGGAAAAATAGAAGAGAGGGTGTGGGGAATGGGTCACACCTGGGTGGGCTCAGGTAGGCCTGAAGCATGATGGGGGGAAGCCAAGGTGACAAGAATCAGCAAAAACAGGAGTGACTGAGAGAGTCAGGCCAGCTCAGGACCTTGGGAGCCCAGGATCGGGTCGGGGAGGCTCTGGATGGCAGACCCAGGGCAGGAGACGGGCACAGAGACCAGACGGTATGAGAAGGGGGCCCTGGGCAGTTCTTGCCTTTCAGGGTGATGCTATCTGGTCTGCCCTGTCCCGTGGGAAGACAGCCTGGCTTCTCTCAGATATGGTGGACATTGGGTCTCTAGGCTGCAAAAATACAGATCCAGGCCCGTCAGAAAGTGAGGCCAAGGCTGTCATCAGAATTGTCACCGAGCCTGGAGCGAATGTGGACCGGGTCCCCCTGTGGGGCCTGTGTAAGGAGAAGCCATAGGGAGCCCAGGAGCTGGAGAAACTGAGGCTGTGGCAAAAAGGGGAAGAAGGAGAGAAATCTAAGAACTAGAGAATTACGTGAGAGGATCTGTGTAAAGCCACGGACACAGCGTCCAGCATTTAGTAAATCCTCATTAAATGGTGACGATGGGGGTGGTGGTTAGAATGAGGGAACTCAGTAAGAAAAGAAAGCATAAAGGAAATAAACTAGTATTCATCCACATGCTCCTGGCACCCCCAAGCTGCCTGCACCTTCTGTGTTTCCATTAATCCTGCTCAGCAATTTTAGCAGATGGGGAGACAGCACCAATGGCGAAACCGAGGCTCGAGTCTCCCCATCTCATTGACCACAGGGCAGTACCCAGGGTCTGCGTGATTCCAAAGCTCCGGCCTTCTAGCGAGGAGAGACACACAGTGGAGGAGATCCTGAAGGGGAATATGAACAGCACTAGGGAACAACCAGCTCGACACAGAAAACTCAAACACAGCTCTGACCCTGGGGAGCCCCAAGGGTGCAGAGGGGAGGCAGAAGGTGGCCTGGACAATGATCCCATCAAATACAGACCTGCCACAATAGAGGAGACGCAGCATAATGGGAGCACAGAGGAAGCCTCCCTGGAGGAGGTGACGTTTGCACCAGGCAGTGTGAGTGAGTGTCCATTTTCCCAAAATGCGGGAGGCCCTAATGCACCCTCTTTCCACAGCAGCGTCCAAACCCACAGCAGACACTGGAGCTGCTCCAAACCTGCCCACCAACGTCTTCCTCGGTCTTTGTTCTTCCTTCTCTCTGAGAAACTTTCAGACTCCATCATCCGTACCCCAAGACATCTCGTCTCTGGAAAGAAAAAGAGCTGTTTTAGCCAAGTGGCTATTGGCAAAGGGTCTCCCCCAGAGGAGAGAGGAGGTTCCTAGGTTTGGGGCAGGGGCATAAATTGATTCACAGACTGCACGAGGAAAGAGAACCATATCTCCTCCAGATCACTTATGTAATTCTTAAGAGGCAGCTCTCAAATGGGAAGAGCATTTATCTGTTAGGAACATTTTCCATTTTTAGTGGTAATTGAAGTTTTTCATCGGCGGCTCATGCTGAAAGCTCCAACACATTGTGATCTTCCCCACCCGTTCGAAGGCAATTAGAGAATTTAATCAAACTCCACGGCGAGTGCAGCGCCAGCCAGGCTATTTTTGAATTTTTCAATCTAGAATCATTTGGGGGACTTTTTAATTGTTAGTTGGGTTTATTTATTGAACTCGGGCTTAAAAGAAAAATAAACAGCAAGGAGGCAAAAAGTGGCTGGAAAAGCAAAAAAGAACCCAATCCGTGAGATTTAATAAAGTCTGTCCTTGTTAGCTCCCGCGGTTGCTAAATTCCAATGAATTCAAATTTCAACCAGGTCTCTAACCATCACATTATTTACATCTTTCATCTATTATGATATTTCAAATAAGATTGTTATAAAATTGCCCCAACTTTGGGCAACTGTGGATCATAAAATAGGAACATTATTGCATTAGAGGAGAGAGGCTGTATCTCATTTAAAACACATAAGCACGTAATTTCATAGATGTATATCTGTAGCCGGATATATATCTATGAACAATGAAATTGCCCCAAAATTAAAAGCCTTCTGGCTATATATTTGTAAACACAATCAGATCACAATCCAATAAAGGGGCCCTTTTGAATTAATGTGCATCACGTGGTCTTCCTATCATTGCATTTATAACTTTCCTTTTGAGCAGCTCCCTGCCTCCTCTTTGCCTCCATAGAAATTCAGAGGTTTGTGTGTGTATTTTCTCGTTTCCTTTGCTAATGGTGTATATAACCATTCTTGTTTTTAAAGCAAGAAAAGTGGATGATAATTGTGGAAAATACCAAAAGAAAGGAAGAAAGTCACCCTTTTATACCTGCATCGAAGGAGAGTCCCATCTAATTTCTCATAACTTCTGGCATAAACCACTTTGCATTTTAGAAAGAAACTGTCACTTCACTCATTTTTATGATCCTGATAATGAGAATGGGAGCTATACTGTTAACCAGGAAAGTGCAGTGATTTTATATGCACGTTAAAAGGGAAAGACCATTTTTTTTAATTTAGATCATTTAAAACAAAACTTTCCGAGTGACAACCTTTTAGTTGTAATTCATTCGTCTGTTTCAGTTCAGCTTTCATGGGAAAGCCATTCCTGAGATGTTGGGTTCTAAGGGCGTGAGTAAGGCTTCCTCGTCCACAAACAAAGCCGCATCCCACAGGGACTAAAATGTTGTGTGAGTTCATTGAGGGTATCCTAGGGAGTCTGGTGGAAGGAGTCCACACTGAGAGTCAGAAGACCTAGTTACCACCTCTGCTCTGCCTTGTGGGGTGTTTCCAAATGCATAAGGGCCATTCAGCCTCAAGTGACTAGAAGTCAACTCAATAAAGCAAAAAGAGGACTCACCGTCTTGTATATCTCCAAAGTCCATAGTGGATAGATTCAGGCATGGCTGGATCCAGGAGCTTCAGCAATGCAACAGGAACTTAGACTGTCTCCACCTCTTGGCTCTGTTTTCCTCTGTGTTGGTTCTACTCTTGGGCTCCATGTGGTAGTGCTTAGCAGGTACAGGCTTGCATTATCCTGGCTACTATTGTATTCACGGAAAATCGAATCTCTCTTTACTGGTCACAACAGAAAAAGCCCCAGTGTTCACTCCCATGGACCAGCTGGAGTCATTGCCCATCCCTAAACTAATGGTACCCAGGGCAATGGAATGCACCCTGAGCCCGCACTCAGGTCACTTGCATAATCTTGGATTAATAGAATGAAGTAAGCCCCATCCAAATGACACGGATGGACAGAGGTGCTGCCACACATCCTCAGGTGTATCAGGGCTTCATCAAGTAACAGACCACTGTCTCAGGAAATAAACTCTAAAGTCCATTCCTGACAGTCTGGTTCCCACACCTTCATCTACAACTCAAGATCTTGGTTCAGATTTCTGGCTCAAAAGTTAAACTCCTATGCAAGTCATTTAAACCTCTGTGTCTTGGTCTATAAAATGGGTGTGATGCTGTCTCTCCCACAGATTGTTATTGAGATCACATAGCTGAAAGCATTTAGCAGAGTGCAGATGAAGAGCATTATCTAGTACCAGACTTAAATTACCCATCAGCATCATGGGATATTATGGGGAGTGAATCAGCAGATGACACCAAGTCAGTATCTGAAGTCACAACAGATGCATTCACCTCAGTCATACCTGCCTCCGTGTCTGACGGTTCCCAAGGAAAGGGGCATTGGGGTCTGCAGTATCATCTCACCATAGTTAAAAAAATGCATCCTTTATAATTAACGTATGTGTATGCGCTTGCCTTTGTTCCATTGTATGGCTCCGTTTCTTTGAGACTTAACCTGAGTTGTAAAGCACTTCAGATATTCTTGGGAAAAGAGGTTGGGAACAGGTAAGGTCAATTTACCCTCATGATTAGAATTTGAGTTCAGAGAATGGGCAGCCCAGATAGGCAGCACCCATCCTAGAGTAGAGATAAAACAAAACTAGCTTTGCCTTTCCTCTTCCAATACCTCTTCCACTATGATAGCTTCAATTCCTTTTTTTTAGAATATTGACTTCATTTGTTTAATAAATATAGCACATGATCACTGTGAAAATACTCTAGCAATATAAGAAAAGAACAAAAGAGCTGGTAAAAAACATATACACATTCCAAAATTCCACCACTCGGAAACAATGGTCATCAATATTTGGTGAACATCATTCCAGCCATTATTTGATGTATAAAGACAGATAAAAGGACAAAGAGATGATAAAATGAAAGAAAGATAGGGGACAAAAATAGGAATTCAGGCACACTATTTTTAATATTTAAAAGTACTAAATTCTCTCTTATTTGAATTTAATGGAAGAAAAAAGAAGCTAAAGTAAAATTGGAAGACTCATTTCAGATTGGTTTTCTTCACTAGATGGGATATGATTTCCTTCTGAAAAGATCCTTCTAAATTAAGAAAAGAGATTATGGCACGCTTGGAGTTGGAGTCATGTTCAAATTACATTTTAATTTTGGACTGTTAACTCCCTGCTTTGAAGGAGGAGGAAATCAACACCATACATTTCTCCTTCTCAACCTCTCGACTTTGTTTTAGTTGTGTCACTATTGTCTAGCCTTATATTTGTTCAGGGGACAAAATTTCCATTGGGCAGGCTAGTCCTATGTTTAATGCCTGTGAGGTTCACCATCTCACTGTAATGTCATCATTCCTACATTATTGATTTTAGTTCATCTTTATGTTGTCTAGATTTAAAACATAAAATAAATTAGCGGGTTCAACTGAAGAACCGAACTGTGGTTATTTTCCCTAAAAGTCTCATAGGTATTGCAATCTGCAAAGTTGTGCACACTTGTCAATATTTCTAAAACCGTTATATCTGAAGGACAGTGCAACCTGGTTTATAATTCTTGAAGCGCACCTTTCATTCCTGCCTTCACCACTTTGTAGGCATTAGTCTTCTGGCATTGACTATCATTGTAGAAAATTCTAAAATAACCCTATTTTTCTCCTTTATATCTTAAAATTTACATTTTCTCCTAGAAGCCAATAGAATTCTTTCCTGACTCTTGAAATTCGGTATTTTCACAAGGGGGTGCCTTGATGCTACTCATTCTGTGTCATATTTTCCTGGGACATGATGCCCATTTCATCAGCCATTTACTTATTTCCGCAGTTTTCTTCAGTTATATCATTTAATATTTTTCTGTGTCGTTTGTTCTGGTCTCTTCCTAAAGAGACAAATTTATGCCTTTGTCATATTTCTCTCGACTGCCTCTCTGTTATAAAGATATAAGATCTTTATAATCACTTTCATATCCTTGCACTTTGAAAGTAGGGGGTGGTTTTGGTTGACACCAGCTCAATTTTCATCCCCTTATGGTGTTATTTTATAATTTCTTCTTTGTGCTCGATCTTAAAATCATCCTATTTTCTATAATATTTTCAATACTGTAGAGAAATATTTGTCTAAATTTTCTTACTATTTTCTTGGGCAATTTATGTTATATATTCCCTTTCTTTGCCTTTTGATGAGGGATTTTTTTCCCTCTGTGTTTAAAGTTTTTTTCTGTTTCTAGTACATAGGTCATAAGCTGGTTCCTCTATGTCACTTTTGGTATTGGATGGAGCTAGCCTTGTGTTGACATGGGGCAGAGGGGGGAAGATAATGAATTACCGTATCACACCTGGACACAGCCTGTCGTCTGGAAGCCCCTATTCTTACGTGTGACTTCCTTTGCCCTGATGTACGTCTCTGCACTGCTTGGCTTTCAAGCCAGGCTTTTCCTCTACCATGGGAGGTCTCTGCATTTGATCCGGAAGCACCTGTCTTTCTGTCTTCCTCCACATGGCTTTATACCCATCACGTTCCTCAAACCAGGAGCCTTGGTCCCAGCCCCTACTTTCTCCTGTACCTCCACTGCCCAATCCCTGCGTGATGTCCACCTCCATCTCCATAGGGACGTCGCCTGCTCACGCCCTAGATGATATTGTTGTAATCAATGGGTCATTGGATATGCCTTTTAACCCTGAGTCTCTCACTCTTAGGGAAACGTGTTTCCTGCTCGAGCCCCAAGGAGATGGGTACCAATTCTCAGGGCACCCTCTTGCTGATTTGCATGTCACAGGTTTTGGAAGATGTGCATTATGTCCTATGCTTTGGGATTGTGACTTTTTCTTGTTTCAAGGAAAATGAAAAATTGCTTCATTTTCATTATTTGTTGACTAGGATACATTTCAAGGGACAGTAATAGAGAAAAACGCTCTAAACCAACTTCATTTAACAAGTTGCCTGGCTTGAGTCTTGTATACAAAAGGGTTTCCAGTTTCTTCATGCATCTCAGATCCATTTTCCTAGGTGTATAACCTCAATCCTCAGTTTCTTAACTCTGTCTCAGTTTCCTCATGTGGAAAATGGGGATAATAATCATTTCTAAACCTCATAGAGTTGTTACAAGAACTAAATGATTGAATCCATGAAAAGACCTCAACACAGCCCCTGACACCCAGCAAGAACTCCATAAATATCTCCTATTATTATTACCTCACAACAACTCTGTGAGGTAGATATCCTTGTCCTCGTGTTACAGATGTGAAAACTGAGACGAGGTTAAATGACTTTCCGAAGCTCTCCCAGTAAATGGTGGCAAAACCAGCTTCAAAACTCAAACCTGTATTTTACCCTGTTCCCCAAGTTCCGAAGATGATCCGTAGATCACCCCTCACCAAAGACTTTCAGAGTCACAATATACCCACTTTGTGGATGAGAGACACCGAAAGCTGAGTTGCCTCAGGCCACACAGGTAGTAAGTCCCGGACTCAGGACTGGAACGCTGACCTGCAGCGATCCACAGCATCCGGAGAAATGCAAATGGACCAGCCGATTTATGCCCCAAACCATATCTGCACCAGAATGGGGGCACAGAGAGAGAGGAGAAAAGGTGGCGACAGGAAGGAAGGTGGATCCCATTCACCTGTGTAAGCGAAGACGAGTCATTTCACTTCTCTGAGCCTCGAATGCCCCCTGTGGAAAATGGGGACAGTATTTGCATCCTAAACGTGAAGTGCAACAACCCTACAAAACAGAATCTACTCTATTCTCTCGGTTTTGTTTAAAACAAATTTTTATCCATCAGTATGTGCTTCGTAAGGTCATCTCTCTTTCTCAGATCTATCTACTTATCTGTCTAAACATTGGGAGAACATAAACAAAACACACTTGTGTGTATTTTTCTGGGCAGCCAGGATACAGGTGATTTTAATTTTCTTTATGCGTTTCTAAATGTTCAAACTTTCCTGAAGAGAAAAGAACATGTGTTATTTATATCACCCAGGGAAAACACAAGTCTTACAAAAATATTGATCTTGTAGGGTTGTTGCAGGATGAGCAGGACAACGAGGGGGCGTGAAGGTGCCAGGGTTCTGCAATCCACAGACGTGAGCTCGTTTCCTTCTCCTGGCCTGCCATCCCGGGCACGCTTCCTGCTGCCTCTGAACCCCCAGCTCCTCGTCCCCTGAACGGGGACCACTCTGATCCTTGGGTTGGCACGAGGGCTTTAATGGGATTTCCTATTGAAATGTCTCACACGCGGCTGGGCACACGGTAGTCACTCCCCAAACATCAGTTTCTTTGCCTTCACTGAGAATTCCAGCTGGATCGTCTGGAAGTCTTTGAGACGTTCAGGCCAAAACTGCAGCCAAGGAGAACTCCTGAACAATACAGTTTATTTATACAGTGGGAAGATTGAAATCATTATGCTTTGACTGGCAGGAGCTATTTATAGGCCTGGTTCCCAGGGAGCTGTTGGGAGCAGGGCTCTCCCCAACAAATTTACCAGCCCCCCGGCTTGGCCGTCAATTCCGTGGGTATCTGTGTGGGCCTCTCCTTCCCAACCACATGAAAGCAGAATTCCTTCCCTGTTCTATTAAGCTAAAATCATTGCCTGCAGTAAACAAGGCACGAGGGGGAAGGGGCCAGAGAAAACCCTCCCAAAATGATGGGGTGGAGCTTAGCAGCAGGAACAAATGCCAACATGCCGTGACTCGGCTCGACGTGCTGAATCTAAAGGGGAGCAATTACAGATTTCGTCATAAGTCCCGGGCCTGGAGGAGCCCAGTCTCTTGTGAGTCCTTCGATGTCACTCCCAAGTCCTGATGGAGCACAGACTCTGGGCAAAGCCCTGGAGTGAATATTGTGGGTGTGAACAGGTAAGGGTTGGTTGGCTAAACATGGGGAGAAGGCATGCCATGAAGAGCAGTCAGCACTGGCAAAGGCAGAGGCTGGAACAGCGGGTGGCTCAGCCGGATAGAGCACGGGATGAGAAAGAACAAGCACGGGGCACTCACCATGGAATCCAGTGGAATACTGGAACATAGTAAATGATCTGTAGGTGTTGGCCAGCCAGACATTGATATACTTTGGGCAAATTTAGGATGGAAGGGGGTCTCCGGGACAGAGGCAGTGGAAGCTTTATTTTCTCCTCAAACCTGAGACTTCTCCCAGTGTGCAGAGCTGCACGAAGCCAGCCTGGGTCCAGTCCTGGGGGATCCGGGGCCCACAAAAGTCCCTTCTGCCCCCAAGTCCCAGGAGGACCCATTTGAAAGCTGTGCTCTGTACATACCTTATATCAAGTTTTCAAACTCAGGGCGTTGAGTAAAACTCAGACTGACTCTCGACTTTTTTTTTTTTTAACTTTCCTTTAAGTTCAACATGTATTTGAATTCAGAGGAAACACAGACCACATGTTTTTAATCCGTCGACACTTATATCATCAAAATCTTGTAGGCTGATGGGTTGGAGGCCACCAGGAACGCCAGAGCCTTTTAAAGACTTTCTTCTCTTTCTCTAGCAATCAGGAAGCTGCCTTTTTCCAAGAGGAAAACAAATTTCAACTCCAAAGGGGCTGCTGTGTTCGGATCCAAACTCAGCACCCTTGAAGGCCAAGAGGACTTGGCACCTGGCAAAAGCTGTGGCTGCCGTCACCAAGGAGAAGGGCTTTGCCGTCCCAGTGGCCGGTCTCCTCATCCACCCTGTTCCACTGAAGACTCGGAGGAAAAGCGGGAGGAGGAGCCACTCACCAGAAGGGAAGGCCCAGCACGTGGGGGACCCTTGGCAAACTAGAAGAAAATGCCGAGCCTGGTGTCACATCTGCGACCTGGGGCAGCCACTCCTCAAGTATGTCCTCCAGTGGGGCCACAGTCACTCCGTCGCTGCTTCATCCTTGGGAGAGCGGAGACCGGCACCCACTCCCCAGGACGTGGGAAGGAGGAACCATTCAATCAGAGGGAAATAAAACGAAATAAGACGAGACAAAGCAAAGCACATGTAAATGTGTATCAGGAAACACACGGAGTCAGGAACACTCCTGGCCAGACAGAAGTCCATTGGCTTTTGCCCACGAGCATGTGCAGTTCCGAAACCCTCCGCCTGATGATGGCGGTACCCTCATTCCACATACCCACCCATCCACTCTCTGGCTCGCTGGCTGGAGCAACGTGGGCAGAGATTCTCCAACTCGAGCAACCAAAGGGTGGATGGATGAAGGTTGGAAGCCCCAGTGGAGCAAGGACGCCTTAGTAATTATCGTGTACGTGAACATAGCTCCCTTCCACCGACTGATTTCAACAGCCAGAGCACCTCGCTAGAGAATGATAACAGCAGCAGCAACGATACCCGACCCCTTCCACCCCAGACTTATTTTGTGGCCCTGGCCCTGTGTGCCCTACACTGTCATTTCCCCTGGGTGGAGGTCTGCTTTGTGTCATAGCGACGCATCTACCTCTTTCCATGCCTGGTCTGAGAGAGATGGAGCCCACCCTGTGCTCTCGCCCAGGGAGGCGCGTTGGGGAGAATTGTGTTCATAGTGTTGTCAGAGTTGAGGTCTAGATATGCCACACTCCCATGCTCCCGACTCGTCAACATCCTCCCACCCCCGCCAGCTACAAAAGTCTGGGGGAGCCTACCACTATTAAGTAATTTGCAGTCTGAAAAAAACAATGGATAGCAGCACAGATTCTGGAGTCAGACTATTTAGGTTTCTTTCCTGGCTCCGTCACCTCTGAGCTGTGTGACCCTGATCAGGTTACTCAACACCTTGGTGCTTCAAAACCCTCCACTGTAAAATCGGATAAGAATAGTTCCCGCTTGATAAGACGGCTGCGAAAATTAAATTAGTTAGTACATGCAAAGCACTGAGAACAATTTTTGACACATAGTGCCCCCCATCTGTGTTTGCTAGCATCATCATCACCATTGTTGGCCCAGCGTGACGAAATCTATGGGTACAAAAAACAAGCACGTGGCACACAGAAAGCTCTTGACAGATATTCGTTGTCTTGCTTCCTCCTTGCTGTCTTGCTTCTCCCCGTTAATAGCAAAGTCCAATGGTCTGGGGAAGCCCAAGATCATAGGATCTGAACGCTGGGACAGGGTGAGGTCAGATGACTTTGTCCAAATAACGCCTTTGGGATACTTTGCCTCTTTGTTTTTTTTCTTAATTCGCCATCAACAGTTGAGTCTCCAAAGCTTTGAAATCTCCCAGGAAGATTTTCCCACTGATGTCAGCTGCCCATCTCCCCGGAGCTGGAGATGCAGCGAGGAAATGCTCGCAACAATCTGGACCACCCACAACAAGGCGCCCTTGACCAAGCAGCCCCTCCCATCTGCTAATTGGGGCTTGGAGAGGAGGCCAGAGGAAGGTGGGTGGGGTAGCTTAGGAAGAAAGGGAAGGTTAGATGAGGAGATAAAACGGCAAGTCTTAATCTTTTAGCGCTGCTGCCCCATCCAGAAATGAATCATCACTATTTGGTTAAAAGACGTTTTAAGATCCTAGAATAAAGGTTGCGTTAAACACAATAGGTCTTCCAGCCAGAGGAAAGGATGAGCAACGTCACATCTCGGGGACAAGAATTGTCCCTTCGCATCAACCACAGGGATCTCGAAGGAGCTGAAAATTTCCTTGCATTCATATTGTTTAAAAAAACAAAAAAAGTGTTGCAATGGCCATTGTGTCAGGGAGCAATATGTCACTGTGACAGCTGGGAACAGCTCTGACCAGAGATCAAGAGGTGAAGCCAATTACTGTGGATCTCGTCTTTCCTGTTGCCACAGTGGAGATGGATGCAAGTGCCGACCGGCCGGCTGCTTTGTATGGAAATGAGCAATCGGCCTCCCCATCCTGCCTCATCCTCCCGCAACAGGGCAGGTCTCAACATCAGGGTGAGCCGTTGCTGAGCGAGGCCCAGTGGTCAGCCGGAGGTACATTATGCAACACAAGCTGAACCTGAAGTCCAATCTAACACATCTTAAGTGTCCACAGTCACATGAGAGCAGAGTAGGGAGGGCGCTGAGCCCCAGGTGCCAACGCCGACCAGCAGCGTTTGGAGTGACGTGTGCACCACTGTTTTGCAGGAGCTTTCAGAGCCTCTGTATGCTCGCTGGTGAAGGAACGCCAGTGATGCACCCCGGTGCCAGATCGTCCCGAGGGATGGGAGTCTACCCGAGCCCAGGGCCCACAGTAGGCGCTGAAGCAAACACCTGCTCAGACCAAATCTGAGCAGTTTCCTCCTCAGCATCTTAGAGCTCACTTTCCCAGAGTCTACGATCTTTGATGAATTAGAAGAGAGAGAGAGGAGAAACAGACAGACAGGCAGACATAGTGGGAGATGGAGAAAGAAGAGAGACAAAAAAAGTAAAGAAACGAAGGGAAAGGGAAGAGAAAAGAAAAGAAAAGAAAAAGGACAAGCAAAGGCTTTCTGTGCTCAGACGAGTTTGGGAGCGAAGAGTTAGACCATATTAACGCCACTATCTGACAGCAGGTCTTCTCCAGGTCCTTGAAGTCCCGGCTTGTCTTGGAAATCTCCAAGAGGAGGCAGCAGCTGCACTTGGCCATGAAGGTCTTCCCCATGCACCGTCCTTCAAGGCACCCACTGAGAGGCACTGCTACACGGTCCCCTGGCACCGGACAGACCCTCTCCCGTAAGGGTGAAACACGTCCATAGAGCGGGCTGCAAAGAGCCTGCTCAGAGTTGGGCAGACCCAGGTTGCAGCCTTGCCTGGGGCACTTTGAGCTAAGCTGCCTTGAACATTCAGCCTGGGTCATTATGAAGAGGACACCCCACGTCTCTCTGCCTCAGTTTACTCATCTGAAAAGATGGAATAATAAACCCTGCCCCTTGGGATGTCTAAGAAAGGAAAAATGAGCTCATGGATGTGAATAGCTAAGTGTGGAGCTTGCCACCTGAAGCGTAGCTTACGTTCATTTGTCCCCTTGTGGGGCCTCCCCTTGTGCCCTGGTGGTCAGTGGAAGGGTGCTAGCCAGTGATACATAAGAGTCAATTCACCAGGACTCTCCCCTCATTCTTTCCAGAAAGACCAAGGCAGGTCTGGACCAGGGAAACGAAAATCGTTCTCTCATTTTGACTTGAAAAAGTTGGTTTGCCTTTTTGAACCTCAGTGTCCTCATCTGTCAAATGGGTCTAGCTAAGTCGCACCTGTAGGACTCGGAAGATGAAGGACAGCAAATAAGAACCAACGAGGCCAGGAGAGAAGTGGACATTTTCCTGGGGGTCCCTATGGGGAGCTCTCTAAGCATCTCATTCCATCACTGAGACCGTCCACCTTGCATCACTTACACACTGAGGCGCCTTCCTTCAGGGGGCCCATCAACCTTCTGAGCCGTTGTCCTGAGGTCAGGCCTGGGAGACAACTCAAGAACAGAAGGAGATAATCCTGTGCGAGAAGATAAATGAGATGGGAAGAAAATCTCACAAACACGAATGAACGATCAATCAATCAATCCAGAAACAGGCGGGATTTACGACACAGTCCTTTCTCCCACTCAGAGAACTTCCACCGTTTATCATTTGGTGTGCCCGCGAAACCCTTCAGATGGAACCAGAAACAAGTTCAGTCCTGAACCGCATTGCCCTGGCTCAGATGAAGCAAGACCTACCTCCATGAGACCATTAGCTCCTAGGACAGCCACCTCGAGCCCTGCAGGGGACCTGAGTGAGGCCCCCAAAGGGAATTGGAAAAAAATACTAAGTTCAAAGTCAGAAGGTGCTGGCTTCAAATGCAAGCTCCCCTGTTGAGAAGCTAACGTCTCCATGTGCTCACCTTCCTGGAGGAGACGCTAAAGCCACTCTCTCTGGGCGTCATCAGGATGCTACAAGGTAAGGAGCACGGAGCACGGGCAGCCACACTGGGGCTGATGGCGAACCAGAAGTCAGGGGCTCAAATCCGGGTGCTGAGCCTCCCCAGGAAGCTCGAAGCACCCCGTCAAAGGACTTGGCAAACAACTTAGGCGTTTCCAGGAAAAAAGGGAGCCCAGCTTGAGGCCATGGAAAGCACGGTCCCCAGTGTTGAGTCAGCCTTGAGTCATGAGCTAAAAACACGCTTTTGCCAATTACAGCTCTTGGCAGCCATAATTAACACAGGGCTGGTGAAAACTGTGTTTTTCACTCAACAGAGGAGGGTGCTCAGGTAATGAGGCATAAGCTCATGGATCGGTAATCTGCCTTTTCACATCAGCCCTGGCCTCCGTGTCTAGGCCCTGCCTCCAAAAAAAACTTACACCACCATTAACCAACAAGATGCATCTGATTTCAAAAGAGTACCCTTCCTCCTTAAGTATTTTGAGTGCAAAACGCTAAATACACAAACCCTTAATTGGTTTGTTCTAGTCCGCTGACTGGAGCCTCCTAGAGAGGGTCTATACGCCTGGGTTTTGCAGCCACCTTGTATTTGATGAGAATTCTGCTCTCAGCTGATTCCAGTACAAAGCATTCTGTGGGCTGGAGAGAAGTGGAGAAGTTAGGTTTTGATCCATCATTCATTCATTCATTCATTTCCTCACATCACAGTTACTGGGAACCCGCTCTGCACCAGCCTCTGAGCCACATAAGGAGCTGAGAACCCAACACAGAGAAATTGAAACTTGAGATGGGTGGTAGAGAGCCAGTCTCTTCACTCCTCTTACAAAGGGACCCCTAAGGCCCAGACTTACCCAAGTTCATCCAGCAAGTTGAGGGCAGACCAGGAAGAAAACCTGGGTCCATGACTCCGAGGGAACTCAGGAAGCCGCAAAAGTCCCAGCTGTGCCTCCTCCTCTCGTGGGAGGCAAGGGCAGCCCCTCCAGCTTCCCCTGGGCACACCAACATCTCCAGGTGTGTCTGCAGGAAGGCCAGGGACGTTCCTGCCGCATGGTTACTTGCCGAGCAAGGTCGTCCCCGCCAGGCCCCTGACTCAGCGCCGAGCCCGCCGTCCAGGCCCTGCCCGACTGCAGGACACTCCCGGGATGGGTTCCTCTGGTTCCCATGACTAAGGTGGCTCTCCCAGGACAGCTCTATTCTTCACTCTGCCGATGTTGCAATGCCCAGCCAGATGAGACAAGAGGGACATTGGGTGTCTGCCCAACATTTCCAGAGAAGCCCAGGGGAAATTGCCAAAAGCCAGAATTCCTAGGGGCTGACTCCCAGCTCCCCCCAGGTCCCCACCCCTGTCAGCATCGAAACCCTCCTTCTTGCTCTTTAACTCTTACAACCTCTACAGAGAAAAGGAAATAAAAATAGCTGTTCCCGCTGGCTGAGCAGGATGCCAGGCCCTTAGCACCAGCATCTGGGGGGCAGGGGGAAGGGGAGGCTGTCAGCCCCATTTTACACATAAGGAAAGCGAGAATTGGAGACTTTAAGGCATTTCTCTGGGTCACCCAAGGAGTGAGGGCTGTTCTGGGTTTGGAACCAAAGCACTAACATAAGAATCCCAGCTAACTGTGGTCACGTTCCCTGCCCGTTCCATGCTCAGCCCTCCTCCGCAGGTGTTACTCATTTAACCCTCACCGGCCACATGGAAGGCAGGAGCAGTGTTCTAACCCTGGCTCTCTAAGGCTACAGCAAAAACACCTACCTGCTGGGCGGCACCACCACGTTCAGACCCAAGTCCCAGCTCAGCCCTGCGTGCCGATGGGCGGCTCACCCCTCCTCTCTGAGCGTCAGGTTGCCATCTGTGAAACGGGACCAGGATGCCTCCCCTGCATCAATGAGATGAGACGACATGGGAAGGACTCTGTTCTCATCTCTTCTCCACCTCCAAGCTCATATCTTGCTCAAGTTACGCAAGTTCTCGAAGCCTCGAGTAATCAGCTCAGTTCTGTAGACCTGGTCGTGGATTGTTGGGTGCCCTCCAGCAAGTCCCTTCCCTGGCCTGGGCCCATTATTCTCATCTAGGACATGAGGGCACCAGAGAAGGATCATCTTGAGCGTCCCTTACAGTTTCACCATGTCATACTTCTAAAATTCAGAAGTTGCTTCTTTTGCTTTTTTTTTCTAAAGTTTTCTTTTTTTGGTGAGGAAGATTGGCCCTGAGCTAACATCTATTGCCAACCTTCGTCTTTTTTTTCCCCCAAAACCCCAGTACATAGTTGTATATTCTAGTTCTTCTCTGTGGGACTCCACCACGCATGGCTTGATGAGCAGTGTATAGGTCCACACCCAGGAAGAGAACTGGCAAACCCCAGGCCGCCAAAGCAGAGCACACGAACTTCACCACTCAGCCAGAGGTCCAGCCCCCGGAAGTTGTTTCTAAGTTACTTATTCCCTAATTCAATAGAACAGAGGTATAAATGTATTCATTTCCCCCCCTCAAAAAAAGACAGCAGAAATTTTTTTTTTTTTTTTTTTAAAATTGGCCCCTGAGCTAACAACTCTGGCCAATCTTTTTTTCTTCTGCTTTTTCCCCCCAAATCCCCCCCCCCCCAATACATAGTTGCATCTCTTAATTGTGGGTCCTTCCAGTTGTGGCTTGTGGGACGCCGCCTCAGCATGGCCTGACGAGTGGCACCATGTCTGCACCCACGATCCAAACCGTTGAAACCCTGGGCCACCAAAGCAGAGCATGAGAACTTAACCACTCAGCCACGGGGCCAGCCCCCAGAAAATCTTTCACTGAGCACCTATGATATGCCTGGTACATGAAAAATGCTCAATATTTCTTGAGTGAGTAAATTTATTTGTTCACTTCACTGATTTGTGCATTCCCTCCAAATAATGAATGAACGGATGGATGGATGGATGGATGGTTCAATGAATGGATGCACATCCTATGCCCAGAGCTTGGTGCTCTGATGGATGTGGATCCCCTCATGGCGCTCTCACAGTCAAGGGAGCACCACCTCTGGCTCTCTCACCCTTGAGAAAAATTATGAAGATCTCTGAACCTTCATTTCTTCTTTATAAAATGGAGCCCTTGATACCTATTTGAAGCAGGTGGCTGTGAGGATTCAAAGAGATGCCTGGCCCGTCAACAAGTGCCTGGTTGCACTCAATATGCAGTAACTACATCCATTATTATTTACTTTATCATAAATGGCTATATTTGAAGGCAGAGTGGTGAGCACCTGTTAGAGAGGGTTGGCCAAAGTGTGGCGGTGATTCAGAGGACAGGAAAGCCATCCCTGCTTTCAGGAGGAGGCGGCACTGAGCAGAGTTGACTTTGAGTTGGATTCATAGGTGTGGCTGCACGAGCTGGGGTATTTCAGGGTGCAGAACAGCAGGAAGGACAGACGGAAGGGAGGGATTGTGGGTCAGGACAGGAGAAGCTGCTTCACCCACTCATTCCATCAATGGGCTCACTGTCATGGGGGATCGCAGACGGGTCAGGACACGGTGTGCATGCCCAGGCCACATCCAGAGGAGAGCAGGGTTGAAGAGCGAGCGAGAAGTTTACACTTTGGTAGGCAGTGGACAGCCCAGTCATAGAGAGATGAGCACCCCAAGCTCAGGAGGTGATGTTATCTTGTTAGCAAAGGGAAGCATGAAGGATTTTTGACCAGGAAAGTGTACTAGTAAAAACCGGCTTTAGAAAGATACATTTCACAGTGGTTTGAGAAGATTTGACACAGGAGAGAGCTGGAGAGACAAGGAGGAGAGTGTAGGATTCTGAGTAAGAGAGGAAAGGAGCACAGAAGCCACGCCATTGGAAGAACCGAGGGATGGAAAAGTGATGTGGACGTAAATCCAACAGAACAGGGAGTGGGACAGAACAATGAGGCCAGGCTTGGGGCCTGGATGGCCCCGAGACAGGAGCCCTAGAGCCATGGACCCAGCAAAGGAGTCGCGGCCTGGGGAGGCAGACACCGGGCTCAGTGGGGGACATCGCATTTTAAGCTGTGGGTGGGACACCCAGATGTCACATGCTCACCAACAGCGGAAATGTGGCACAATAGCCCCAGATAGAGATCAAGGCTGGAGATAGTGGGTGCCACCTTGCGCCCAGAGCAGGGAGTTGAAGTCACCAGCTGCCCTGCGGCAAGAGTCAGGACAGTCCAGAGTTTCCGGGGAGAGCCTGCAGGAAGCCACCAGCCACACTCCAGCCAGGCTTGGACACTAACCAGCTCTTCCTTTAACCTCTGAAATAAAAATCTTTATCTTACACTAAAAATGACTTTTGTGTGTGCGTGTTTGTGTCTCACATACTATTTTAGAGATCCTCTGGAGACCTCAGGGTCTAGTTGCAAAAGAAGAGAAATCTTTGGTTTTCCTCGTATCAGGGCTTCTCAAGCTCAGTGATATTGATGGTTTGGACCAGACACTTCTTTTGGCGGGAACTTCCTGTGCACTGCAGCATGTTCAACAGCATCTCCGCCTCTCCCCACTAGACACAGGAACCCCCTCTTCCCCCTAAGTGTGACAACCAAAAATGCCTCCAGAGTTGACCCAATGTCCCCAGTGGGGGGGTGAGGAGCACAAAATCACCCTTGGTTGAAAACCACTGTCCTATGTTAAGGGGCACTTTCAAATTCAGGCCCTCAAGTTTCTCATCTAACACTTGTAAGATTCTTAAGAAATAACAGTAACAGTGAAGGTTTTGCAGTCAGACCCCAGGAGAAAAGTTGATCCACTGTTCCCTGGCCGTGAGGCCTTAGGCAAGTGGCTGCCACTCTCCCCAGCCTCGGGGTGTTCATCTGGAGAATGGGAAGAGGGGCGAGCAAAATATCCTAAGGGCCTATGGGCTGCCACCGGGCACAGCAGGTCGGGAGGGTACAAGCCTTCCCCGGGAGGGTCTGGGCCACTCATCGCTACTGTTTTCTGGCTGGAGGCCCCGTGACTCAGCTGGCAGGGATGCTATCGCTTACGAAACAGGGTGGGTCTGGGTGAAGCAAAGCTGGAAGCTGAAGGAAAGTTCCAAGAGATGATGGGAGGCCTGACTAAGTGATGGAGGAGCTCTCACTTTCTAGAAATCTCTGCAATCCCCAGGGACAATTGCATCACGCATGTTAAGAGGACTCGGGGGCCTCCATATTTACGGATATTTCCCGGTTGGCTTGTCTGGAGGCAGCCCGAAGGGAGGGGCCAAGGGCTAGGGAGCTGCTAGGCTATTGTGTGGAGCTGAGCCGCCCCGCAGGCTCCAGGCAGGTGGCAATCCGGGCCATCACAGCCCTTCTTGGGAAATTGCTTGGCCAAGTCCACACTGTCCACGAGCAGGTATTTTTCAGGTGGGTGGGAGTGGGTGTTGGCAGGAAGGGGCTGGCCAGCAAGAGAGTCATAGGATTACTACACTGGGAGGTGCCTGAGAAATCATCCGCGTTGCTAACGGCAAAGCTCGGGCCCAGAGAGGGCGAGGGATCCTGGAGACGTGGCGAGCTCATGGCGTACCCGCTTCTCTGATGAGGAAACGGAGGCCAGAGAGGCAGAGTGAGTCTCCTGAGAGCTCAACCAGTCCTAGGCACACTGGAGGCTGGCACCCACGTCTTCTTGACTTCAAAGCTGGTACCAGATCCCAGCGCATCTTTCCAGCTGCTTTCTGGAGAGATTTGGTCTGGAGCCACCCCCCTGAGCTCGCACAGAGTCCTGGTTAAAGCCTTTTAACTAAAAGCCCGACCATGGACTCCCACCTGGTGTTTGGACCAACTTCCACTGGGCGATGCTCATGGGAAAGAAGCCATTGGGCAGCGTGGCCAATGGGTCCAGCCAAGACGGGAGAACACTTCAGAGTCATTAAAAACCATTAGGATGGCTGGGCTCTGAGGTCGGATAAGCAGGTAAACACACTCCGGAGGAACTAGTCTTCCTTTTCATGCAGCTGCTCCCACTCATCCAAGCCCAGTGCCCAGACAGCCAGACTCCCGATAACCTGCCTCTGGGCTCCAGGGCAGCCCCCTGCTCTGCCGCGTCTCTAACCAATGTCTTTCAAAGCGTGTCGTAGATTTGGTTCGCTTTTGGTGGCTTTTTATGAATGGACAAGGTAAAAAAGCCACCCAAAGAAACATCCTTGGGTCAGTTTCCTCCAGGAAGGCCCCGAGCACACATTTCCCAAGCAGAAGGAGAGATCCACGAGAGACCACCAGTCACCAAGGGGCAGAGACCACGTCTCAGTGATAATGGCTGTTCCCATGCACTCCTGGCATCATGCATTTCACAAGCATTGTCTCCAATCCACACAAACAACCCTGCAAGGGAAAGAGCATTACCCTGATATAGATAAGAAACCTGAGGGCTACGGAGTTGAAATGACTTGCCCGAGGTCACAGTTAATAAATTGCAGGGACCTGGCGATCTGAGTTCGTCCTTTCCCACAGCCCAAGCCTCCTCCCTACTCTTTTCCACACCACTGGGAACAGCACAGACCTCACACATAGTAGGTGTGAACGACTTGTTTGCAGAATAAGTGAACGAGTGAGTCAATGAATAAAATAAATTTGAAAACTTAAATTGCTTTATTTGCGTTTTCAAAGATGAATACATCCATGAGGCTGTGAGAACAGACTGTTGATTAAATAGTCTCCTGGATTTTTGAACTCAATGAAAACAATCTCTAAATAATTTTGTGACTTTTGGCCCATTCTTAACACAACAAAAACATTTTAATTAAAGTTTATTCCTAAGCCAACTTTTCTTTCTTAAGAAATGGGGAACTGATGTCCATTGAGCATCTATTATGCATATATCAACACACCCAATCTTTACGGTAACCCTGCAAATGGGCATTGCTGCCGGTTTGCAGAGGAGGAGGCTGAGGTTCAGAGTGGTCATGGGACTTGCCAGAGGGCAAACAGCTGGATGAAACCAGGAAGGTCAGAGGCCAGGACTGCGTGAGTCCACAGCAGACCAGCAACACTGCCCCAAACACCTCTTAGCCCCGCCAAGCTTTCTCTCTTCGCTCGGCAACCCACAGGGGGCCTTTTCCAGCATCATCCCTTATCCAATGGGTTTTCCAAAAATGTGCTTCTCGGGACACAAAAGAAGCAAAGACACCAAAATAAATGAATAAAGAGAAAGATCCCAAAAGTCTAGAAAGAAATTCTTTAGAATGGCAGGTGGAGGGTGGGGAGGAGACCCAAACATTTTCAGTATTTAGGGCCACTACATCCGGCTTTGCCTCTCCCAACAAATGGGGCTTCACCCACAGAGAACTCCCGGTGAGTGAGAACTGAGCCGCCATCGGTCAGTTCTTCTGGGGGCTCTCTGGCGAGACCGTCCGGCTCACTCTCTCTTGGATCTGTGAACACAAGCACAACTACCCCCCAGGTCCCCAATCCACGTGCTCCCTCCCCAGTCCCACACACCTACTCCTGCTCCAGGACCTGCAAAGGCAGGCAGCGGAGCCCGGCCTCCCCCGTCCCCAGGGCCAGCCCTGTGGCCTGTCAGGAGAGTCCTTGGCAGGCGGCCATCCCAACGGCTGCTGGAACCAGGCTACTCCCTGTGCGCACAGTTGGAGGTGCTGAGCGAGTCCCCAGTCCTGGAACCGGACAGACAATGCCCTGTGTCTTGCCACCTTCCCACCCTGGCTGCCAGGAGCCGGGCTGTCTTGGAGATGCTGAATAGGCCATTTGTTGGGAGATCAAAGGGCCACCTGGGGGACGCGCCCCACTGCCTGGAGCAGGCCCAGGCCTCGTCCTGCCCGAGCGCCCGCCTCCCCACCTGCCAGACCCCTGCTTTTCCAAACAGCCCACCTTGGCTGGGCATCTCTCCATCCTCACCTCCTACTCACATTTCCCTTTCTAACAACACCCAACCACCTCCCTCAAATGCCAAAGTCGTGGCGCTGCAGCCTTCGCCGTTTGCTCTTCCCTCTATATGGCACACCCTTCCTTGCCTTTTGCACCCAGATAAAGTACAGACAACAGCTCAGACAGAATTCCCTCCCTGGCTCCTCAGGGTGGTCAGGGTTCCAGAGTACAGGTTGCCACCGCACTGGGCCAGGTGCTCCCCAAGGCCTTGGGCCGGCCCCAGGCGTACGTGCAACCCCAGAGTCCCAGGGAGATGGTCAGTAAAGAATGGATGAATGGGCGCTGCTTGAAAATATGTCCGGAAGCCAATTTAGACAGAACGTTGAAAACTTGACCCCATGTAGGAACTCCGTCGTAGCCACAGTCTGCTCGTCGGGACCGATGCCCACAGGACAGCTTCTGCTCTCGCCCCTCCAGTCCGTCCACACCAAAACCACGTCATCTTTTCAAAATGCCAACCTGATCATGTCACACGCCCCCTGCCAAAACCACACTAGTGTCCCTCCCCAGCGCTTTGGAGGTTCAGACAGAATCTTTCCTGTGGCTCCACAGCCTTGAATCCGGGGGTCCAGGTTCCCACCTTTTCCGCATCAAGGCATCTGGCTTTTCCTACCTTTCTGTCATTTTTTTCTTTCTTGGTTCCCCTCTGAGTCCACCCTTGGTGCTGTTGAGGTTCTGGCACAGTCAGTCCTATAACAGCCCAGCCTCACTCTTTTATAACCGTCAGATGGGGAGAGAGTGTGGGCAGGTGGTGAGCACGCACCATTTCACCTGGGATGACTGGTGTGTTTGAGTAATTTCCTCTCCTGCCCCCACAGCCCATCTGGCACCACTGTGCCCCACACTCTCCACTCCAGCCACAACAACCCTCTCAGTCTCTCCTGCCACGGGCCCTTTGCACATGCTGTTCTCTCCTTTTGGGATACTCCTGCTCAACTTGGCCTTCTTACCTTCAAATCTCTGCTCATGGCTTTCCAACCAGGAAAGACGTCCCTTTTACTGGCAACCCCGGCTCTTACTAGTGATACTTTGATGAATTGCTGGTGCCTTTGCTAGAATGGAAGCTTGGGGGGGGGCAAGACTTTAACTGTCTTGTCCACAATGCTAGACATGTTCCTGTCTAATGCACATGTGTGCACAAATGGCCACTCCACCCGCAGACCGTGTCTGTGCCGTGGACTCTCAGAGTTTCCACAAGGCTTTAACACACCATCTTCTCTTATCTGTGCCTCTTCCACCTGTGACCCCAGGGCAGGGAGCTTGATTTTCCCACCTGCCCCCCGAGCCCAGAGCAGGGAGCTAGCCCACTGGAGGTGCTGCCTGAGCCGGTGTCTGATCAATGGAAGGAGCAGCGGCTACTGCGCCGGAGGGGTCCGCACACCCGCCAGCCAGTTCTCGTGCGCCACCCAGAAGCCACAATCAGTGGGGCCCATCCCCCACGGCAGACTTGGCCCGTTCTGCCTCATTTCACTTTTTTGGCCCTGCTCTGGCTCTGCCTGCCCCACCTCTTCTGAAAGTGAAAATCCCAACTGAGCTGGAAGTGAACTGTGGCCCGGGGAGGGATGGAGACCCGCCCCCCTACTTGGAAAAAAAGTGTTTGCCTTTCGGCAGAGAGGAAATTCTCCACCCACTAGTTGTTTCGCTCCACCCCCTCTCGGCTGGACCTCCAGCCTCAGCCCCGACCCTGCAAAATGGAGACACGGTTTTAGAAATGAGATGTCATCTCACCCTTCAAATCCAGCTTAAGGGCCACCTGCTCCAGGAAGTCCTTCTGGATCCCCTGGGGAAAACCGTGGATTGCCCTGAGTGGCCCCCAGGGCATCACCGCTTACTCCTGCCCCATCACACTGGACACTGTGCCTCTATGGGCCCATCACTCCACACCCATGCTTGTTCCTCCAAGCAGGGACTGTGGTCGCTTTTTCTTTATGTCTAGTCATTCATTTAACAAACCTGGCCTTTATTCTGTGCCACCTCCTGGGCTGGCCACTGGGGACACAGAGGTGAATAAAACTTGCACCTTCTGATAGCAGGCGATCTAGTGGAGAATCAGAAAATCAGCCCTGACCACACAGCACGAGAGGAGTTCTAATGGTGCCAGCACCTGTCTGTGAAGTCAGAGAAGCCACCGGCCTAGCCCAGGAGGGACACACATGTTGGGAATGGTTCTTAGAGGAAGTAACATCCAAGTAGGGTTTTGAAGGATGTGTAGAAGTCTATGGCACCATTAAGGAGGGAAAATGCAGACCAAGCTCAGGAAAAGTTTCCAGATAGTTCAGTTTGGCTGACTGCAAGCAACCTGGGGCAGCCCCTTCCCATGAGGAGGCCCATAAAGAAGGCTAAGAAATGTGTTTTTTTTCTTGTTTCATTTCTAAGGCCCCAAAGAAGGCCCAGGCAATGTGCAAGACACAGAGGGTGCTGGGAAAGCAGGTGCGTGCTGCCCGTTCAGTTGCTCTTCTCCCGGCCGTCCCATCCCCCAGCAGATCATAAGCTCCTGGTTGCCAAGGTCCACAGGCATGTACATACCTGTGCATGTCCCACAGCAGTTTATGCAGCGAGCGACACTTAATAGACACTCCAATATCTGCCTCAACCAACAATCGCAGGACACACTAGACTTGGCAAAGTACTTGTGACAATTGGTAGCTTTTACCTGCGATGCCCCCTGCATGAGCTGCTCACCTGGTACCGTTAGACGCTCGCAACAGCACTGCGAGGTGGCCACCACCATCTCTGTTTTGCAGATGAAGAAACTAGGGGTCAAGGGCAACTTACAGGTCTGTCTGTGTGACACTAAACGTCCACATAGGTTTCTATTTCACAGTTTGGGCAAACAAGGCCACATCCATGCTCTGGTAGGCAATGGTTAATTCAGGAAAATCCCGAGGCATGCAGACGTGGTTTTACTTGGCAGTGTTTCCAACTGAAGAAGGAAGGGACAAGCTCCTTTTGTTACTCATGATCCTTTGGTGTCGAGATCTCCATGGATCCGTGGCCCACCAGCTCCTCCTTCGCACCTCCAGCCCCACTCCCTCCGCTCAGGCCTGCTGAGGCTGAGTGGACCCTGTCGTGTCTCTGTCTGCCAAGGCCCCGGCCACCAAGAAGGGCCTGGCACCCACTCGCCCACTCCCTGTGCGGCCCTGCCCTGGGGAGAGGACCTCCCAGAGAGCTGCCTGGAGCTGGAGAGGTGAGAATAAAGGAGTAGCAGTCGGCCTCCACCGTGCCCTTCAGCCCCGCCAGGCCTGGGCTTCATGAGGTCACACGGCTGAGCCCTGGCACTGACACAGGCCTAGGCTCAAACCATGATGCTGAGCAAGCCGCCCCCCTTCCTGAGCCTCCGTTTCCACACCAGCGCAAGGGAAAAGCCCCCTGACTTCCCTGGAGGTTGGGAGGATGACAGGAGAGAGCAGCAGGATCAAGCAGCCCGGCTACACCAACGTCTCGTGAGGACACCGTAAAAATGAAGACTCCTGACCCGGTCCAGCCTCGTCTGAGCACGGGGCCCGGGAGCTGTATTTCTAACAGGCTCTGCAGGGGATTCCCGTGGAAGCCAGGTGGGAGGTGCACTGAGATCACGGGCACAGCAGACCCCGAGCACCCCCAACACGCAGAGAGCTCAGGAAATCTTGTTAGTCCTCAAACTCGGGCCAGCCGTGGGCCTCTCTCTGACGGTATCGCCAGGCTGGAGGCCAGGGCATCACCCCCGCCCCCTCCCCATCCCATCAGTTAATGAGTCCTGTTGTTTCCCTGCCAGAACCTCAGAGCCTCTCCCTTCATGGTCCTCTCCTCTGCCTCTGCAGCAGCCACTGGGCTCACCACCCTTGTTAACGCCTCATCTAGACCAGCACGGTAACCCCTAATGGCTCCCCGACCCCCAGCCTCTTCCCAGTCCGTCCATCCTGCCATATTTCTCTTCCCAAAACATGGTCCTGCTCCCATCACCCCTTTCAGTGGACCCTGCCATCCTGTGGAATCAGACTCTTTGACCAGCAAGGAGTGGAACCAGCCCTTCCCAAGTCTCCTGTCCCCTCTGGGCTTCCATGATTGGGGCTCCATCAGATCCGGACACCTGCTCTCCTCCCCTCCACCCACCACTCCTGACCTGCACACTCCCTCCACTCCAGCCTCCTCTCTCGTCCTGGGCCTCCCCCTGCTGCCGCCAGCTCCACCAGTCCAAATTCTACCCACCCACCAAGGCCCTCTCAAAGGTCACGTCCTCTGTGGAACTGCCCCTTGGTCACTTATGAGAACTTGATGCATGTCAGAGCCCGCCGCTACCACCGCCCACAGCCACACTCCGTTCCTGCTGCTCACCTTCCCTTTGCCTCTCCTGAGCTGCCTTCCAGTATCCTCCTGAGGTCCCAGGAAGCAGATCTGGGCTGACAACAGGCCCTGGGCTCCCCACACCCCTCCTTCGGACTCACCAAAGGCTGCACACCCACTATCCCCCAGGTCTTTCTTCCTCCCTTCCTCACCTCAGGCCTGGGTAGGGGGGCACTGCACCATCCCTCAGGTTTTCCCTTCTCCCTGCTCACCCCGTTGCAGATGGCGCATCTATTAAATTTCCCTCAAATGACCCAGTTTGAGGGTGCCTCGTTTCCTGCCAGGGCCTGACCAATACACATCCTGTGTCAAAACAGCCTGGTTAAAACGGCCTTATCACACGGGCCCTCGAGAATGTCCTGCTTCCTTCGGGTAGATAAGGACATTTCTCCATCTAGCTCTTGAGGTGCTAAGATCTCCCCTAGAGAAATAATATTCTAGGCCCAAAAGAGGTCTGGGGGGCGCTCAGCTTCTGGGGAGGAGGAAGCCCCTTTTGTCTGGAAGCAGGAAGGCAAGGCTGGCTCCATGCTGTTGGGATGTTGGAGCCCATGCCCTAGAGCAGGAAGGATGTGTGAGCATCCCCATCTCAAGTAGTACCAACCCCTGAAAGACGCCTCTGCAGACCCCCTGAGTGGGAGGGAGGCTGGGAGACAGCCCCACAGGGGAGGAAGGAGGTAAAAATGTCACTGACACATCCCCAGACCCCCGCGGGCAAACAGACCCCTGAGGGGCTGCACTGAGCCCACCCCACCTACCCGCTCAGCCTCTGGAGGGGGCAGCAGGAAATAGGGAGTGTTTGCAAAGCCCTCCAGGTGATTCCGAGGAGCGGCCCCCCAGGGTGAATCAATGACTTGAAATTCCTACCAACTCAGCACACATGGTCCTATAATCTAAGAGGACTCCAGGTTTCTGTCCCACTCTGGTCCTTGGAATTTGGCCCAGAGGAATTTGACAGGAGCATTGTCATAACCAGCTGAAACCTCCTCCTTGGTTTTCTCAGCTACTCTGCGCTCAGAAGATGCTCACCCCGAACTCAGACCTCGTAAAGATCAAAAGACCCCTGCCTCCAGGTTCCAAGGAGGTGCAGACCTAATTGCTACACCCCAACCCATCTGGGCCTAAATTCCGTTTTCAGTTCTCTGAAACGATAAGTACATGTTTGAATTAATACCAATATTTATTAGAATTTAACAAGAATCCACACCAGTGTGTATCTCGGAGCTTCATCTACATGTCCCTTACAGAGTTATTAAAATGCCAAAATATAATTTTAATAATCAGTGGGATTTTAATTAACGCACAATAATGATTCCCATTCAATCGAACTCCTCAGATTCAGAAAGTAATTACTCATTCACGACACTTAATTTGAAGTGTTACCACAGATTTGTATCTCCTGAAGCCACAAGAAGTTAGATCATAATATTTCTTGTTAGAACTTACAGGGCGAGTTCACTTTAGAGAGAGAATGAAGACCGGGTTCCAGGGAGGCAGGGGGAGCGGAGAGGGCTGGGAACCAGTTGGGTGGCCTCAGAGGGAGGAAGATGAATGTGATCTCAGGGGTGGGAACACCATACCGATGGCCCCAGCCACTCGGCTTTCAGCGGCATGGCCTGGCGCACTCCCCTGCACCGCGACAGGGAGGGTCCCCGGTGTTGAACCCTCCCAGGGATGGAGAGCTCACTACCACAGAAAGAAGGGTGCCCTGTGTAACCTGGGAAAGTGACTTCTCCTCTCTGAACCTCCATTTTCCCATCTATCAAATGGGAGGAATAGAGTCTAGTCGGCCTGCTTCCCAGTTGCTGCGAATCCCAGGGAGCAGCTGGCTGGGAGCTTGTCTTCACAAACACACGTCTCTCCAGACACACGAGGTGTTGGCGGTTGGCCTTGAAAATGTCCTGGTGCCATAATTTCAGAGGACATTGGCAGAGCCCCCAGGGTTTGGGATTGGTAGAGAGAAGCAGACCCCTGGTTTCTGGAGCACTTTCAGAGGCCAGGCCAAGACCGCTTCCCAAGTCTATGGAGGCCTCCCACCGTCGCTGCCACCTCTCCCTCCAAAGCCGTCTCCGGCTGGCCCTCCCAGTCTCAGCCCAGTCTCAAGAAAGGCCCGAAGCATGGCTCTGCAGGTGCAGGATGAGCGAGAGCCCAGCCTGTGACAATGCCGGGGCGGGATCTCCACGAAGCTAGAGGAGGGAGCCCGCCTCCCAGGATGCCCCTGGAAACACGCGGCAGGTGTGCAAAGGAGACCTGTATGGGGGCGGCCCCTGCAGCAGGACCTGCGACAGTGGACATTCAAGTCAATCCCTCCCAGCCGTCGGAGAGTAGCCTCCTAATTTGAATACACTATCTCCATCTCCAAGAAGACGAATATTTTAAATGAATTGGATACTGTTCCACCCCATCTTTTCCACCTGCACAAAAATCATCCCCATACTGACCACTGAAGGCCAGGGTCCAGAGGGACGCCTTACTTGCTTCTGAGTAGTGGGTCTCAATCTGGGGATGATTTGGGCCCCCAGGGCACTTTTAGCCATGTCTGGGATGTTTTTGGTTATTACGGGGGTGGGGTACCACTGGCATCTACTGGGTAAAGACTGTGATACTGGGAAACATCGTGCAATGCATGGGACAACCCCTCATCCCCAGCAGACTTGGTCCATCCAAAATGTCCATAGTGCCAAGGTGCAGAAACCCTATTCCGGGTCTATATCTGGCCCCCATTTCATTAATGACTAACACAAGTATGGCAGACGCTGTGCATCTGTGGTCTAATTTGGTCTTTACCTCATTAATATCCCTATTCTATAGACAACGACACTGAGGTCCCTGGTGGTTAAATAGCTTGTCTGTGGTCGCACAGAAAGTGCCAGAGCTGGGCTAATCCATGGTCCGTCTGCCTTCCAGGATCTTCATGAGACCCAGTGCTGCATCCCAAGGCAGAATGCTGAAGGCGTGTCAAAGATGAAGGCCCTCTTCCCAAGGTAGGACCTCCAGCCCAGGGCACACTTAAAGCCATGTAAAATCAAGCAATTTCTTGTATGACCTCAAGTTTGACTATAAACAGAACACTTAGGCTACTGTGGGTCAAAAACTCTTGAGATTTGCCATGTTGAACCCATTTGCAGTGGAAACTGTGGTTTTCCTTAGTTTTGATCGCTAAAGAGGACAAACCCTGTGCGTTCGGTCAGCTGTAGTTGTTTAGAAATACACACTAAACATACATGAAAAGCTGGCTCCGGGGAGGCTCCCAGGAAGTGGACAAACCCTGTGAATTCAGATAGGTGAAGCTGGCTATGAGGCACAAAAAATTCTCTACTGTTTCTCTTTGAGGTACTTTGGGGGATACAGTTTTCTTATATTCATCCCAGTTTTGAAGAGCCCAAGGAAAGAAAAGAAATATATTTATTAAGAACTGATTACCACTTCACTCACTGAAAAAGTTGTCCTCCAACAGACCCCCGGGTGACATGGAAGAGAAAGGGGGCTTTGGCATGCTCAGTCAGCTTGTGTGTACCGCAAGTGGGGAGACTGAGGCACACAGAGAGAAAGGATTCATTCCAGGGGCTCAGGGGAGTGGTGCCACAACAGACGGCTGACTCCCAGGACAGTGCTCTTTGGCATTCCAGAGCCGGCCTACTCTGATCCAAGGTGCAGCTTCACGTACTCTAGCAGGAAGGTTTTGAGGCCCAAAGCATTAAATATCATGGCCAGTTAGTGTTTCCAACTGAAGGGAAAGAGGGGAGATTGAGGCAAATGTTAGCTATTCCCTTTTCATAGCAATGTCAGGGATGCCTCCTAGCATAATGGTGCTAAAAGGGCCTCAGAGGGTGTCCAGTCCAACTTCCACCCATCCACCTGCAGCTGGAAAGACTGAGATCAAGAATGGTACCCGTGGCCGAGTGGTTAAATTCACACACTCCGCTTTGGCGGCCCAGGGTTTCACCGATTCAGATCCCGGGCGCGGACATGGCACTGCTTATCAAGCCATGCTGAGGTGGCGTCCCACATGCCACAACTAGAAGGACCCACAACTAAAAAAAGAATACACAACTATGGGGTCGGCCCTGTGGCTCGGTGGTTAAGTGCGCACGTTCTGCTTCAGCAGCCCGGAGTTCGTCAGTTTGGATCCCGGGTGTGGACATGGCACCACTTGGCAAGCCATGCTGTGGTAGACGTCCCACATATAAAGTAGAGCAAGATGGGCATGGATGTTAGCTCAGGGCCAGTCTTCCTCAGCAAAAAGAGGAGGATTGGCAGCAGATGTTAGCTCAGGGCTAATCTTCCTAAAACAAAAATAGAAGAATGGTCAAATGCTGGGCGGCCCCAGGTGAGCACCATCCCTCTTCTAACAGTGCTCCTGGTTAAGGAAATATTCATGTAGATAGACACAAGGAAGGTGACAGAGAAAGGAAGAGAGGAATTGCTGGTGCAGCAAACCCAGCCAGTGCAGTAGAGCATAGGCTGGGAAATCCTCCCTCCACCCGAGAAAAAGGACCAACAGGCAGTATGATGAGCACAGCAACGTGAGGCAAGAAAACTCTATCATCATGATGCCATATCTCTGCCACAGGAATTCCAGAGTGTCCAAGTCAGACAGAAAGTCAGCACTAATTTAAAGACTGAAAAACACAATTCCTCTGAGATGAAGAAAATCTGTCTTTGTGTTGAGTTTTCATGTTCTGAGTACTAGACAAAACTAAGGAGCCTAATACCCTGGCAATCTGAGATGAAAAGAAAAAAACTTACCAGCATCCCCACTGGGGAAAAAATGATTTGGCATCAGACCTTTCCTCCACATTCCCAAAAGACCAAACACATCAAGGCTTTCTCCACGGACCAGGAGAGTGAGGGACCCTGCCAAGAAACGACTCGGAGGTGAAGATAAGGAATTTTCAAAACACGAGGACTTTGAAAATATATCCCTCACATGGTTTGTGGGGGAAAAAGCGGCTTTGAAAGACGTTCTCTGGACAACTCTATCAAAATAAACAAAAATCACGAATAGTATTGATGTTAAAGATATCTAATATACATTTAACCTCACTAGTAAGCAAAGAAACGTAATTTAAATAAATGAAGCTTTATGTTTGCGTATTAAGCTGGTGTTAATTACTTAATACAGGCTCTTAGTTACTTATCTGATACTCCTAAGGCCAGATGGGTTTCCAAATTTAGAAATTTTCAGATTCTAGAAAGGAGTTTGGGTGCATGTGGGGCATGTCAGCAACTCTCCAGCTTTGGTCGTCCCTCGCCCCTTCTGCCACGTGGGGACACAGCAAGAAGTCTGCAAAACCAAAGAGAGGCCTCCGCCGACGGCGCCGGCACCCTCATCTCAGACTTCCAGCCTCCGAAACTGTGAGAAGTGAATGTCTGTTGTTTAGAAGCCACTCAGTCCGTGGTGTTTTGTTATAGGAGCCTGAAGGAATGAAGACACCTCCCCACCTGGAATATCGGGGGCAGCACCCCAAAATCCAACACTGAGAGAACGCCACGGCAAGATATCCACACCGAGGAGAGAGAGGACGCGGCTCTTTTCACGCCAATGGAGGTCAGATTTTGCGGCCAAATACATGATGAAAAAAATTTTGGTTTTCAGACCCTTATGAATTTCAGAATTACAGATACAGGATTGAAAACCCGTACATAACCCCTAGGATGGAAGGGGTAGCTGGAAAAATGCTCTTATTGTATGAATGGAAGTCTATATTTGTAAAACGTTTCTGGAATTTAACTTGAAATGTCTCCAAGTCTAAAGAAAAAGTAACTGCTCTTTGTCCTAGAAATTCTGCTGCTAGATTTTGATCCTAAGGATATCATCAGAGATGGGTACAAGTCTCTGCTTCAGGAAGTTCAACACAGATTGTTCACAACAGTGAAAATTTACAAACTGCTCGAATGTCAAAAAACAAAAAATGGTTAAGCAAATTATGATGCACTGAAAAAGAAAACTTTGTAGGCACTAAAAATGACATGGGAGAATATTTAATTACGTAGAAAGCTAATTACAGAATAACATTAAATGAAAAATTTACAATGCAATTTATTCTATATAATACGATTTTATAAAGAAAAAAACAGAAATGTATGCATAAGTGCATGCACAGAAGAAAGATTGGAAGAATATATAATCAGAAATTGAAAATAGTGGTCATCTCTGGGTACTGCGTCATTTTTTTTTAATGATTATATTTTCTTCTTTTTGCAAATCTGTCTTTTTTTTTTTTTGAGGAAGATTAGCCCTGACCTAATATCTGCCGCCAAGCCCCCTTTTTGTTGAGGAAGATTGGCCCTGAGCTAACATCTGTGCCCATCTTCCTCTACTTTATATGTGGAATGCCTGCCACAGCATGGCTTGACGAGTGGTGCAAGGTCCACATCTGGGATCCGAACCAGCAAACACTGGGCCGCGGAAGCGGAGTGTGCAAACTTAACTGCTACACCACTGGGCCAGCCCCCAAAAGTTTCTATAATTAACATGCTAATTTTTATAGTAGGAAAAATGTGAAAAATAAACAAAATTTTTACAAAATTTAAAAGACCTTATCAAGAAAATATAGGAATTGAATTTGCAGCATGCTGGACCCAGACAAATTTGTAGGATCATACAAAGAAGAGAATTAATATAATCTGGAATGGTAGATCCATTTAATACTAGAATTGGAAGGGGAATTACTAAAATTGTACTTCTTGCTGGGAAGCCGAGGCCTAGAAAGAGGAGCCAGTTGGCTCAGACGAGGTAGCTCGGACTCGACCCTGAGGCGGCCTGACTATAAAGACTCTCCCAATGAAGGAGCCGGGTTTTGATTGTTTGTATTTTTTGTGACTTCTCCCCCGAAGTTCTGTCTTCAAGAAATCAGGTGGGCTTACGTGTGAGCATCAGGACTGCTGAAATAAGGAAAATTCACCCCAGGGGGAAAACTTGATCAGAAAGCATGAAGGTTGTTTGCCTCGTTCCATTTTGCTGACCAAATTGCATACACAAACATAGACATCGACTCTAGTGGAACCTCAACACAGCCAAGGAGAGGTTGCCGTCTGCCCCGGAGCACAAGGGAAAGGTGACCTATGAGGAAAGCAGCCATGGGCGCCATGAGCCAAGAGGACAGAAATCTCTCTCACAGTTTCTGGAGGCACAGTTTCTATAGTTCCTTCTACACAACATGAAAGATAAACTTGACTTTGATGCTGCACGGAAATCCAAAACTTTGTCATTGTGGCATAAGATAGTAATTTTCTGGTAGCAAAAGGTACTTATTCTTCGCCTCTGGTTCAACAAGGGCTGTTTTCTCAAGGCAAAAGAAAAATCTTTTCTCTCTGATCATGTTAGTCTTGCTAGTGATAAATTACCATCCCTCACATACGGTCCTTCAGTTTGCTCATTATTACTCCTGCTTTCAGGATGGAGCATTCCCACATTGGTTCCTGCCTCAGGGGACAGCCGGGCACAGGACAGATTCCTCTATGCTCACGTAAAATATTCTACACAAAAGAAATAATTCTAAATCCTGCCACCACTGGCCCACACCCTCTTAGAGCCCTGGGGCACCATGGAGAGGGAACTGTAGGCAGATTCGTTGAGACTTTGAGACTGTCCTTCAGCGAGTGGAGAGAAAATAATGCCTTTTCAGACGTACAAAAGCTGAAAGAATTCCTCACCAGCAGACCTGCAGTGGAAGAGTTGTTAAAGGAAGTCCTTCGTGCAGAAGGAAAATGATGCCAAAGGAAAACCTGGATCTACACAGAGGAGTGAAGAGCACCAGTGATGGTAACCCCGTGGGTAAATATAAAGACGCCTTACTTGTTATTCAAAACTCTTTCAAAGATAATTGACGGCTTAAAGGGAAAACACAAACAATGTATTATGGGGTTTATAGTGTATGCAGAAGTAAAATATATGACAACAGCATAAAGGTCAGGAGAGAGGCATGGAAGTTTACTGCTATAAGGTTCTGACACTATCCATGAAGTGGAATAAAACACTTGAAGATCACGATAAATTAAAGAGGCATATTACAAACCCTACAACAAGACTCAGCAAAAAGTGACAGCGAATAAACCAAGGAAGGAGACCAAATAGAATCATCGTAAAATTATTCGATCCGAAGGAAGGCAGAAAAGAGGGGAAAAGAACAAAGCAGATGAGACAAACAGTAAACCAATAGCAAGACTGTAGATTTAAGCCCAACCATAGCAAGAGTGGCATAAAAAGTCATGATCTGAACCCTGCACTCTAAAGGCAGAGTTTGTCAAACTGGATACAAAACAAAACAAAAGAAGCCCCAACTCTACACTGCCTACAAGAAAACCACTTTAAAAATAAAGACACAAGTAGGTTAAAACAATGGACAAAAAAATGCCATACTAACAATAAACAAAAGAAAGAGGCGTGGCTACATTAATGTCAGACAGAATAGACTTCAGAGCAAGGGATAACAAGGTCATTTCACATGGAGGAGGGGTTAATTCATCAAAGGGACATTCTAACCCTAAATGTTTAGGCAGTTAGTAACAGAACTTCAAAATATGTGAAGGAAAGCTGTTAGAACTGCATGGAGAAATAGACAAATTCACAATTTTAGTGGAAGATCCCAGTATCACCTTTTCAATAATGGACAGAACAAGAAGCCAGAAAATCGTCACTACTCCTTGAGCGCTATCAACCAATTTGACCCAGCTGACATTTACAGAGTGCTTTATCCAACAACGGTGGACTGCACACTCTTTTCAAGTGCACGTGAAACATTCACCAAAACAGAACCTATTCTGGGCCATAAAACAAGTCTCGATAATCCAAGTCATACATAGTATGTTCACTGACCACAGTGGAATTAACCCACAAAGATGTCTAGAGAATCTACATGAATCTGGGAACTAAATAACACACTTCTAATAACTCACAGGTCAAAGGGGAAATCAAAAGGAAAATTAGAAAGCATTTTGAGGGGCTGGCCCGGTGGCGCAGCAGTTGGTCAAGTGCACACATTCCCCTTCAGCGGCCCGGGGTTCGCCGGTTCAGATCCCGGGTGCGGACATGGCATCGCTTGGCAAGCCATGCTGTGGTAGGCATCGCACATATAAAGTAAAGGAAGATGCGCACGGATGTTACTCAGGGCCAGTCTTCCTCAGCAAATAGAGGAGGACTGGCAGTAGTTAGCTCAGGGCTAATCTTCCTCAAAAAAAAAAAAATGTTATGCCAACAATGTCAGATGAATTTAGATGAAATGGACAAACTAAAAATGCTTACTCAAGATGAAATGGACAAACTAAAAATGCTTACTCAAGATATAAATAACCCAAATAGCACTTTAACTATTAAAGACATTGACCTCTTACTAACTTCCCCAGTAGAAAACGTCAGGCCCAGAAGGGTTCAATGGTGACTCCATCTACTCAAACATTTCAGGAAGAGAAAATACCACACTCTTCCAGAAAAGAGAAGAGGAAGGCACATTTCTCAATGCATTTTATACAGCCTACATAATGCTGATACTAAAACAAGATTAAGATATTACAAGAGAAGAAAACTATAGTGCAATATCCCACCTGAAGATAAATGCAAAAATTCTTTAAAAAATTTCAGCAAACTGAACCCAATAACATATATACAGGGCATCAGGACCAAGTGGGTTTTCTCCTTGGAATACAAGGTTGGTTTAATTTTTGAAAATTAATCAACGTAATTCATCGTATTAATAGACCAAAAAATGAAAAACCATGCAATCATCTTAATAGATATGTAAAAAGGATTTGGCCAAATCAAGCATCCATTTCTGATTTTTTTTAAAAAAAAATTCAGCAAACTGGGAATAAAAGGGAATTTCCTCAGTCTGATAAGAAGCATCTTCCAAAAACATGTGCTAACATTGCATTTAACGGTGAGAGACTGAATTTTTTTATGCTAAGATCAGGAGCAAATCACACAAGCCCACTCTCACCACTTCTCTTCACATTGTCCTGGAAGTCCTAAGCAGTGCAGTAAGGCAAGAAAAATAAATAAAAGGATTCCAGGTTGAACAAGAAGATTTCAAACTGTTTTTATTGACAGACATGACAGTCTATGTGGAAAATCCTGTGGAATATACAAAAAAAGTGATGAGAACTAATAAGCGAGTGTAGCAAGGTTGCTGGATCCAAGATAGATATTAAAAAATCAGTTACATTTCTTACTTTGGCAACAATCAAAAATTGAAATGAAAAAAATATTTAAATAGCATTAAAAAGTAAGAAACTCTTAGAGATTAATCTGGAAAAGATGTACAAGGCCTGAGCACAGAAACCTACAAATATTGCTGAGAAAAATTAAGGAAAAATCTAAATAAATGAAGAGATTTATCGTAATCGTGAACCAGAAGATTCACTACTGGGAAGATATCCATTCTCCCCAATCTGTAAATTCAGCATAATCCCAACTAAAATCCCAGCATGCTCTCTTGTAGAAATTGACAAGCTGGCTGTAAAATTCAAGTGGAAGGGACCCAGAATGTACATAACAACTTTTAAAAAGAAGACCATAATTACGAGATTATCACTACATGACATCACGACTTACTACGAAGCTACTATATTCAACTCAGCGTGGTATTGATGCCAAAACAGACAAATAGATCAGACTGCAGAAACAAACCCACATATATATGGTCAACTGATTTTCAGCAAAGATACAAAGATAATTCAGTGGAGGAAAGATTGTCTTTTCAACAAAGTTGTGCAAGAACAATTAAATAATCATATGCAAAATACATACATATTAACTTCAATTCACACCTCATACCACATATCAAAAAATTGATGAATCTAAATGTAAACGTTAACTATAAAATTTCTAGAAGAAAATCTTTGTAACCTTGGATTAGGCAGCAATGTCTTAGATACAACACCACAAGCACAATTCTTAAAGAGAAAAAAATGATAATTAACCTCATCAAAATTAAGAACTTCTGCTCTTTGAAAAACACTGTTAAGAAACTGAAAAGGCAAGCCAGGGAATGGGAGAAAATATTTGCAAATCATCTATCTGACAAAGAACTATTACCAGAATATACAAAGAACTCTTAAAACTCAACAATAAAAAAAGCAACCTAAACTAAAAATAAGCAAAAAAAAATTGAACATTTTACCAAAGAAAATAAAAGGATTGCAAATAAGCATATGAGAAGATGCTCAGCCTCATTAACCATTAGAGAAATGTAAGTTAAAACCACAATGAACCACCCACCTATTAGAATGTCTACAATTGAAAAGACTGAGAAGGGGCTGGCCCCGTGGCCGAGTGGTTAAGTTCACTCGCTCTGCTTCAGCGGCCCAGAGTTTCGCCGGTTCAGATCCTGGGCACAGACGTGGCATCGCTCATCAGGCCATGCTGAGGCAGCGTCCCATATGGCACAACCAGAAGGACCTATGACTAGAATATACAACTATGTACTGGGGGCTTTGGGGAGAAGAAGAAGAAAAAAAGAAAGAAAGAAAGATTGGCAACAGGTGTTAACTCAGGTGACAATTTTAAAATAAAAGAAAAAAAAGACTGACCTCCCAAGTGCGGGTGAGGATGTGGAGCACCGGAACTCCCAGACTTTGCTGGTGGGAATGTGTGTGGTATAATCACTTTGGAAAACAGTCTGGCAGTTTCTAAAAGTTTAAACGTACACCTCTCATGTGATCCCAGCCATTCCTCTCCCAGGTATTTGCCCAAGAAAAAAGAAAATGCATGTCCATACAAAGACTGCTACATGGATGTTCATGGCAACTTTATTTGTAATAACCCCAAACTGGAAACAACCCAAACGTCCATTAAGAGGTGAATGGGTCAACCACTTGTGGTACAGCCACCAAATGGAATACTACTCAGCAATAGAAATGAACTGTTCCTACTCGCAACCTCATCAATGAATCTCAGAGTAATTATGCCGAGTGAAATAAGCCAGCTGTAGAAGAGCACAAAGTGTACGATTCCATTTAAATAAAACTCTAGAAAATGCAAACTAATCTATAGGGACAGAAAGCAGATGAGTGGTTGCCTGAGGATGGGGCAGGGAAGAGGTGCAACGGGGTGGGGCAGGAGGGAGAGCTTATGGAGGAACATGAGGAAACATTTGGGGTGATGGATGTGTTTGCCATCTGCACTGTGGGGACGATTTCATGGGTGTGTACATGTGGCAAAACTTATCAAATTGTACTCTCTAAACCTGGGTGGTTTATTGCTTGTCAATTATACCTCGATAAAGCTGTCAGAAAATTATTATGTATATGAGCTTTCCAGACCCACAGCCCCCACCCTTTCACCTGGAGTTCTTGCCTGGGTCTTCCCTGGGTGGAAAGTCCCTAATGAACGAACGTCTCCATGTTTCTGCCAGTCACCCTACATCACAAGTTGAACGGAGATCCTCATCACAGCCAGGTATCGTTGCAGCTGGCTCTGACATTGTACCTGCGGTCCCGGGTTTATAATCTGACCCCCTGCCCAAACAGTGCTTGGAGATGCTTCAGAACCTGGGACTCAGACACAATTGTAGCTCCAGGCTCACACACTGCATTTTCCTGGCAGTTCTGTGAGCTCACAAAGAACAGTGCCCCTCCCTGCATGCAGGGTCGGATGTCCAGCCCTGTCAACAGACAAGACAGCTGTGTGCAAGGTTGATACACAAACATAGGCACACACATTCACGCATCTGTCCAGGGAGAGGCCCTCCGGTTCTCCCTTCAAGGCTTACGTTGGGCTCTATGGTAATATTCTCACTACTTACGTTTTTTCTTCATGCGTAAGACCTAAGGCAACATCTTGTACATGTTTGGCTTTTTTTCCTCCCCACAGTAGATATCAAGGTCGGGGGAAGGATTCTGAAAGAAAGGCTGGCCAACTGGAAGGATGACAGCACCACTGAGCTGGAAGAGACTGAGAGGTGATGATCTGGGCCATCCACTCGTTTCACAAGTGAAGAACCCAGAACCCAGGGAAGAGAAAGAATCCCCCTAAGGTCACCCTGGAAGTTAGTGGCCAAGATGGGACTTGAATCCCCAGTCTTTCAAATCTCCTCTCAGTTCTCGCCTCACATTGAAAAGAGACGGAACAACTACAAAAAGCAGACAGAACACCTGAAAAGGGACAGAAGCCTGGGACCACTTAGTGTCAGTGAAAAGCAGCAGACCCACATCGAAGCCACCACAGTTTTCCAGTGTGGTATCAGCTGCGCTTCCCAACGGGAACCTGGAATTCCAGGGACAAAGCTGTGTGATATTCCCTTGCCTCTGCCTAAGAGGAAATGACTGTCCACTTAAAGTGGTTAAAATGAGAGGCGGCCTTTGCCTAAGTCTCTGAACTCCTATCAGCCGAGCTTGACTTCTAAATTCTTTTGAGTTAGAAAAAGCGTGATGGAGCACGTCCTTCCTACGTATATGTTTATCTACAAATTAAACACTGGTATTGTTATTTACATGGAGATTAATTGAATATAAATAACAGTCCTATATTTTCTCCTTGTCCTCAATGACACCTCCCTCAGCGCACCCCCTCCCCTTTGAAGACCACCAATGTAGGACGTTCAGTCAAATGAAGCAGGGTGCCCGCCTGGGGTCAGGAGGTCTGGATCCTACTGCATCCTTATGACACCCAGACTCATCCACTTCTTACCTCTGTTATGCAGATCAGGAACCCGAATGCAGAGATGAAATCAGACTTGTCCAAAGTCACACTGATAATAACTAGGTGTCAAAATTTGGCCTCGGACCCAGATCTCACACCAGAGCTCTGTTTGTTTTGGGGGCCGTGTATTGGTCCCAGGAGAGGCTCCCAAGACATAACCAGGCAGCGTTCAGTGTGAACAGAAGGAGATTTCTGAGGTTCTGAGGTGGAACAACCACCCAGCTCCTGGAACGTCGTGTCAAAAACACTGGAGTCTACACTTAGTTGGGGAGACAGACATCACGCCAAATAAGTAGGGACTTACGATTCGAACACAGTATATGCTCTGGAGGGGAAATAAGTGTAAGGAGAGAGGAAGACAGGAAGAGCCTTTGGATGAAGAAGCCAAGAGACGGAGGTGGCTTCTTAGCCTGCATTGTGAATTTCACAGGTGAGACATCAGCTACTGGGGAGGGACGACGGTTTTTAGCACCTTCCCCATTGGCATTCTCTAACAGGGTTAAAATTTTCGACTCAGTCCAAACCGAGATGCCAGCTTCACTCAGCAGTCTGTAAAGAGGCTAACAGCCAATTTATGTTCCTAGGAAATCTGCCGTGAACTGATCCAATTGCTGCCACTGTATGTATGTTTAATGTTTCCTGTTAGGATTCATCTGTGTGACTGTTATGTCCCTGTCATTTCAAGCTCTGCTCCCCCTCTTCTTTTTATGAACATGGCACACTAATTAATATTCTGGCCGTTTTTATGATTGTTCCCAATCCGTGGGAATAACCACCCCCTAGTTTATTACTTGTTAATTTCAGAAGCGTTTTTGGCCCATATTGGAATGCTCTTTCTGTCAAGGTCCAGGGCTAGGCCTGGAGCTGCTGCTTAGGGAATGAGGAAAATCCATTCTCCAGCCCCCTGAGAGGGCCCATTCCCCAAGCTGTGGCTCCTCCCACGAAACGGAGAGAGACAGAGACAGAGACAGAGAGAGAAGCGTCCATTGTCACTTGAGGTATTCAGAATCCTCTAGAGAACGAATTGGTTTTCATAGGACACATGGAGGAGATGTGACAGCAAAGCTCAAGAATGCACCCCAGCAATGCTGACAAATTGCCTGCTCACCAGGACACAAAGTTTTTTGTGTGAAGCAGCTTCAAAGGAAGGAAGGAGGGAGGAAGAGATGGAGGAAGGGAGGGAGGGGGGCGGCTAGCAAAAAGTCATCAGCATTTTGACAAACTAAATGGGAAGTGGCGACCTCTCGCCCTGTCGGCCTTGAGAACTAAATGGAAAGGACTATGATGATGCCAAACAAGACAAAGACAGGTTCCAGGAGCACGGTGGTCACTGCGCAGGTACAAAACAGCGCCATGTCTTCAGAGTCAGGCAGATCCAGATCCGGTGACCACCCAGCCCTGCGGCTTCCTGGGCCGAGGGATCAGGGCGGAGCCTCTCTCCCTGGCTCTGGGTTAGATCACTCAGGCCGGCTCTCCTAGAGCTCATCCCATTTGTGGCATGTGGGATTGATTATTTGTTAAACTCAGTCTCCCTTCCTAGCCCAGAACTCCAGGGACGGCAGACCTGGTTATAGCTGTAACCCCAGTACATATGGCTGTATCCGGCACGTGGCTACAGAGCTCAGGAAAGATCCGGAATGGACGCCTCTCTAAGCAGAGGCCGCCATCAGACCAGGATAATGGATGACCATGGTGATACGAAGAGTAGCCACCTTTTATTGAGCATCTCTTCTATAACAAATACCCTTGTAGATCCTTCAGGTTCATCAATTGCTGACTCCCAGCAAGAGTGCTTTGAAGTAAGCCTTGATCATCCCATTTTATATGAGGGCAAGGAGGCCCAGAGTGGTGGGGTGACTTTCCCATGGCCTCATAGCTACTAACAACAGAGCCAAGGTTAAAACCCAGTTCCATCCCCTGCCTCTGACTGTGTGGGAGGGGTCCTGCCTGGACCAGGTGACCGGAGACGCCGCCTCTGAGGAGGGAGCAAGAAGTGCAGCCTCAGCACATCACCGACCAAGTCAGCGGCTTCTGCAGGGCTGGCCCAGCAGCAGCTGCAGACCCGCCAGCCAATCGGCCCGCGGCAGGAAGCTCCCTCTGCCCCATCTCCTGGCAGGGCTGAGCTGCGAGGTCATGATCACCGCACCTTATCACAACATCTTCACCTCCTGGGAACACAGCCCAGCCAGCTCAGAACAGCGATCTTCTTTAGATCTTTCCCCAGAAGCCCCCATCACAGGCTTTACAAATTAAAATCAGAAACCCCAAACTGAAACTTGAGAGGGGCCTCCCACGTAAGGCCTGGCCCAGAGCAGAGGCCACAGGGACATATGTGTAGCAAAAATCTTTTCTTCCTTCTCCATCCGGTGAGTTCCTGACTATCTCATAGAACCCCAGCTGAAATGCTCTTCCCCCTGGAAGATTTCCGAATGCCCACCCCCTCCCCCAGCTGTAGTGGTCAGCGCTGGAACAATACCTCGTCCACTTGCTCCCTGGCTTGTAATTACCTGCTTTTGTGGCTGTCTCCCTCCACATACCAGACTATAACCTGGATGGTGTATACTTCCTCCCGGTGCAAATATAGGTTAACCGCTCAGAATGAATAGAAGATTTAATCGTGGTTGATCAAGTTACCAGCTCTGTGACCTTGAGCAAGATTGCTTTTCTGAACCAGTTGGCGCATCTGTACAATGGAGATAAAATAGGTCTTTGTCACTGTGGGAATTAATCATATCAACCGCTAGAAATATAGCGGCTGTTGGATAAACATTAGCAACACCCGGTCCCGCACCCCACCTTCCCATGATGGCATTATCCTAGCACACTAGGATTCTCACCAGTGTTTGTTTAAAGGAGCCGCTGAATGGATGGAATGAAATCAAATGCTGAGGTTTGACTCAACACGTGGTCCCTGGAAGAGCAAAGAGAGATCTGAGTCAAGGAAGAGCCCTCAGCTCTGCCAAGGCAGTGGGTCCAGGCAGCCACTTCCTACCACTCCTGTTTCTTCTTCCTGGACTCACAGAAAGACCGTCTTTCAAGCCATCCATTCCAGTTATGCTGGAGCCACATGACTAGGTTCTGGCCAATGGAATGTGGGTTGACACAGCAGCCAGCTTTTTAAGCCCAGCTCTGGAGCACTCCACACGGTCCTCCATGCTCTCGCTCGCTCTTTTTTCTCTTTCCTCATGGCTGGCAGTGAAGGACTTTGAAATCATGGAGCCACATGAAGGAAGGAGGCCAGTTTCCTGAGTCAACGCTTAAAGGGGAGACACCAACCCTCACTGGATGCTGATGTGAGTGAAAAATAAATTTATTATATTGAGTCACTGAATGCCAAGTTGTTTGTTATAGCAGCTGGTGTTACCCGTTCTGACTGATATAGAAATAGGGGACAGAGGCAGTTGAAGATCTTTTAAACTTCTAAAATAGGTGGCCACAGCTTATCAGTCAAGAGATGGGAAGTGGAGAAACAGATATATCAGGGTGGACGGATGGACACCCAGTTTACGCAGGGGCAGGAGTCTTCTAAGACCGCAGCCTCTGATAATTTGGGGGCCAGGACCAGTGCCTACTGAACTTATAGCTCTAAGGAGGAACTTGGAAAACGGAGCATTCATCTGTGTATATCAGACACAATTGAGGCTTCTGGGAAACTATTACAAAGAAAGAGATGAGCTCAGGAAAGAAGTGACCAGTTGGCAAGCAGAATAGAAGAGCATAGAAAGTCCAGAAATTGGGGGCCTTCTCAGGTTGAAAAGCCAACTGCTTCTGGTCCCACGTAGAAATGAAATTTTTAAAATTGGAGGGGCAAAGGCCTGATAAATCCTCTGAGCAGGATAAAGTGATTTAAAGCAAAGATCGGATTAAGGGTGTGGCCTCTCAAATGAGCTCAGGAAGGACTTCGGGTGTGGTTAGAGGTCCAAAGAATGGGGCACAGCAAGCTGATCAGAACCTGACTGAGTGCTCAGGGATTATGCAGCAGCACCAAAAAAAAACCTAGAGGGAATGTGACAAGCCTTTCACTGTTCAAGACTTACAACACATTTTGTTCCACGAGAAAATCTTTGTGACCTTGGGTTAGGTAATGTTTTCTTAGATGCAGAACCGAAAGTACAATCTTAAAAGAAAAACTTGATAAACCAGACTTCATCAAAATGAAAACCTCTGCTCGTCGAAAGACGCTCTTAAGAAACTTAAAACATAAGCCAAGCACTTGGAGAAACTGTTTGCAAATCCCATGCCTAATAAAGAACTTGTAGTCATAATATAGAAAGAATGCGCACAACTCAAAATAAGGAAACAATCATGAAATGAGCAAAAGATCTAAAGAGACCTATCAGAGAAGATACATGGATGGCAAGTAAACCCGTGAAAAGATGCTAGCTATCATTAGCTGTTAGGGAAATACAAACGACACATCTATTAGAATGGCTAAAACCAAAAGACAAAATACCAAGTGTTGACACAGAAAGGAAGTAGTAGATACTCCAACATATTGCCAAGAGGGGTGCAAATAGCGTGGCTGCTGTGGAAAACAGTTTGGCAGTTTCTCATAAAATTAAGCATACACTTACCATATGACCCAGTAATTCTATTTCTAGGCATTTAACCCAGAGAAATGAAACCTCAGGTTCACATAAAAACTTATATGTGAATGTTTATAGTAGCTTTATTCTTGTTCCTAGCGCAAAACTGGAAACAACGTAAAATCCTTCAATGTGACATCCATATGATGGCATATAACTTGGCAGTCCGAAAGCATGAGCTCTTGACACATGCAACAATGTCTCAAACACATTGTGCCAAGTGAATGAAGTTTGACTGCAAAGCTCCATACTGAATGATTCCTCAGCAGGTCCGAGATTGCCAGGGGGGTAGCAGGAGGGACTGACCAGAAAGAGTAACGAGGGGAATTTATGGGGTGATGGAATTATTCTAAATCTTGATTGTGGTGATAGTTACCTGACTATGTGTTTACCAAAACCTGTGTAATAGATGTCCACTAAAAGGTGAATTTTACTATAATTAAATTATACCTCAATATTTAAAATATTTTTTAAAAAGCTTGTGGTGGGCAATCAATAACTGCTTAGCGTTAAAAACACACACATGCACACACGTTTAAGCCATTTAAGGAGATGGGCTTCAAAGCTGCACAGCCCCCAAGGAGAGCATCATTGTCCCCCAACAACCACTTCCCATGTGGCCAAGGGGAGGAATGGACAAGGCGGAGGCCCTGAAAGATGGAGCTAGGAGCCACAGAGAACCACAAACCCGGGAGTTTCTCCTGAAGACAAGGATCAGGTCCTAAGCAAGGACAGTCGCCAGTCCCCAGGTACAGGGCACCTTCACGGTGTCCACCAGGGAGAAGATTTCACACTTGGGGCAAACAGGAAACATTATTGTCTGGCATTCATCCATTTTCCTATAGGAAGATTTCTTCCGTTCAGCAGCTCCTGTCCCACCACCGTGTGTTGGATATAAGGAGGACACATAGCTTGCCTTGTTAGTTCTTAGGTCACCAGGCTGTGAGGAGCCACATCTGGACCAGAGGGAGAGGATCCTGTATCATCCAGAAACCTGGATGTAGGGACGGGATGGTCTTTGGGGTTGTTCCCCTGGGGAGGGTAGGAATGTCTCCTCTGTGTGAGAGGAAGAGTTTAACAGCTATTTGATGACCTGAAAAGTGGACTGTGGCCAAGACTGGCTAGAGGCTCATCAATCTCGTTCCCTCCTCCAGGATGCATGGGAAGATCACAGCTCCCAGGCCAACCGAGGTCAGGTTCAGGCCGTGTGACTGAACCCTGGTCAATGGAATGAAGGCAGAAGTCATATACACCAGCTCTATGCCTGGTCCCTAAAAAGTCCCATATTACCTTCCATCGTCTTTTTCCCTCCATTCCACATGGCTGGAAGCCCAGGAGCTTAAGCTGGTAGAGCCATGAGATGGAAAGAACCAGCGTCCCTGAGTCCCTGCCTGGAGAAGAACTGTCCGGGAGAGGCCTCTGACTCTCATCAGATCAAGATGTGAGCAAGAAGTCAACTTTTATTATGTTCCTAAGAGCTGGTTTGGGAGTTGTTGTTTCGGCAGCCATTGTTACCTCTGCTGACTGATACACTGTCACATCTAAGGAAGCATGTAGTGGGCCGGGCAGGGGTGTATGTAACACCTGAGCCACGTCAAAAGGCTGAATGACATTCGAGAAGCCTGTGTAACTTCTGCAGGCACACAGGGGATGCAGAAATGGCCAGACACCAGCGTGAGTGTGGGGCGCTCCAGGGGGGAGTGTGGCCCATCAGGGCTCCTGCACACAGAAGTCACCTCGCTCGGCAGCGACAGCTTGAACTGACCTGTGGGTCTCAGAACAAGCTTTTCCATACCCTGTCCCACTGCAGAGGATGGGGACATGAGCGCCCAAGGACAGCAGCATCTGGATAGTCTGTTCACGGATTGATCAGAGCCAGGATCCAATTTCTGGGGGAAGATCCTACCAGCACAAGGCAGGGACCCACCCGAAGGGACTGGAATGAATTGGGTCACCAGGAAGCACCTGCAACAGAGAAACCCGATTCCTAAACCTGGGACCCAGTTAGGAAGCCAGGACCTGGGGCGAGGCCAAAATGACTCACAAGGGCAGGGCTGGATTAACCCCATGGAGACACGATGCTGGGCTGAGAGAGGAGAGCTCCTTGCTCCCAGCTCCCACCAGCCAGTCACCGCTGGTCCTAGAGGCCAGCACCATGGTTAAGCCCAACAGCAGGGGTAAAGTGGTCCCAGCTGGAGGGAGAGGAGCTCAGGAGAAGCAAGAGCCAGGTAGGACCTGCTGTTTAAGTTTCTTTATGAGAGCTTTATCCTGGTCATCAGAGTTTCCTGATTAGTAACAAGGGGGGGGGGGGGGGGGGGGGGGGTGTGTGTTGGTGGGGATTCTTCAGCAAATGGGGAGTCTAGAGGTTAAAACAAGCCAAAGGAAATACCGCTTTCAAGAACAGCCCAAGTTCCAGGCCAAGCCATAAACCATTCCCTATAACAGGATAGGAGCTAGATTGTAAGATCTGGAAAAATGAGACTGTGAGTCTCCAAGTGTCTTGCGCACCTGAACACCAGGGTGTATAGACAGGTAAGTGTCTTCTGCAAGGACAAGGTCAAGGAAAACACCTCTTATCCATTGCATAACTAAATGGCCCTTCATGTTTCTATAGAGCAGTGAAGGTTATAGGAAACATCTATGTCTACCATCTCCTATGGTTTTCCCAAAATCCTTGGAGGCAGGTGTCCATTCTCTCCAGGTGGCAGATGTGGCAAGAGAGGCTCAGAGGGGTGAAGGGAGAAGAAAGTTGGCATCTACGGAGCAGGGTTCCCAACCTCGGTGCTACTGACAGCAGGGGCCGGGTAATTCTTTGCCTTGGGGGCTGTCCTGTGCGTTGTAGGATATTTAGCAGCATCCCTGGCCTCTTCCTAGTAGATGCCAGGAGCTATACCCACATACAAGTTGTGATAGTCAAAAATGTTTCCAGACAGTAGCAAATGTCTCCCGGGGAGTAAACCCCTTGATTGAGGATCGCAGCTGTGGGTGGATTAACTCGCATCCCTAAGGAAGGTGCTGTTCCACAGTCCCTTATCTCAAACCCTTGGGACCCGATGTAGTTTAGAATCCAGAATAATCTGGATTTTAGAAAGGTAAATACATAATATCCCAGTGGAGTCTGGGGCTACTCCCCATCATCCCAGACATTGCTATTTCTACAGCAAAATGAACAAATATCTACATTAAGCAAGATAAATAAAGATTATGAATAGTCTCCATCAGTTCCAGTCAGGTTTTGCTGCCAGACAAGTCTGCTACAACCCTGTGAAAGAGTTGACCTTTGAGGCTCCTTGGATTTCAGAATTGCAGAAGGGTCCATGAGCGAACAGTGACTCAGAGAGGCTAAGTGACATGCTGAGGTCACCTGACTATTACCATGGCCAGGACTCGTTTGCTGAGAGCCAGTACTCCTAACCAGTGCTCCACACCCACCTTGCCTCACTGCCTCTTACCCTGCCAGGGCCCACGAGGATGAACAGACATCCTGGGCAAGGGGCCTCAGCCCCGGTCATGTCCCACCTGCGCCCCTGAACTGCCCAGATTCCCTTGGGAACTCACGTTGATTCCATTGGTCTTGGTCTTATTCTCTTTCAGCCTTTCCACATGGTCAACCCACAAGATGAAAATCAGTAAGGTTAGAGACCCAAAGATTTAGGAAACAGAGGGAAAAGAGAGGAGAAAAAGAGACAAAGAGAGCTTCCTCAGCTAGAGCCTCGGCTGGCGACCAGCCTGCTGAGCCCCCACGCAGGTCTAAGGATGCACTCTAACGAGGGATGTGACACCCCTGTCTCGGCCCACGCCATCACCGCTCTGTCCTGCCAGCGAGACCCTGCTCTAAACCAAACCTCACAAGATCAGGGCTGTTTACTCAAATATTTGTCCCCAAAATCCAAGCCGCTAACACCGTCAACCTCACCCAAGGCTGGAGACATGGATTTGCCTCCAGTTCCAGAAGCGAGTCCTCTGCCTTTGCCACGGGGACCAATCAGAAGATGAGACAGTCCATGGGGTGTGGGCCTCCATGGTATCCGGCCATCTGGGGACCCCCGCTTCTCTCGGCCACTGTGGAGGCAAGGGAAGTTTTTTCCCAGAGCTTGGTGGAGCTCCATATGGTCGAGATCAAAGGTGTTGCTGGGTGCATGGTTCTGCTTTATTTCCAAGCACTGCTGTTAATTAGAAAACAAGATCAGAGGCAGTATTAAAATCCAATTAAATTGATATGAACAGATTGCCAAGTGATGTTCGCTAATGTATAATTGAGCACCATGCAAATTTCGGTGGCTGGCTTTTGTTTTTTTCCCCCACACTCTGGAATGAATGATGAGGCTATGAAGTTTCCCTTCATTGTAAAAAACAAACAAGTTAATGCATTGATCTAGGGGGTATGCCCTGGTGATTGATGAAAATGAGAGAGGAATGGCAAAGTGTGACTTTTTGAAGGGGGGGACAAGGATTCTTTGATTCTCTCTCTTTTCCTCTCTTTGGTTCCATCTCCGTTTCTTCTGCCGGATGTCAGGTCTAGCTTCTGTTGACATTCCATCGCTAACGATCCAGAGAAAGTTCCTCTGGATTTCAAAGATGGATTGGAAGCAAATTTTGGAAGTTCGAAGGCAAATGCCACAGATGAAAAAGGATCTGTGTCCAGAAAGGTTTTATTTTCGTATTAATTGCTGTTTGTGCCTTTGTGTATTAAAAAGAAGGAACTTGTCCTGATTTGGACTGATGAGCAAAACCCCCCGGGGTATGGAATCTGGGAGAAGATACCAGAAAGGTGAGGAAAGACTAGTTTTCCCAACAGAGGTGAGATGGCTGCCTCCCGGGAGCAGAAGCATGCATCAGTGGCCTGTTACTGTCGCAAAATCAAACTCTTTGCTCACTGTGGATGCGGCAGGTTGGCGAGCATGCTGTCAGTGTTAACGTTTAAAAAAAAGTACCACCAAGGAATCGAAAAAAGACAACGGCGGATGGCAGTATCTACATATTCATGATATGCTGGTAGCATTTGGGTTTTTGTTTTAACTCCCTAAAAAGAAAGGAAAATCTAATCAGCTCGCTCCCAGGATTGTAGTTGGTGTGCTAGGCAGAGAGGGAAACTCAAAGACAAGCCAGACCCTGGCCTTGACCTTCAGGCATCCAGAAGAGGGGCAGGAAGTGGGAATAAAAGAGCAGCACGAGACACAGAAAGCAGCGGAGGCAGCTTGTCAACATCCTTAGCCCTGCTGGCCCCATCCTGTCAGAAGCCCTGGGTTTGTTCACCCGCCCACCGTGCGGTCCAGGGGCTGGTGACCCCAGCTCCAGGGGAACTCCTGATTGGTCTAAGCCAGTGGGGACGACTCTGTACCTTGAGCCCGTGAGGGGTTCAGGTATGGATATGTGACGCAATTCTGGCCAGTAAGGTGTGACATGAGGCTCCTCTCCAAGGGGCTGCTGGGAGAAGTCTTCCTAGATGATGAGAAGCAAGAGTTGCCACTGCCGCCATCTTGCTACCAGCCTAAGGGTAAAGGTCACACATCCAGCAGGAGCCTGAACCCAATGCTCCCACTATTCATCACCTGAAACCCACACGCTCTGGACTTGTTCTTAGTGTGATGGCAAAGCCCCTCATTAGGTAACACTCTCTGGGCTGGATTTCCTATTAAATGTTACCAAAAGCACCCCAACTGATCCAGGATGAGATACCAGAGAGGAGGGTAAATTTCGTGCCCCTTACAAGATCAGCAGAAGCTTCCTGAAAGAAATGGCCCTACACTGTCGTGGAAGACGGGTGTAGGTTTGGCCATTTGCTTGTTTAGCTGATTCATTTCAGAGAAGAGTTTCAGCAGAGGGCCAGAGGACAGAACATAGTCATTAGTCACCTCTGCTCACTTTCACAGAAAGGGATGGAGGGTGACATTTGTTAAGTGGCCCAACTACATGCTTCCCCAGTAACAATTCCCTAAAAAGAAAGGGGTGGTTAGACGCAATGTCTTTCTTTCTTTCTTTCCTTCCTTCCATCCTTCCTTCCTTCCTTTCTTCCTTCTTTCTTTTTTTTCTGCTAAGGAATATTCGCCCTGAGCTAACATCTGTTGCCAATCTTCCACTTTTTTCACTTGAAGAAGATTAGCCCTGAGCTAACATCTGTGCCAATTTTCCTCCACTTGACATGTGGATCACCGCCACAACATGGCTGATGCACCCAGAAGCCGAACCTGCAAACCTTGGCCGCCAAAGCAGAGCGTGCCGAACCCAACCACTATGCCACAGGGCCGGCCCCACATGCAGTGTCTCTTTTAATCCTCCCAGCAAACCTCAAGATGGGTTTCATTACCCCCGTCTTGCAGATGGGAAAACTGAGGCTTAAAAAATTAAGTAACTTGCTCCGTGACAATCTTTCCTGGCACCCTGCACCTCTCCCTCATAGCACTGACGACAGAAATATATAGTAAATACTTTAGAGTCGTTTTCTGAACATCTATCTCCCTAAACTCCAAGCTCCAGAAGGAAAGGGCAGGGCAGGCACTCTGTAAATGCTCTATACATGTGGCCACCGTCACTTGGCTAACAAGCCAGGAGCTGCCATCTGAACCCGATTCTGTCTCCCTCCGGAGACCCAGCTCATAACCACAGGCCACACTCCTCGCTAACATGACTACCATCTCAGCACCAGACATGGAACTCAGCACCAGGTGAGACTCACTGAAGGTTGGACTGTTGTCCCATTACACAACCAAAAGGGGACAGATGAGAGAAGGTATCCACCTGGAGTGTGGAGCAGGGAAAAGTGGATGAGGACACCAGCATGTAGGTCACTGGGTTCAGGGCCAGGCTCTGTCGCTGATGAGCTGTGTGACCTTGGGCAGGTCACTTCCCTTCCCTGGGCCTTAGTTCACCACAAGAAGAAGCCTCCCACATACAAATAATTCAAAAGAAAACCCAACTTCCCAAAGAAAGAGAATCCTTCTCACCAAGTGATTCTTCCCATGAAGCCTTGGCAGAGCGGCCCAACGCCAAAGATGACGGCTTCATCGTTTGAATTCTATGGAGCCCTCATCCTGAGAGGTGTGGTTTAATATCTCTAGGTCTCAGTGCCAATAAGAGATTTGGGCAGGGGTGGCGACATAATTGTTGGGGTCCAGCACAAAATGCACATACAGAGACCTTTGTTTAAAAAGCAGGAAAACAAGCCCTGGGAGGTACTGACATAAGCGCTCGTCCTTTCTCCCGCAGCCTTCTCTCTCCGCTTCTCATGGTATTTTTACTTACTATTTAATGTCCTGCCAAGTAAAGAAAAATTAAAATTTTAAACTATTGGCACGAATTTTATCATTCACCGATATGCTGTGCAATTCCAGTTTCAAGTGCAATCTAAGAGCATTTAACACGTGTAAAATCACTAAAACTACACAACTCGTGTTTCGCAGCTTGTGCGTGCACATGCATTTCAGTCTCACCACAACGGGGGAGACACTGCAGGAAGCTAACTCAACTGTTCCCATGTCTCTTCTTGATCCCTGCACATTCTATCAGCGCTCCCGGGAAGCCAGCAGCCTCCACGATGTGCTTACCTTTGCACTTCCCTGGCAACTTCCTGAACTTCCAAGCATTGTGGGTCCCCCGACATTCTGTGCTCACAGGGCAGTGTGAATGATACATGTGAATATAGCAGGGAACGGGGACATGCAAATTGTGCAGCTCTCCTCTGCGCACACACATGCTCCACTGTCCCACTGGATGTTACTTAGAAAACACAAGTTGAGGACAAAATTATTACAAATTTCAAGACAGCCCAAGCAGAGTGCTAAACCAAATGCAGAGCCCTTTTGAGTGTGGATCCTGTGCAACTGCCCAGGTCGCACATCCATGAGCTGGGCCTGGACTCGATGCTGCTGTGTCAGCCATTTTTGATGGCCAAGTCATCCAATCTAAGACCTAGGACCCCCCAGAGCACCGAGAAGTGGTCCAATGAGCTAATGCTGAGGAAACCCCATGGCTCCTAGTGCTTTCTATTCAATGCCAAACAACTGGATTCTTAAAATCCATATTTCTTCTAGATGTTTCATCATTTCAAACACTAGGGCTAAATTGTTTGCATCCAATCTTATTCCAAACATATTCTAAATTGATTTACCAAAATAGATTTAGTAAGATGAGAACAGGTAAAGAACTAACTCAAGTGAAGGGACATTGCCATCAGCTGTACTGTGTCCTCTACCCACCATCAGATGGTAAGACGGTGTTTTAAGCCATTTTTTTCAATAAAATATATAGCACTGCATTGAAAACAGTTGGTGCCTAATAATTGCAGAATGACAAATGAAATGTGCAGTTACCATATTTTTGACTAAACAACACATCTTCCGATGGACAGCTCATTTTTTAACCAATTAGCTACAGTATTTGAGAAAATTTATAGTTTTTTTTTAAAATCTGCAAAGCCTTTTTACGTGCTTATCTCATGCGTCGCTCACAATAAGTTTCCCAAGTAAGCTGTTTTAGCCCCATCCAGCACAGGGAGGCCTCAGAAGAGAAATGACTTACTCATCATAACATATGAGAGACAGAAGAGGTTTCAAACCAAGTTCTTTCTGACACCAGGATTTTCCACAACATTAGCCCTTGAGGTTATGAAGTAATCACTTGGGATCAGAGGCGTTAAAAAAAAGGAGGAAAATGATCTGGAGAGAAAAAAGTGGGATTCTCCATAAAATGCAGATCAGCCAGTCCCTCTCGCCAGAGCCCCGCGGAGAACTGGGAAGCTCAGAAAGTGTCTGATGGGTCAGCAGTGCACATGATCATCGGGGAGCCCAGCCCAGCTCCTGGGTCAGGACGGTGCGTTTGCCACATGCAGAACGGAAGATGGCGACGAGGCTTCCAGATGAACTGCTTCCCCCCCGATCAACGCCGGGCAGTTAGGGGTCAGGAGCAGATCTCACCTGGGTTGCTCACCAGAACCAGTGTATATCAGCTTGAGATCCTTCATAGTCCAGCATCACGTATGTTGAGTGGCTAAGTCCTGACAGCAGGAGGGGACACAGCAGGGCTCTCCCAGACCCTTGCCTGCAGGTCCCAAGGGCTCAGACCTCCCAGGAGGCCATTGGTCTCTTCCTATTGGGGAAACCCCCAGGTCAATTCTGGGGCCCAGGCTGCGTCCCCAGAGCGCCTTCTCACCTTCTGCCAACAGGCACAGGGCACACCAGGGAGAGCCCCCTGGCGTCCTCATCCACAGAGAAATACTTGGTGTTCTGAGAACTGCATGAACTCTTCTGAAATATAAGCCCACACACCTTTTCCCTACTGAGGTCTTAGTTCATCTCCCAACGGGAAGATCATGGGAGCAGCACACGCTTTAAAGCAAGAACATGGCCACTCCAGCGCCTCCGAGGTCCTCCCCCGAGGACCGTCCTGGGAAGCCCCTTGCCTGCTTTCCTCTCTCCTCTAGCGCTTTGTCTACTCAACAAGCGTTCACTCACTCATCACCTGCAAAATGTTTGGGCATGTCTGCTCCGAGGAGACAAAGCCATCTGCTGGAGCTCACAGCCCAGCAGGGGTGAAGTCAGAAGAGGAAGGCCGTGGGGGAGCAAGCAGAGAGAGGGCTGACCAGATGCTGGAGAGCTCAGGCCCAGTGGGCTCCCGGAGGAGAGTGGGGTTCCTGTGCCCCCTTCCTCACCTGTGTGCACCCCTGCGTCCTGCACTCCTCGACTCCCAGGGAGGCCCGGCTCTTAATTCATACTGGGAGGGACACTTGGGAAGGACCAGAGGGGAGCAGGGCCAGACATTGGCCTCAAGGAGCTGGTGGCCAATTCACAGGTCTTCCTTCTACGGAATCTCCACGTCCTTGGGCTCCTTACTCAACCTAGAGAAGGTCAACATGGAACCCAGACATCCAATATCCAGTTTGTGGTACCCAAACACACCCTCTTGGCTCCAGGGTATTGTCAGCTGAGATCTTCGGAGAAAACAGTCTTAGCTCATCAGCTTGTCCCCTCCTCCCAGAGAACCTGTACTCTGCTTGTCCCTCCACATGTGATGCCGTCTCCAGCCATCACACTTCAGCAGCCAGTAATGGTCTCTGTCATGGAAGCCACCCGTAGAGAGGCAGCTTGGGGCTGTGAAAAGCTAACAGGAGAGCAAGTGTCAGACCTAAGGCCCACTTGGCCATTTGGGTAACTATCTCAGAGCCTCAGTTTTTGCAACCATAAAACGAGGGCACTGGCTTGGATTTTCTGGGGTATGATGGCTACAAGGAGCAGAATTCCACTCAGTTAGCTCAAACAAGCAGCGGGGAGAAGAGTGGAATGGGTGAGAGAGGGAGCCACTGTGAAGGTGCAGCTGGAAATTTCAGGGCAAGAAGAAAACAAAGTGTGGCTGAAAAATCTTGGGGCCTGGCCTGGAAAACAGAAAGTCTGTTTCTCTCCACAGCTTTAGTGCCCCCTGCCCAAAACACACACATAGACATACACACGTGCACACACGCTCCTTCCCTTCTTTCTCTGGGGTCTCTCGCTCTCCCATCTCTGCTTCTCTCCTCTCTTCTCTCTAGAGATTGGCTGGTACACAGGCCACCACAGGCTCCTCTCAATGGCTGTCAACTCCCCATAGGCCAAGTCCACAGTGCTACCAAATTCAGCCTCTCGGTGTCCCAATTCCAACAGAAAGTTCCAAGAGGAAAAGCAAAACAAAACCTCCAATCAAATGAGGTGTCCCTCTGCCCTGCCGGCTATGGCCAGAGGAGCATGGCCATGTATCCCAAGGGCTGCCCCTTTTGGCTCTGGGAGCAAGTCAGTGCCGGGCCCCGACGGCGGAGCACAGGTGGGTTGACATGTGCCACAGGACCAGCTCCCTTGAAGGGCTGAGGTGGGCACGGTGTCTGCACAAGTTTGGCACATGGCAGGTCCTCAACCCACCATCACCAAAATGCCTATGGCGACTGGGCTCTGTAATTGGTTGCTTCAGATCTGACTCCCAAGGACATCAATTCCTTCCACCTCTTCCGGGCTGCCTGTGTGCAGGCTTTCACCTCAGTCTCCGCCTGCCTGGGGTTGTTCTCGTTGTCTCCTGGGCTTCCGTCCTGGCTTCCTCCCGTGGATGGTCAACTTGGGTCTCGGGCCCTGCTACCTTGAACTCCTCTTTCGCCCTCCCTGTGAGCAGCTTTCCTGCACATAGACCTGGGAGCTGAGCTACCGGCCCCTCTGGGTCCAAGAATAATGAGAGCACTGGGGCTTCGTGCTTTGCAGAGATTGTCACCCACTTCCTGGCCTTCGATCCTCCCTCTCATTCCATTTGACAGCTAAGGAACCTCAAGCCCAGGGTCCCCAAGCCTAGTGCATTTCCCAGCACATGACAGTTTCCTCTGAGCCATGACTGGCACATTTCCACAGCCCTTTATTGTTACCTGAGCACCTTTCACACCCACGACCTTATTGGAGGCCCGTGACCTGGTGAGTGAGCAGCGGTCTCAGCTGACAGATGAGCAAACCGAGTCCCCGAGCTGCAGACTCGCCCAGGTTCACACGCCTGCCAAGTGGCCACACCAGGCTGCAAACCATGACAGTCTGGCTCCAAAGGCCCTATTTTTGTCAACACACCACCTCTACAGAGATGCTGCGGAACCACTCAATCGCGGATTACTTTCACGGGCTGCAAAATCAATGACCTATGTTTGCAAGGAGCCATTTAAGACCGCATCACTGGGTGTGGTGAGACCCTGGCGGTATTTGGGGTAAGAGGAACTGCTGATGCGTGCCTGGTAGCGTAGAGTTTATAAAGTGCCTTGTCGTAGATCATCTCAGGACTCACACAATCACTCCCTCGATTCGGTTGACAAACTCCCCCCTGACGTGTGGGTGGAAGGTCCTCACTGGCTGTTCTGGGAGAAGGAGAGAGCAGAGCCTATGTTCTCACTGCAACCCCGGGCAGGCGTCATTCATGCAGAGCCTCGTCTCATTCTCCCAACCACCCCTTGAGGTCTGTGGCCTTAGCTCTGTCATGGATGCAGCGCTGGGGCTCAGAGAGGCAAAGCGACGTGCAGGGGCTGCTGGCTAGTTAGAGGGAGAGTTCACTCAAAGGGCCGTGAGGAGTAAAAGGATGCTTAGACTCCTAGAAGCTTCTCCATGATTCTTTTCTGCCACAGCCAAAACAGGTTCACCTGCCCCCTTTTTTGGCAGGAAAGGGGGACCTGTCAAGTTTAAAATGTCACCGGGTGGCAGGATGGAAATGTCTCCAGCGCCCAAGAAAGACACACATTACCACACTGGAAATCTGTGTTTGCAGTGGGGAGCAAGGTTTTGCCTCTTTACTCCAGAACTTAGGAAGAAGGAAAGGAGCCAGGGAGGACCAGGGAGTGCAATAAAGCAGGGAGGTGACCCCCAACCAGGATCAAGAGAAAACGGGTCCTTGGCTGCACACGCTGAAGTAGGCAAGGCTTCAGGGAACAGCACGAACCAGAAAGAGTCCCCACGGCCCGCTCAGCTCCAACACCCCGCAAGGACGGCAGCCACCCGCTTTCATCAGGCCGTGCCCACTCCTGCCCTGTCCTCAGCCTGCCATCCGATGCCTGACCACTGAGCTCAGCTTTCAGAAGCGGCCAGTGCGGTGGCATTTGGCTCCATCCTTACACATGCAGCGTCGTTTGATCCTAAGAACGTCTCACCACTCTCTGAAATGAGACAGGAGGGCGGAAGACAAATGGGGCCACCCAGGCAGAGCCAAGGGAGAGGGGAGAGGGGCTCAGTGGAGAAGGGCACTGGCGTGAGGGTTAAGGCATGAAGCACTGGGTCCCTTCCCGCAGTTCCAGCAAGTCGAAAACAAAAACAGCAGTGTGGCAGGGCTCCAGCTGGAAGGCAGAGGAGTGGGGAGAGGCTGGCTCCCCTGGAAAAGGGTGAGGAAGCCCCGGGCCCCTGGAAGAGGTCGTTCACCCCAGACAGGCTTCAGGAAGTCAAGGAAGCAGCGAAGGGCACACGAGCCTGTCTGGAGGGTGAGAGGCATAAATGGACCTGCACTGCCAAGTGGAAGCCATGGCCACGATTACATGACACAGTACACAGCCTGCTCCAGGCCTACACCTCAGACGGAGGCTTCACCAAGGGTCAATCAGGAGAGGGAAGTGCGGGGTCGAACAAAGGAAGCACATGTCTCTGCTGCAGGACTTCTCAGGGCCTTTACAATGTGAATTTCCCCTGTGACTCTCCAAGGGAGGCTGGAATATACAGGGTTTCCCAGACTTCCCTGGCCACCAAATCCTTCTCTCCTGGTACTGGGGTTCCACTTTAGGAAATGCCATGAGTGAAGGGTGTGGTGGCCTGAGACCCCCTAGCTGGATGGCATGGGGGTCTAGGCAGGGGGCCCAGGGAACTTTCACTTGAGAAAGCCAGCTTCTGCTCAGGCATGGCTGTGACACCTCTTCCCTTGGGGTCACGAGCCCCCATTGGTGGTTGTCGGGAGAAGGAATGGATGGAAGATCACCCCATCGTGTGTTTGGCACAAGTACCCGCTCTACAACCTCAGACCCTCACAGCCCCTCCGCCAGTGGGCGGTCACGCAGATGGAGCACACGCTGACCCGCTCACAGCCCCTCGTCACTCAGGCAACATCCAGGGCAGAAAAACAGATGCAGCACATGAATGAGCAGCTCCCAAAAGGGAGAAATACACAAATTCCAGGATTATAAAAAACTGTCCAGTTTCCTCATTAATCAAATGAATGCAAAGTAAAACAACCATGATCTCTTTTTCCTTACCAACTTAGCAAAGTTATTTAAAAAAAAAAAAAAAAAAAAAGGATTATAGCCTTGGTCAGGGAGCAGCAAAATGGGGTCCCCAGCACAGTTAATGAAAGCCTAATTTAGTCCTTCCCTGTGGAGGTCAACTTAGCAACATGTATCAACAGGCTGGAAAGGTACGTGCCCCTCTCAAGAAACGCATCCCGAGGAATTGCCCAAAAAAAAAAGAATATTCATTGCAGTATTATTAATTCTAGCAAAATATTAAAATCACCAAAAGGTCAAATATGAGCTATAAATCAGATACAAATAATACATGGTATGTTCATACAAAAGGATATTTTGAAAAAGATGCAGAAGACTCATGATTTGAAAATATATTTATGATGTGTATTTCATTGGAGGCGGCAGGAAATAAACAGTTGGGACAGTATGATCCATTTAAAAACAAAAAGCAAAACATGATATGTGTCACTTCACTGAAAAACTTGTGGTCCAGTCTCAGAGCTGTGCCACCTTTAGAAGGACTCAAACTGGAATTTTCCTTTATTACTCACATCTCATCTCCCTCCAGCATTGAAAGGGTTCAAGTTCACAACTCGTGTTTAAAATTTGACGTCTGCCTCTGTTCCCCGGAGTCCCCACGCACAGGATCCTCCCATTCTTCCACTCTTTCTCATGCCTTCTGGACCCTCCCTCCATCTTCTCTGGTCTGCTCCATGCCCCGCCCAGCATGATGTACTCCCAGCAGGTCACACCCTCCTCCAGGGCACCAGCTCAGGGACCTCCCTCCGAGATCTGAGGACAACCTTCACCATTTATGTCACCCACTAACTGTGAATGTGCAGTGTTTGGTCTCACTTCCTACACATAGGCTAGCTTGAGGGTGAGCCTCAGTTCACTCATCTGTAAGATGGGGACAATGCTATCTGCCTTGTGGGGACTTCCAAAAGTTGTGGCAACACCTGACAAGTTGCCAGGATCATGGTCATCATGAACGTGTATTCGTTCCTTACCTCCTGTCCCCTCTTGGTCAGTATCCTCGCCTCAAGAGTCAAGAGTCAAACCAACCCACTCACAGAGCAAAAGCGATGTATGAAGTCCTCTGGACCGGACGCTCCCAGGACCTGGAGAAGGTCCTACATCACAGCAGAGGCTCCGGGACAATGAGTCACACTCATGGATCATCTCAGACCCGGAGGGACCTCAGAGGGGACGTGGTCCACCCTCCCCGCACTTGACAGCCTGCCTTCCAATCGTGGTCCCATCACCGTGAAAGCGACTCACTGGCCTGTGATGCTGTCTCCTCACCCACAAATGGGAGTGGGAAGGGCACACCCCACACAGGCCTCCCGTCTTGAAGATGCGATCAAACACCACCACTGAAAACAAAATCGTCGTGCTATACCACACCCAGCTGCAAAAATGGCTGAAACCAAAAGAGACCAACAACACCAAAGGTTGGCAAGACTGTGAGACAAACAGGACTTTCATACCCTGCTGGTGGGAAGGCAAAATGGTCCAACCATTTCGGAAAATAGTTTGGCACTTCCTTATTAAGGTAAACATGTGCTTGTCACACAACCCAGCAATTCCGTTCCTCAGTATTTACCCAACAGGTTTGTACACGTCTAAGTAGCAATATTTATATAAACAACTCAAATACTCATCAATGTGAGAATGAATAGAGAAACTGTGGAACAACTCACGCAATGAATTAACTCAGACGATAGAACACACCATTCAACAGAAAGGAGTGGACCACGGATAGATGTGACCCCGTGGACCCATCTCCCAGGCACGTGCTAAAGAAAGAAACTAGGTGCAAAAGACTGAAAGTGTGATTCCATCTATTGGAAGCTGTAGAAGAAAAAAATCTAATCTGTGGTGAAAGAATACAGAATAGTAGCTGCCTCTAGTTTGGGGCAGGAAGGAGGGGCCAGATCAACAAGGGACCAGAAGGACTTCATGGATGTGGCAATGCTCCATACCTAATTGGAGTATTGTTTGCAAGTATGTACACATTTGTCAAAATTCATCAACCTGTACACTTAAGACCTTGAATGCACAATTATACCTCAATAAAAAAATAACAGTGGCCTTGGCACACAGCAAGCACCCCATAACCACGTGGTCGTCATTGTGACAGCAGCTCTACCTCCACAAAGACGTCAGAGTTGGAGGGACCCTTGGAAATCTCCAGCCCAGGTGTCCCTAACTATTTTCGTGCCATGGGCCCTCTGAGTGACGCCTACAGCCCTCTCTCAGAAGACAGTTTTGCCGGCGTAAAATAAAATACACACGATGATGAAGGAAACCAATTATTTTGAAAGTTATCAAATATTAAAAACAGATTTGTGATCTAGAAGAGCGCGTGCTTCTTTATTAATGCATTAAATAACAAGCCCGGCCAGAGGGTCTAATAACTGCTATAATTTCAAAGTAGCGAGGAGTGTCAACGGCATTTTGAAATTTCTGCAACCACCACCAGGGAAAATGAAAATATCTGGGAGTCCTTTTGGGAACAAAGTCACGGGCACTGCCAATACCGTGTCTACATAATGCTGTCCCCAGACTGAGCGAGGGGCTGCCTCTCAGTTAGAAATTAGTGAAAACCAGGAGTAATCTTCTTTTCTCCACCAGGTCCGTAGACCTGCCCACAGACCCCTGCATGCCAGTTGAGACCCCCTGCCTGAGTCTGAGAAACGGAGGCTGAGAGGCTAGGTGTCACTCTAAAGCTACACAAAGTTCAAGCTCAGAACCCTGTGTCCTGCCTCCCAGGTCACCCCTCTGTCCTTCAGAGATAAACATATAAAGATTTAGCACAGAGCCTGGCAGGGGCTGTCTCATCATCACAGACAAGGAGGACCTCGATTCGCTGGTGCCGCAGCAGACAGAGGCAGGGATGCGTGCACACATGTGCATACACACACACACACACGTGCTCACGCTGACACACTCTGGCCTTGCCTGCTTCAATAGGGCAGCGCTCAGCTCAGGGAGCTCCCCTGGACCCCCACAGCCCCTGCCAGGCCCTGGCCCAGAGCGCAGGTGACCCCCGCAGCAGCAGCGGGCAGCAGGCCCCGTCTAGCCCAGGCTGGCAGGCTGGCAGTCAGCGGGCGCCCACCGAGCACGGGGCCTCCGCCGGCATTAACCCCCTACTAGGATAATTCTTCTCCAGGCTTTTTTTTTCCGGCCGCCAAGTGGGCCTGCCACCACACTGCTGTTTTTCATCTTGTTAATTGAGTCATTTATTTCGTTAAAAGGTGCAACTTTATCAGGGTTTGTGTGCCAAGTGTAGGAAGGTGTATTTAATGATACATCCAACGGCCACAGCTTCAGGTGCCTCTCTGTTTAGAGACAGTGCCGCCGATGGGGAGGGCAGGATGGGGCAGAGCTCTCAAAATTAAATCACGCTGATTTTAAAAACAGCCACGAGTTCAGTCTCAGGCAGCCTTGGTATCAGGATGCGCCCAGAAATGCACACGCTGGCTGGGGCTTGAGGGTGGGGACCACGTCCTGTTCTTTCTGTCCCCACCGCATCCTGGTGGCTCTATCCATCTCTCCCGAGTGTTCAGGCCTGAACCCTGAACATCTCCCTTTGCTCCTGGCTCCCTGGTGTCCCAGACCCCTGTGTCCAGTGCCTCTCAGGCGAGGGAGCAAACGACCCCACCCACTGCTGCTCGGCTCCACCCCCAACACCCTCCCCCACCCCAGCTCTGTGAGTGTCTGACCTCCACTCTTGACAGCCAGCATCCATCCTGCACCCTGAGGCCCCCTGGGGACCTTCCAAACCCCAGAGCCCAGCAGGCCCTTCCCTGCCAGGACGTTCAGTGCCCTCCCTCCCCTAATACCTTCGGGGAAAGTCCAAGCGCCCTGAGCCAGTGTCCACAGCCTTCCTGATCTGGTCCCTGCCACCCGCCAGCCTCAACCTCTACCAGCCCTGCCAGGCTCTGCGCTGCCTTAGAACTCAAAGCCGTGAAATAAACCCCCACCCCACCCCCATCCTCTCCATCTCTCCTCACCCTAAAGAAATGCTTCTCAACTCGCTAGAATCACTCAGGGAGCTTTTTCAAATACCAATGCCTCCATCCCACCCAACACCAACTGAATCAGCACCTCAGGGCCCAGGCTACAGTTATCCAGGAGATTCCATGTGCAGCCAGGGTTGAGAACCACCGTTTCACATCCTGCTCACCCTTCAAGGCCAGGCATGGTTATCACCTCCTCCAGGAAGCCTTTCTGGCCTCTGCCCCCAGGTCCCTCCCCACCCAAGGGTGAGTGAGGCCCCGCCTCTGGGCCCTGGGCCTCCCTGTGCTCTCTGAACACCAGTGTCACGGTTACATGGGGCTGTCTGTGTAGGGCGCTCTTGAGGGCAGGATTGGCTGGAATCACAAGATGCAGCCTGGAGCCTGGCCACGGAGGGTGCCCAGTGGGGGTCCAGTGGGAATCTGCATGGTGTAGGCACACTCCACACTCCCACGACAATGTGCCACTGAGGAGCGCTCCCATCAAAGATGCCAGATCAAGGAGATCAGGGCTCTGGACCTGTCCTGACAGCTTTAGCAAGCCTCCTGGACCAGTGGAGGGCCTACACGAGTGACGGTGTGGAGGCAGGAAGTAACCAGCCAGCCAGGGCAGCCGAGAACCTTCCCACAGATTGACAGGAGGTAGCAAGATGTGCTTGAAAGAGCCAGACCCCAGAGTTCCACCCAACCCTGCCATGTTCCAGCTGCGTGACCTTGGGTGACTCACTCAACCTCTCTGAGCCTGTTTCCTCACCTATAAAGCTGGAATAGAAGTCCTCTACCTCTGGGGATCTGGGAAGACTTTGCAGCAGGCTAGACGTGAGGTGTTGGGCATGAGGCCTGGCAGGGGCAGCTTCTGAGATAACAGTGCCCCCGATCCACTTCTCCTGTCTTCTTCAGACGCCCTGATGGAAGCCCAGCCCACCAGCTGGCTGTGGGCGGGCGGCACCACGCCGCGGAGCGAACAGTGGCCACTTTTTCCCTTGCCGTGGATGTCCAAACGACTGATAAGAGGCTTGCCGGTCAACCCCTTCCCCTCCATTCTGCCCTGATGGTTTTCTCTTGAAACCATGAGGCAACTGCTGGGCCATCAGCATCCCTCTCAATCAGACAGGCATCTCCAACTGACCAGCAGGTTTCTCCCTAAGTGCATTCTGATGCACATTTATTAAGCACCAGCTGTGTGCCAGAGCCCGCGGGCCAGGGGGCGAGGAGGCCACAAGGAGCATGTGCCTTTTCCTGGCTGAGTGTGGTGCTCTGTCAGCTGGGTGGGAAGCTGTGCCGGAGTCTGACGTTCACCCTGGACCCCATGCCCAGCCACCTGCACCAGGCAAGCTCTCAGTCACTGGGCTCACCATGCGGCCAAGGAGCGCAAGAGACCAAACACATGAGCCACCTTGTCCACAGACAAAGTCTCGCCTCAGGATGAAAGGCTGAAGGCCAGCCGTACATCAGGGTGGGCGCGTCGTCAAAGAACGAGTCCACATGCCCCCGTCGGTCTGTATCTTGGTGATTTCTGAAACATCCGCGGACAGCGTGGGCTTTACTTTCAAAGGGACCCCTGGAGCTGCTCCCAGGGAACATTTGAGGCAGGCTGACGGTGAGTGACCACAGTTGCGCCTGGCCACGTGCCGTGGGTGCAGACCTGTTCATCTTGCCTTGGTTGACACGAGGGGGTGTCTGCGTCCACGTAAAAACCATACCACGTAACAAGCTGTGCTGGCTGGAGGGTCCCATTTACCTTCACATCTACTCTCCTCCCCTTCTCACCCTGACATGGCTGGGAGGCTGATCTGCATGGAGCCATCAAGAGGATTCTGGTTTTCTCTTGGTTCCACCACTGGATGCACCCGTAGAAGAACAGAGGCAGGAGCGCAGTGGGGGCGGATGTCTAGTCCTCCCACAGTTGCCCCTGGATCACCGCCACCTGGCTGCATCCCTGTCCAGAAAAGGCCACAGCTCCCCCTACTACAGCTCCTCCCTCCAGGTTCCAGTAGCGGCCCCCTCTGACCGTCAGACCCCGGAGCTAAGGGCTCCCTGCTGACACTAGCCCAGCGCACTGTCCGTCCATGCAGATGGTCCAGGAGCCCCTCTGTCAAACCATCCTCTATCCCCAAGCTCAAATGAGCCGCTTGTTTCCTGCTACCCTCACTTTCCAGTCAAAGGATTGGCCATCCATCTTCCTGGCCATCCTTCTGTGGGCACAAGTCCCTGCTGGGCACTAGGATTGGCCTCTTGGAGCCCACAACTCCTATCTCTGTGCCACCAGGGTGACTAAAAAAACCACTAGGTTACTCCCCATTCCCTCTTCCTGCAAAACACACACACACATACTCACTCACTCACACCCACACACCTGCTGAAGTCTGGTCAATGGAGCCCCAACTCCCCGTACCCTGGACCCTGCTGGGCCCACCCAGCCTCCCCTCCCAGACAGTGCAACACCGTACAGTGGTTGAGGGCCCAGGTCTGGAGTGGAGGGCTGAGAGTCCTGCCCCAACCCCTAAACAATATGATGGTTCATTGTAAGTGTCAACTTGGCTGGGCTAAGGGATGCCCAGACAGCTGGCAAAACACTGTTTCTGGGTGCATCCATGAGGGTGCTTCTGGAAGAGACGAGCATTTGAATCAGTAGACTGGAAAGCAATGTCTGCCCTCACTAACGGGGTGGGCGTCATCCAGTCCATTGAGGGCCTGAATAGAACCAGAAGATGGAAGACAAAAAGGCCCTAGGTATTTCTATCAGCTCCCTGTACGCTCTGAAAAAATATCCTCATCTGGAGCCCACAAAATAAATGGCTTCTCTGGGTTTAAAAACATGAGAAACCAGGAAGAACACAGCTTCAAATCTCAGAAGATGCTGGACACCCACCTCAACCACCCCATGTAGCCCCACGTTTCCCCAGGAAGTGTATCTCCAGGAGTTGTGGAAGGGTGGATCTCCAAGGAGGAGAGATGCTTCCCGTCTCCTCTGTTGGGGGCTAGGCATGGCTTCAGGTGGGTGAGCTGTCTGGGTGGTCAGTAGGTGAGGTCAACAGGCAAGGTCAGCATCAAAAAGAATGCCAAGGCCTGCCATTTGAGTAAGGCCTGGCCATGAGGGACCTTTAGACTACCTCAGCCAACGCATTCTGGGCCTTGGTGGAAAGGCTGGGCCCCCAAGGTCGTGGGGCGTGGGGTTGCAGAGGCCTCCAAGCCTGGCCTGCACACCACAGCGCTGCAATCACACCTGCATCCAAGGGTCTCTGCTCCCAGGAGGAGCAGTCACTGGGGGCCCCACTCCCAGCTACGGAGTGCCCAGCACATGCAGGCAGCTCCCCTCCTCCCAAGACCTCGTGATGGCCACGCTTCGTACCCGCATTTCACAGAGAAGGAAACTACGATTTCAAAAGGGGATGTGGTATATTTTCAGCCACCAAGTCTTAAGTGCTTCCTGCGTAGCACAGAAGCAGTGGCACACACTTGACATGCAGCACCTTCTCTAATCCTCACACCAACTCACCACGGAAGGATCATTGACCCCATCCCACAGGGTCATGCGGCTCAGGGAGGGGAAGACATTGTCCCCGTATCACACAGCGGGAAAGTGGCAGCGTCGAAATTCAAACGCAGGTCCAAATAGCTCGCCAGAAAATCCACAAGGCAGTGACTGCACAGGGACGTCCAACTTGTGGAAAGTGAGGGTAGGGAGGCCGTGGCAGGGAGGGAGCATCTTTGCCCTGCGGGCTCCGACCACCGCTCACCTGCCTGCTGCCTGTCTCAGGCCAGCACCTCTCCTTTCTCAGGACCCAACTTCAGGGTCCAAGCCAGGACTGCTTGTAAACATCCTTTACTGTACTCTTGCATTCCCCATGACCACGTGGACGCGTGACAGTAAGCTCACCGCCATCATGAAGACTAATTGAACTTCCTGTAGCTGCTGCGACAAATGACCACAAGCTTGATTGCTTAAAGCAGCCAAAACGTATTATTTCACCGTCCTGGAGACCAAAAGTCCAAAATCAAGGTGTCAGCGGGGATGTGTTCTTCTGAAGCATCTGGGGCAGAATGCCCTCCAGCTGCCTCTTCCAGCTTTTGGTGGCACCTGGCATCCCTCGGCTTGTGCCAGCGTCTCTCCAATCTCCACCTCTAGGGCCGCATTGTCTCCTCCCCTATGTCTCTCTATCTGCCTTCCCTTTTCTGTCTCATATAAGGATGCCCATCATTGGATTTAAGACCCACCTTAATCCAGGATGACCTCATCTTGAGATCCTTATCTTGCTTACATCTGCCGAGACACTTATTCCAAATATGATCACTTTCTGAGGTTCCAAATCGACACATCTTTTCAAGAGGGTCACCATTCAACCCACTACAAAGATCTTGATGTTTTTCTCCCCAATCCCAGTACTTTTGACACCACCACCCTCCTAGTCCCCTCCCCACCCATACCTGGGTGGTGGCACCGTTGGTGGGAAGAGCACGGGTCTGGGGCTGCTCAGATCTTGCTTTGAATCGCAGCTCTGCCACTGGGCTGCTGTGTGCCCCACACAGGCTACCCGACCTCTCCATACCTTCCTATCTTTATAGATCAAATGAGCAGATTCCACCTACTTGGTTTAGGGGAATCATATGATCTAATGAATGGCACCTGGTGGGTTCTCAACACATGGTGGATGCCCCTGCTGCCTCCCCACATTTGTAAATGCCCAGAAGATCAGACTGGCACGGGATTCTCTGAGAGGGCCACACAGCTGCCCAAGGTTTATGGGAGCTGGGATTTCATAAGCTGCTGCAGAATCTTCCGAGAACTGTGTTGACTATTGCTGACTGACGTGCACTTATGGGAAATCTGTGCTTGCAGAGAAACGGTGACATAACTTGCCCAAGGTCACGGCAGGACCTAAAGCCCTGGCTTTAGAAAACGTCTTCGCCAGTGTTTCCCAAGACGCCTGGAACCTGCTTGGAGGAGCTCCTCAGCTCGAGAGTGATGCAAGAAGTCTGTCTGCCCACAGCGTTCCATCTGCCTCGATCCAGATGGCCTTCAGAACGCCCTTCCTCACCTGGCACTCTTCTCTGTCCTTCAGGGTCAACATGAAGTTCTCCTCCACTGGCCCTCCCATGGGCTCCCACGCCATCCAGCTCACCTGCCCCACTAAGCTCTACCCTTGTGTGTAGTGTGTCTGTTCATGTGCTCGTCTCGCCCAGAATACTGTGGGTTCCTTGTGGGTGTGGACCCACGCCTGACCATCCCTACAACCTTACTGTCTGACTCAGGTGTGACACCCAGTAGGACCTTATTACCCCATAAGGCCACACCAGCAAGCTTCTTTGTCATTTGTGACATGATTGGTGCTCATAAGGGAAGGAAAAATAAAAGTGGACATTTGTGGTCAAATTGGTGGGAACCACTGAGCTAGTTAAAACTCTTCATTTTCCACAGAAGCAACCAGGGGCCCTGATTGGAAGTGTCTTGCCCCAGATCATAAAAGAAGGTGGTGACAAAGCAAGAAATGTGACCCAGCAATATGGTTCATAGTTCCTGCTCCACTTCCTTACCTGAGAGTAGAGGGAAAAGACGGGAGGTGGGTATGAACAAGGCGAGGTGCCTCTTTTTGGGAACATCATTTCTACAATTAACTGGGGGCACTGGGGCCAAAATTCTTTCTGGCTCCAAGCCCATCTTTCAAGCTTCCACCAGTGTTAATTAAAAGAAGTTTCTCAGTGCCAACTGGGCCGGTCTCTGCTGAGAGCTGAGTTACTAGTTGCCTCCACGGACATCAACAGCATCTTTCACCACAGTGTGCTGGCTGCTCTCCACAGGGCGGGCTGCATCTTTGTAAGGGGTTAGGGGAATTCAAGAGTAGTTGAAGGGGTACCTGGTCTGTGGAAGAGAGGTACCGGCTAGGCCAAGAGGGCTGAAATCCGAAAGCAAGTTGAGTTAACTAGAAAAAGAGGGGAGGAAAAGTGTATGGAAGAAACAGAGAAGAAAGCAGCAAGGGGTGGGGAACAGGTGAAGGAGGCAGTCTCTCCATCAGTAAATCCCAAAGGGTTTAAACAAAGGAGGGGCTTATCAAATTTCTTTCCTTTGTTCTTCCTTCTTTTTTTTTTTTAAAGATCAAGCAATTTGCATTTAAAAGAATCTCAGACTTAGGGGGAAGCGTCCACACGACTGCCCTCCCTTCTGACATGACTTAAAACGTTTGGGGGTCCCCAAGCCCACCCAATGAGAATAGACTCGAGCGACTCACGGAAGTTGACGAAAGCTGTTAAACTCACGGTTACGGTTTATTACAGCTAAAGGACACAATAAAATCAGCCAAAGGAAGAAATGCACAGGGCGGAGTCCAGGAAGGTCGCAAAGGCAGAGCATCCAGTTGTCCTCTGCCCACAGAGTCATGGACAGCAAAACCTTCCCAGCGTCCATATGTGACAACATCCATGGAGGGTCGCCAACTAGTGAAGCTCACCCAAGCCTTGGTCTTCAGAGTCTACTCCAGCTCAATCTTATAAACCGTGTGGCTGAGCTGTCCCAGCCCCTCTGGAGGTCGAGCTGATGTCTGCGACACAAAGCCCCCACTCTGAATCACATTGTTGGTGTAGCCCACAGCCCCCAGCGAAACAAAGACCCTCCTGTCAAGAATAACTTTCCAAGGCCCTAGACATTACCTCTGAGGAGGTGAGGGTGAAGGCCAGACCCCGCCTTGAGCAAGGTCCAACACTTTACTACGCAACAGAGGTTTGCAGAGGGGCTAAGGTGGAGACAGGGAGACCACACAGGAAGTGACCACATAGTCCAAGATGGAGGTGGCTAACCTAGCAAGATGGGAAGGGAAGGCACACTCCACATAGGTTTGATTAATTTCATTGGAGATAAAAAATAATTCTGGGAGAATTTCCACTCCAACCAAGTTGGAGTTATGGGGACTGGATTTACTATGCTGTCTGAGACAACCAAAATAAGAGAAAAAAATTAAGATGTTTTTCTTATTATTTAAATCTCTTTGAAGATAACTGACTATTTAAACAGAAATAATAATGTAGTGTGGGGTTTATAAGATATAAAAGGTGAAATATAGGACAATAATAGCACAAAGGTCAGGATGGAAGAAATAGAAGTAGGCTGTAAGGTTCTTACACTGCACTGGGGACATAACATATCACTTGAGACTAGACTTGGTATGTTAAATCCACCGCTGAAACGATCACATAAAGAGTTATGGCGAATAATCCAAAGGAGGAGGTAAGATGTAACCATAAAAATATTTGACTCAAAATAAGGGAGAATAAAAGGAAAAGAGGAAAACAGGTTGGACACTAGAAAAATGAAATAGCAAGATGACAGATTTAAATACAACAACAACAATGATCACATTAAATATAAACGGTCTAAACATCACCAACAGGGCGACTAAAAGAAATAATAATACAATAAATGACGCTGGAAGAATTGAATATCTACATGGCATGGGAAAAAAAATTGACCTTAATCCATGCCTCACACCATACACAGAAATTAACTCAAAATGGATCACGGACCTAAATGTAAAACCTCAAATTATGAGTAAGTCTTCATGACCTCATTTTTCTATCCCCGGACATTTTCTCAGGCCATTTTCTCTACCTGGAGTATCCTTTCCTTCAACTCTGGGTATCAAGATGTTACATGAACAACTGTTCTTTCAAATCCACAATTTTTCAGGATGCAAATCAAATACTATCTCTTCCACCTTTCCTGAAATCTTCCTGGTAGAATTTCCTGTTTTGAAACTTCCCAACCCATTCTAGTTTTTCAGCATTTCTCACTGACTATCTAGAATTACATATCTTGTATATATCTCTTAATTTTCCTGTAAGACAGGCAGAGCTCCTTGAAGGTAGAAATCAGGTCTAATTTAATTTATATTCTAATTTCTCCCAGTGCCTAATAAGGTACTTGGCCCAGAGTAGCCATCACGAACCTTCACCAAGACATTACCATTTGCCAGGGGAGTGACAGAGGTGACAGCACAGAACCAACCTGCTGGGATTTTAAGAGCTGGAAACATACCTGATGGATGAGGCTGACCAATGAAATATCAGTCATTAAACCCACCGTTGTGCTGTGAGCACCAAGCGGTATACACTTGGGCAACTGCACCAACAGGTCCAGTTCAGACGGCCGAAGCACCTGCATAATGGAATCGCTTGATCACTCAGGAGTTGCATTGCCATTTTCACAATGTTTTATTATTTTTTGAATGTCCCTTCTACTTGATTGCATAATATCACTGAAACAGGGTCTTGGCCTCAATTCTAGCTTTGCTGGGAAAAAAATGTAGATTTTATTATAAATTTACGCAAAAGAAGGTGAGACCAAGGGCTTGCGGGACCAGCGAGGATGTTTCTGGTATAGGACGGCTCCCGAGGAGGCTGCAGCCGTCTTCAACCAGATCCAGGAATTCGCAGGAAGAAACTGGCATCTACGACTTTGCCCGTTAAATGAATAGTTGAATGTGTCGGCTTCTGTGCTGGGTGCCAGGAATGCCACCCCAAACACAGCCAGCCTCTCCCTCAAGACAATTTCAGTGCAACAAATGTGTAAGAATCACAGTAAGCCCGGGGATTCTTGACCACACAGAGGAAGGGCACTAAGTCAGACCTGGGGGAAGGAGAGAGGTCTTCCCGGAAGAGGAGTCAGGAAGACAGACTAAAGGAAGCCTACCATCTAACCAGAAACAAGGTGACACATGCAGAGCCTTTTGGGCAAAAGCCCAGATGCAGGAGAGCAGAAGGCCGCTCTGGGCCCTCACGGGAAGGGTGGGGTGGCTGGCACCAGGGGGTGAAGGAGCTAGAAGTGAGGACGGGCTGGAGCAGGAGGCCGGAGCCAGATCAAGAAGGACAAAGGGCCCAGGGTGCACAGCTCAGCATTTGGGCTTCACTTTGAAGGCACTGGAGGTTAATGAGAAGTTCAAATACTCGGGAGAGGGTGTGAGGTTGGCTGCACTGAGTGGGAGGAGCTTAAAGGACCCCAGAGCCACCTGAGAGCCACCTTCACAAGGAGGGAGGGCCATTTTGAATGGGTTGTGGGGCCAGAAGTGCCAAGACAAGCATCAGATTGTCAGAGAAAGAAATGTTAAACTACAAACTGAGATGAATACCAGGAAGCTTTGCCATGCGGTGCTACAAGAGCCTCAGGACGTAGGAGAAGACTTCCCAAAAAGTGACATTTGGGTGGGGACCAAAGAGATGAGAAAATTAGATGAGAAAGGGTAAAGCCTTCCAGGCTCAGGGAACAGCATGTGCAAGGGCGCAGAGGCAGGAGGGGCAGCTCTGGCCTTCGTTAGCCTCTGCACACTCATCGTCCACAGCCCCACCCTCCAGTCCTCCTGAGCGAACCCTGCAATCCTGTCTGCCTGTCTGTGCTGCTCTTCCTTTCCCTGGGGCCCCTCAGGTCCGATCCAGGGGCACCTCCCCTGTAGCTCACCAGGTGCTTGGCCACGTGCCACTCTGTGTCCCCACGACACCATGGACGTGTCTCCCCTCTGGTGTTTATCGTTCCTGACGATACTGACGCGTTTGGCTTTCCCCCAGAATTGTAAGCTCCTCGAGTCCGTGTTTTGTTTTGCTTTGTTTTCGTCTCCGGCGTCCCCATGGTCTGGCGCATGGCAGGCCCTCCGTGCGGGGGGATTCTTACATCAAGAGATTAATCCAGGTCTCTCCACCTCAGCTCCGTTGACATTTGGGGCGGATACTCTCTATTGTGGGGGCTGTCCTGTATGTAGTAGAATGTTTAGCAGCATCCCCTGATCTACCTATTGGATGCCAGGAGCAACCCCCACCCCAAGCTGTGACCATCCAAACTGTCTCCAGATGTTGCCAAATATCCCCTGGAGGGAAGTCGCTCGCGGTTGACAACCACTGGATTCACCCATTCTGAGCTTTCACTTTTCCAGGCCGGGAAACCATGAACAGGGCTTGGCTGTGGGCCAGGCGTTTTCTCTTCTCTCGCTGAAGGCCTTCTAGGTGACAGGTAAACAGTCGAGAAAGAAGTTAAAGTCAAGCAAGAGGGAAGGAACCCAGCCGCCATTCACACAGATGGTCTCATCTTGACTCTCCTGCCAGCAGCAACCATTTCATCCTGGAGTTGACGCCCATCTCGTAAACAAGGAGGAGAGTGGCTCACAAGACAACGCTCTCCCTCCCAGGCATGAGAAAGGCCTGGTCTCTCTCCCACCCCGGGACAGGTGGCAACTCTGAGTGTCCCCATGGAATGCAAGGCCCTGCCCCACTGCTGGGGGAAAAGGGACACCCGGGGTCCATCCTCGGAAGTGCCAGCTGCGACTGCGAGTGTCAGGCTGAGGAAGGAGCAAGTGAGGAAAGCAGCCCAATGGGAACAGGCGGAGGAAGGACACAGCGAGGCTTTCTCACGTGAGAGTTTTCCCAACTAGGAGAGGAGTCCCAGTTTAATGGTTAAGAGCATAGACGTGTGGCCAGCTTACATAAGGCTTGGATTCTGGCTCTGCCACCTACTGGAAGTATAACATTCACTAAATTACCAGCCTCTCTGAACCTCAGTTTTCTCACCTGTAAAATGGGCATCATTATAGCACCTCCCGTGAGTCAACTGAGTGGAGTCCTTAGCACAGTGGGGATCAAGTACAGGGTAAGCACATCTGCAGTCATGCACTGCATAATGACATTTTGGTTAGTGACAGATCGCATGTACTACAAAGGTCCCATAAGATTAGTACCATCTAGCCTAGGCGTGTAGCAGGCTGTACCATCTAGGTTTGTGTAAGTGCACTCTACCATGTTCGCACAATGACAAAATCACCCAACGACACATTTCTCAAAATGTAGCCCCATCATTAAGCAATATGTGGCTGTACGCGTCACCTGCTATTACGACTGCCTGTACGCACACCAGGTCAAGAAAGTGGGTCTTCCCTGAAAGATTTCAAGTGTTTTAAGAATGGTAAGGATGCAATGTGACGTGTGGACTTGAAGTGAAAGGAGAGGAGGAGAAGCCTGGGTCTGCCACTTAACCTACCTTCTAATTTTGTTTTCCTCACTGATGCAAAGCAAATAATGAAGGCTCTTCCGCTTGCTTGTCAAAGCCATAGTGAGGGTCAAATTGGATCAATGTTTTCCTTACATTTTTGACTGTGACCCACAGTAAGAACTATATTATATAGCAAAATCTAGAACACACACACGACAAAAATTCCACAAAGCCTGACTGTGTGCCATGCACTCTGATAATTCTATTCTCTTTGATTTAATTTTTTGAAACCCACTAAAATGACCTTATGATCCACTAATAAGTCTGGACTTCCCATTAGAAAACCACTGAATTTTAGAATAAATGGGAGAGGAGCTGGTAAAATTGTAGAGTGATAGTCATGCATGAGTTTGCATATTAGTATTTAAGTAGTATTCCAGTTAAGCATTGCTGCATAACAAGTAACCCTGAAACATGGTGGTTTGGGGGCCGGCCTGGTGGCGTAGCAGTTAAGTTCAAACATTCCGCTTCGGTGGCCCAGGGTTCGCCAGTTCGGATCCCAGGTGCAGACATGGCACTGCTTGGCAAGCCATGCTGTGGTAGGCGTCCCACATATAAAGCAGAGGAAGATGGGCACGGATGTTAGCTCAGGGCCAGTCTTCCTCAGCAAAAAAAGGAGGATTGGCAGCAGGTATTAGCTCAGGGCTAATATTCCTCCAAAAACCAAAACCAAAAAAAACATAGTGGTTTAAACCAATACTTCATTATTAACTGTCACAGCTGGTAGGATTGACTGAGCTAAGCTGAGTGATTTTCTCTCGGGTCCAGCTGAGACTGTAGTCATCTGAAAGTTCAACCAGGCTGGACATCCAAGATGGCGCACTCAAATGGCTGAAGGTTGATGCTGGCTATCACTGAGAGCTCAGCTGAGGATGTCAACTACAGCACCTACACATGGCTTCTCCATGCGACTTGGACTTCTCACAACGTGGCAGCTGGTTTCAGAGAGAAAGAACCAAGAACCAAGAACAGATGTTCCGAGAAGCCAGAAGGAAAAGACTCTAGGCCATTTAAGGCTATGCCTGGAAGTGGCACAGTGTCACCTCTGCCAAGGTCTATCGGTGAAAGCAGTCAGAGCATCACCCCAGATTCAAGGGAGGAGAAATAGACTCCACGTCTGGAAGGAAAGGTGGCAAGTTCGCCTTGCAGAAAAGCTTGTGAGACGGGAGACGAGGCTGCATCCATCTTTGGAAAATACTGTCTGCTGTAATTGGTGAGACGACCAGCCTTTCTCAATCCCAGCTCACTCTGTGACAGCGAGCAGATCCCTTCATCTGCCTGGGTCTCGATCTCATCAATAGAGAAAAGGAATTGATTAAACGTGTCAAAAGACCTTTGAACTCTAAAGTTCTGCGTTCGGGATAAAGTTGGGGGACATACACGCCATCTAACAGTTTGTGCGTTTGGCATAGGCTAAAACTGCCCCCTCTAACTCACCTTGATTCCTGCTTTGTATTGGCTAAGCACTGAAATCTTCCCGTTGGTTTTAGAACCCGAGAAGACCCCTCCGTTTCCTCCTACCAGCCCGGCAAAGTCATGCTGACAAGATCCTGAGGGCTGTCCTTACTCTTCACTCCTCAGAGCCATCAAGGCAAGAACAAGATTCTCTGAAGCCCTCATTTGGCCAAAACCGAACAGTCGCACGATGCACATTTGCCGCAGGCGGAGAACTGCGCTCTCTCATCGGTCCTGCACAAGCCACACGAGAAAGAAGCAAAACCACTGGGACGTGATGAAGCATCATTTTGTCAGGCTTAGGGGAGGTGGGAAAGAAAGGAAGCAGCAACAGCTCCGAAAAGAACGTATCTGCCAGACTTCAGGACCAGTTCCAAATATAAATGAAAACGACTGCTTTTCAGAGCGAGTCACGCTTCTCATCCACTGTACCAGGAAGCTTTGACCCTTAAAGTATTTGAATCTGCTCTCTTTCTCCTTGGATACGATCACTAATCTTTCTTCCTTGCCTTCTTTCTTTTTTTTTTCCTGGGGATGAAACCTACTCACTTGGCACATAAAATACTCATATTACAACACCCAGGCTTTAGAGATTTACATGGAATCAGCAAACCTTATTTCAGCCCAATATAGAGAAGGTGCGATGCATGGAGGGAACTCTGGGCTTATTCCCCAGATAAGTCATTTATTTCTTTCTTCAGAGAAAAATCCAATATTCTGAGATCAGATGCATATTGAAGCTTTGCTGGAAACGAACCAGACGGGGCTGGATTAACACGTTCACTTTGGCCTCTCCCTGGCATAGTGATTTGTGAGGCTGCAGGGAGCATCCGTGGAGGAATATCCACTCCAGGCAGGGGCAGGACCCCTGACCTGGTCATTGGCCACACTATCCTGAAATGGCTAGCATCCCTCTCATCTTAGCGATTCTGGAATTTACCAAGTCATGAGAGACGCGTGTGTTTCTCTCTGTGCTTCAAGATGCTACTTACAAGCCAGCAGAAGACAACAAGCCAGGCCTTCATGCCTATTCCGACCCTCCTTCCTACGTCTGGTCCTGCTGTTGCCCTCCGTGCCCTGCAATGCCATCTGAGCCAGGCTGTTGCAGGCCCCTGGGCCTAGCACATGCTGTTCCCCCTGCCTGCAATACTCTTCCCTGTGCCGTCCCTAGTTAGTAGCACCTACTCATCTTTGGGTCCTTAGGAACCCCCTGCCGTGACAGGACCCTCAGGGGAATTTGCCTCTCCCCATCCCTGTGCCAACAGCCCCGTGGTCCCTGAACCAAATTCAGTTATGCACTTTTATATGTTCTCATCTGCCTCACCAGAATGGCAACTTCTTAAAGTCGGAAACTCATATTTTTGTGTATTTGGAACCCAAAACAGTGCCTCACACACAGTACATTTTTATTAAATAACTCGATGGACAGTGGAAAGAAGGACCATCAGCCACCAGCTAGGCTGCAGGTTTTGTTTCCCAAACGTCATCTTTCAGGTCAATTACTTGGCACCAGCCTCAAAACATGGCGCCACCCTCCGCCTAGGTTCTCGCGGCAGAAATCCAGGAATCTTTCCTGGTACCTCCCTCTCCCTCCCGCCACACATTTCTCCCATCCCCAGGTCCTGGCCATTCCACGTCTAAAGCAGGTCTTAAAACTCCGCCAGCTTCCTTCCACAAGGCACCACCATCTCTCGCCCGGCCCCCTGCACGTGTCTGGCCACATGCCGACCCCACACGTGTCCTTCCACTGTCTGTTCTATACCTGTGACCAGAGTCACATTCGTAAAAGCAAATCAGGTCATGTCACATCCCTGCTCAGACCCTCCAGTGGCCCCCGTGATTCTTCCAATTATATCCTAATTCCTGTGAATTCCGACCACACCCCGCACGATGGGGCCCACCTTCCCCTCACCCCCACCCCGCTCTCTCCTCTCTCCCCTCGCTGACTGTTCCAGATGCCTGGCCAGTCTCCAGATCTGAGAATACACCAAGCTCTTCCCTGCTTCGGGACCTGGGTGTACCTTGTTCCCTCTGCTGGGATGTTCATCCTGCCCCTCCCCACTCCCCTGGACCCTGGGCACACGGCTGCCTCTGCCTCATGCCCCAGATCTCAATATAAACGTCACCCCCTCAGTGTCCTTACTTGACCCCTCCTCCAAATAAAGTTATGCCTTCCCGTTATCCTCTGCCCCAACACCTGAATTCTTCTCCAGAGCGTTTGTCAGTTTGTAATCATATATTTCTTTGCTCCTTTGCTGGTTTGGTGCCGCTGTCCTTGCTAGAGGGAAAGCCTCAGGAGGACAAGGACCCTGGCTGGTTTGTTCACTGCGGTACCTCCAGAACCTAAGCCAGCGCCTGGCCCAGAGCAGGCCCTGGACCAGGATGGGAGCAACAGCAAAACCAAGAGTGCTTTCCCACAGAAGCATCACAATGAGTGAGAAGTGGCTCAAAAGCTGGAGCCCTTTGGTAAGCCACATCCACTCCATGTTAGCAAAACTGTCAGAGGTCCAGTGGTCAATGGCGTCATAGGAGATCCCCTCCAAAGTAAGTAGAAGTGTTATGTTGATTACCTCCTTCCGCAAAGAGAGAAGCACAGTGCCTGGTAGGCCTCTGAGCTCTAAAGGCAGCATATTCCATCCCCAGGAATACTGCCCTGGACCATGTATCAGATGACACCGACAGCTGCCAACTTCAGCAGGGACCGGGTTACCGTACAAGCAATGATGCCACTCAGGCCATATGACCCAGAAGATCCTCTGATATTAGGAGTGTTGGTCGTGGGAAGGGGAGCTATGCAGAGCTTCTGGCAGGCCCCAGTGAGAAAATCACAATGCAGGAGTCCCCTGGGGCCTGCGGCAAGGTCACCCCATCTGCAACGGAGAATCAGACGCCTTTTGAGAAGCAAATCCTGCCGTGCCACTGGACCCCGATAGAGATGGAACCCCCGGCCATAGGATAATAAGTGGCCAGGTATCCAGAAGCACCATCATGAGCTGGGTCTCTCAGAACCACCAGGACATTAGGGTAGGCAGGCCCAGTAGCAATCCATCATAAAGTAGAAGTGGTGCATTGGAATGGATTGTGAGGAGGATCAGAGGGCAAAGCAAGCTGCACGAGCAGGTCGCCCAGGCCTCTGTCAGGCAGCACAGCTGTATGTGCCCTCTCCCTCAGCACACACCTGTAACTGAGCAAGGGGTCCCTTACGAATCCTCCCAAGGGGCAGAGGCGGAGCCCCTGCTCATCCACCTTGTGTAGAAGAAGAAGTGGAGTGAAATTGGAAGCTGTGTGGACTCAGGGGCAGAGCTGAATCACCTGGATGGCTGGACAGGGGCTTGTAAAGAGACAAACTAGAAGATTAGGGAGAAGGTTTGGGGTAGAGGCATGCAGATGGATACACGGGAGAGGCGCAAAGTGTGGTCTGTGCGGCACACGTTGATGCCCACCGACAGCGCCTGTCCCCAGCCACCCTATATGCAGTAACTGCAGGGGGAGAGATGGAGGCTGTGCATGAGATCCCCTGGGGTCCCTGCTCAGACCCTGCTTCCCGATCACAGTGCTAACCAGACAATGCAGCAACCCAGGCCCGAGAGAGTCGTGAGCAGGATCTCAGGCCTCTCATGCCATCAGTGGAACCACTGAGACCAGCAAAGGTTCCAGCCAACGGGAAGGGGAATCTGAAGGGGGTGGTGTGGGAAGGCCCCCATGAGCATCGGCTGCAGCCTGAGACACCTGCCGTGCTGGAGGCTGTAGTCCATCCACTAATCTTGCTCTTCTCAGTTCCCCGAGGAAGATGCTGGCCGGAGTCCTGAAAGAGCTGCTCTCCACGTATAAAGAAGGGAGTGGACCAGGCTGGGCTGGGCATGGAGATGCACCACCCAGATCCCCCTTAAACAAGAATTTCTTGCCCCAGCTGCCAGCAGACGGCCTCCAGCTGTCACACCCTTCAAGGAATGCCTCAGCTGCAGACACCAGACTCACCCAAGAGCGTGCCCTTCCCAGAGCAGTCCATAGCCAACGGACTGTTTCAGCTTCATATGGCACAACTCTGACGGGCCATAAGTGCTCCCCACGGGGCTGCCGAGGTGCTGGCAGCCTGCGTCGCAGCTGGACTTCGTCCTCTACCCAACTCTGCATCCTCCATTGCCCTCCCACATGTTTATCCCTAAGAAACACCCTGTCCATCAAACTCCAGCTCAGCGTCTGCTTCCTGAGAGGCTAACCTGCAATGGGGGTGGGTAGGACCCCACCTGAGCAGCTGCACTGTCATCAGTTTCAGCTATTGGGGGCTGTCGTAGTCCCTTCGGGCTGCTATAACAAAAACAGCCCGGACTGGGTGGTTTACACACAAACATTTATTTCTCACCATTCTGGAGGCTGGGAAGTCCAAGATCAAGATGCCAGCAGGTGGGGGTCTGCTTCCCGGTTTTAGACGGCTGTCTTCTTGCTGCGTGTTCCCACGGCAGAAGGGCGGAGGGAGCTCTCTGGCGTCTCTTTTATAAGGGCACTAATCCCATTCACCTCCCGAAGACTCCACTTCCTAGTACCATCACACGAGAGATTAGGGCTTCAACAGAGGGATTTCGGGGGCACAAACGTTCAGTCTGCTGCAGGTGCCATGTCCAAT